>NC_043700.1:49070175-49085082 GCF_006229205.1 Suricata suricatta | reverse complement strand
GAATTTGAGGATAGTTTGTTCTAGTTTGGAGAAGAATATTGGTGCAATTTTGATGGGGATTGCATTGAATGCGTAGATTGCTTTGGGTAGTAATGACATTTTCACAATGTTTATTCTTCCTATCCATGAACAGGTAAAGTCTGTGATTTTGACTTAATTTTTGTATAAGGCATGAGGGTTAGGTTCAGATTTTCTTCCTTCCTTCCTTCTTCTTCTTTTCTTTCTTTCAAATGCCCAATTGCTTGCACTCTTTACCAAAAAGACTATTCTTTCTCATTTTGTATTTTTGTAAAAAATTAGTTGGAGATCTTTGTGTGGATCTATTTTAGAGTTCTCTATTCTATTCCCTTCATCTGTGTGTCTATCCCTCCACCAATAACTTTTGGAGCTTTTAAAATAAATTCATTTTTTCCACTAAAAATAGTATATTACATGATAGAATATTGAAAATATACAATGCCAGTTTTTTTTAATTACCTGTAGGTACCATCACCTAAAAAAATAATTAGAAACGTTTGGAGTACTTTCTCTCCATGTCATTTAAAACATTTTTATTTTTGTTGTTCTCCTTTTTATATCATGCATTTTATACTATGCATTAGTGTGGATAGGCTAGGTTAGGCTGCAATGACAAATGACTCCCAAATCTTAGTGGCTTAGTCCAATGGAGGTTTATTTCTCATCTACACAGGGAATCTTCTGGGGCTATTGTCATTAAATGGTGACTCTGGTGTCCAAGCTGCTTTAATTGACTCTGTGGTCCCAACTTGAGGCCTCCATATTCACTGTTACAACATAGTAATGACATATGTCATGTCTGTTCACCTTTCATTGGAAAGAGCTGGTCACATAGGCTACCTAACTGCAAATGACAGAAAGTGCAGTCATATACTCAGGAAGGAGGAATATGACATAGGATCTGGTGAGCCATGGCATTGCATCTGCTCCCTATTGTATGAAAAATGTTGCATTTTATTTTATAGGTTAATCTTTTTCCTGTCTCTTATAAATTCTTTTTTAAAAATTTGAGTGATTTACAGCATAAAAAATCTTGGTATTACACAGAAGTAACACTTCTGTTTTTTGGAAAGTTGACTTATGCAAAATGTCTCATCTATCAACTATGTGATGTATATGAGACCTCACTGTCAAAACAGTACCAGTACTGTACTGGAGTGAAAGGAACAAGGTTAAGCATTTCAAATAATGCAGATTTCCTGGGTCAGACTGTGTACCTCACTCCAAAATCTTCCAGTTTCCATAGTTTCTTTCCTATGACTGGTGTCATTCCAAGGGGGCTTTATTTTTTTGGTTTTTTAAAAAGTAGATTAAAGTAGAATCAAAACACAAACAACAACAACAACAACCAACCATGACCATTCAGAGTTTAGAACCCTGTAATAAATATATCCCATGCAACATGCTGCCAATGCCATCCTCTAAAAAGAGGGAAATGTCACAAGGATTTTTTTTTTTTTTTTTTGCCCATGCTCTTCCTTCTTGGAATGCTTTTCATCTATCTTTACCAAGTTAAATGCCATTCATCTTTTAATACATTTAAAAGTTTATTTATTTATTTTGAGAGAGAGGGAGAGGGAGGGAGAGAGAGAGAGAGAGAGAGAGAGAGAGATTGAGAGAGAGAAAGAGAGAGAGAGAGAGAGAGAGAGAGAGAGAGAGAATCCCAAGCAGGCTCCATGATGTCAGCACAGAACCTGACGTGGGGCTCAATCTCACACACTGTGAGAGAATGACCTGGGCTGAAATCAAGAATCAGACACTTAACCAACGGAGCCACCCATGCATCCCCTTTAAAAAAATACACACACACACACACACACATACACACACACATTTTTCTCTAAGCTTATTTATTTATTTTCATTCATTTCTAAATTTGTTATGGGGTGGATACCTTGATGCCTTGGTAGTCTAAGTAAAGTTCAACCATATTTTCTCTACTATCATGAAACTGAAAGGCTCCTAATAAGATGTTCAAATAGCACGGTTTGTTAAAGGAATTGAAAACATCATCAAGAAGCACAGAAAAAGAAGTAGGTCAGGTTGACACGCTTAGGATTGTATGAACCCTGGATAATACAATGTCTGTATGTCCTGTTTCTCTCTCTCCTGTTGCTGATGAGGTTATAAGGAGCAGAACTGAGGGTGAGTGAAGGGCCTTCAGCAGAACTAATGTGCTGCTTTCTCTGTCAGAAAGCAGCAGCAAGAACACCTGGCCCCAGCTGTCCTGTTGGATCTCCTCCATTAATCTGTTGAGTAGCTAATGGGTTTAATCTGTGTCCTTCTGTCTGGTGATGGCATTTATTTGCCTCAGCTCTAGTCTCAATAATTCCAACTCTCAAATGCTTTGAGTAGAAACTTTTATCTAATATTTTGAGAAAAAAATTAAGGGAAGGAATTATTTCATTTCTTCCTTCAATTTTTTATTTCCATGTGAAACTTCTTAAATTTCTGCTTAAGTTCCAGCATCCATGGGAAGTTCCTATTTCAACGCTTCTGTTTAAACTTTCATCATGAAGATGAACCAAACTGTTCTACTATTTGCTTAGACCTCAGTGAGAGACACTAATGCCTCCAAGTAAGTGGAAATGTGTTTGAATGTGTGTTTAATTAGCACTGGCAAACGTAGCCAGTACTTTTGTGTTCACATGTGAAATTGACATAAGCCATACCTGAAACTAACAAAATGTTACAAAACAGGTGTTTTCTGATTGTTCTTTCCTGTTGTGGATTTAGGGGATATTCCCCAGGTCTGTGTCTCTCTGTGACCTCTTTGGTCACCAGCTCCAGGAGTGGGTGCCATTGCCTACTCTTTCTGGAGAGGGGACCTGGCCCTGGGGCTGCAGACAGGAGGGTGGAGCCATCCCAAGAATTAGTTCCTTATCGGGAGGATACAGAGTCCTGAAAATCCCCCCACCCCCAGAGTTTGTATTTCCTTTTGGATCTCTGAGCATCTTTTGATCTTGAAACGAACCCATTTTTCCTCTCTCTCTCTTCCTATTCCCCCCCCCCCCCCCGTCTCTTTCCCCTCCTGTCTCAAGCAACTTGGGGAAATAAGTGCCTATATGGGAGATAAGTTACCACAAATAACATCTACATTAACTCTTTCTTTGCAGGAAAGCTCAACTGAGCACATTAACTATAGCATCTAGCATATTCTCAAGTGGGTCAACTGATTAAGAGGGAGTTCTTTGGACTATAGTTTTTACTGATATATTTATTCCTCTGTTTAATACCAAAAAGACCTAGAAGAGTCTTCTGGTTCCTGCATAGCATCATAAACACAGTAAATTTATCACCTTATTAAATCTATCACCTAACTAGCTTGATTTCAATATAGTAAATGAGAACTAAGGGAGATACTGTGATCTCCTCGGACTGTGAAAGGGAGCACAGTAACTCATCAGATGCTGTGATGAGCCCAGATGGTTAGGGAATGTGAGCTGATGCCTCTGTGTGAGTATTCAGTTGGGTTCAGACTCAAACTGCTTTCTCCTTACCTGCTCCTCGGACCCTAAGCAGATCCTTCTCGTCTCTGGGCCCCTGATCTTTTGCTCTAAATGCTTTCCAAGGATAGCTGAGAACAGGTGAAAGTGCTTTGTATATCACAGAGAGCCTCCCCTAACAGGAACCTTTTGTCATGGCCCACGGTCCTAAGGCCTAGAGCTGTTTCAGGGAGATATGTGGACAGGCTGAGCCTTGCCCTGTCCACTCCCACTCTCTCTGGGTGTCAGTCAACTTTCCAAGGGGCATCTATGCCCAGGAAGCCTGAGTGACAGCAAGGATAGGTTGATTCTGACCTGCTGTGGGCATCAGGTCCAGCTCTGAATTACCTAATCCCAGCTAAAAGCATTTCTGATTGCTTGACCGCTGACCTCCTGCAGCTGGATTATCAGATGTGGCTTTGGGGAATAGGCTTGTTTATAATGCCGGAGACAAAGGGAGGAAACACGGAGCAGTTAAAACAACAGTCCTTCCTGTTGCCTCAGCGCCTGTCATCCAAGGAGGTCATTATGAAGCAGGCTCCTTGGGGCTGGCAGGGCCCTGAGATGCAATTCGAGGGGGAAGGGGAAGAAGAGAGGCATTGACTGTGTGGGACAGGTGTTTTTACACGGGAGCAGTGACCAGGCTCAGACAGGTTAATTCATCAGTCCAAATTCAAGGCTTTACAACTTCTAAAGGGTAGCACTGGGACTTTGAGGGGTTCTGGTTGACTGCAAACCTTCTTCCCTTCCCTTTGCCTCATGTTGCCGTCTTCATACTGGACAAAGCAAGCCTTAACCTACCCCAAATGCCCCCAATGCTCCTCTTCAAGGCCCTGACTCGAGACATCCTAGAGTTCTTGTTACAGACTCAGAAAAGGTGAGCACTGGAAGGACCCAAAAGCATAATTTAGTCCAAATAATTCATTTTACAGATGAGAAAACTGAGACCCAGAGTGATGAAAGAACTCCTCCATGACCACATAGCACTTAACAGTGTGCCTGGCAGAAGGCAGGTCATCCACAGGGAGTTGTTGATTAAATGATGGAATTAGTGTTGGAACATGACTTGAGCCCATGCCCCATCACTGTCTGGTTCTCAATCTGTGCCGGGCTCTTCAAATGGACTTTTATCCATAGGTCAATGCAGTGGCCCGACCTGGAGAGAACTCCTGCTGCTTCCAAGCATTCTACCCACTGCCTCCAGCTGTTCCTGAGGCCTCGCTATTCATGCTTTTTTAAGTAACTAATATATTTTTGAAGTAGTTTCAAATCTTACTGAAAAGTTGCAGGAACAGTACAAAAAACTCCAAAATCCTCCATGATCCCTGTAGGCACCCAATCACCCTTACCAACTGCTTCCTCAACCAATAGCTCTGTACCAGGAGAGGAAGGGAAGAGAAGAGCAGAGGATGCTTATTTTATTTTATTTTATTTTATTTTATTTTATTTTATTTTATTTTATATTTTCATTTATTTAAATCCAAGTTAGTTAACATACAATGTAGTATTGGTTTCAGGAGTAGAACCCAGTGATTTATCACTTACATATACTGTCCAGTACTCATCACAAGTGCCCTTCTTAAAGCCCATCAACCCTTTAGCCCATCCTCCCACCTTCCTCCCCTCCAGCAACCCTCAGTTTGTTCTTTGTATTTAAGAGCCTCTTATCGTTTGTCTCCCTCTCTGTATTTATTTTGTTTTTCTTTCCCTTCCCCTATGTTCATCTGGAATGGACATTTAATGCTTAAATCAAAGGGTTTTCCTTTGCCCAGAGAGAACATTGAAGAACCCTGTCCCAAGAGGTTACCTAGTCTTCTTTCTTGACAACACCAAGGATTTAGTAGATATTCAATAGGTATTTGCAGAACAAAGGAATGAATTGGTCTCATGGAATAACATGAGTTTTATTAATTATGTTCTCCTATGACATCCAAGAGAAAACAGAAAGTACATGAGGCATTGGGTATCTGGGGGCGGATTGGAAGTAACAAGTCATGGTAGGGTGAACAAGACCCAGAGATTAACATGAGGGTTTTATGGATGCCTAGAAGGGACTCCTCTTGGAGGAGGTAACAGAAGGTCACTTGGAAAGCACCTGGGCTTCTATCCCCTCACCAACTTGTACCCAGTGAGGTAAACTGACTTCCTCAAGGATGAATATTGGCCTATGGCATAATTAGGATAAAGAATTAGTCTACTGACTCCCAAGCCTTTCCTTGTCTCCTCCTATTCCACAGTTCAACTGCTCTGTACATTTATTATTATTGGCTTATGTTAATGTAGCAAAGAGAAGTCAAAAAGCTCATAATATACACATTTTTACTTATGCATGGCAGAAAAAGTGACTAAGAAGGCTCAACAGTACCTAAGGCTTGTGTGGATGCATTCCTGAGGGAGGTGGGCCCCTAATTCTTGGTGGTGAGGGTCCCAAGGAAACTGGAGAGGCCATGCCTATTGGTGCCCTTTGAGGAAGGGGAATCCCACTTGGGGGATGGTGAGCTCATAAATGAAAGAGACATAATGCCTGGGGGTAGATTTGCTCTGCTGATCGATGGGGTAGGGTCCTCTGGCCAGGTGTGTTCTGTGTAGGGACTTCGGTAACATTGATAGTAGTAGCAAACGCAGCAGCCACCACTGTATCTATAGACTTAGTTTCTGTTGGGATGTCCCTCAATCCCTCGGATGACCTCCTAGTTCAGCAAGAGCCCAGGGATTTGGTACTCTTTTGCCAGCTTCCCTGCTAAACCCAGAGCTGTCTTCAGCTCCAGCAAGCAGTACCTGAGTAATGCGTATAACTTTGAGGATAGACCTGAACAGTCATGGAAACGAAGTTCTCCCCATGCAGGAAGACCAGACCCAATAGCTTGCATCTCTGCTCTGACTGTTCCACTTTCTTTGATTTGATATTCCTCAACTCATTGCAATCACAAAGGATCAGCACACATGCTTGTAGAAACCTTGAAGCTGCCAGTGAAAATGAGGTTGTACAGTAGGGTGCATCTTATCCTGTGGTCCACGTGCTGAGAATCTTGGTGCTCTTGCCCACAGCCATGGTTGCTTCTCCTTCTTGCATATTGGAAGAGAATGTATTCTGAACTATTTGCACAAGAGTGAGTGACTAGGGTGTGAGAGAGGAGCCAAAGTTATGTTCTTCCCTCTGTAAGTTCTCTGCGGCATGAGTACTCCACCCCATTTCATGCCCCCATTATCTCTATTTCTGCTCAGACAACTGTGGTATGGTCCTGCCTGATCCTCTGAGCCCTGTCTTCTCTACTTCTGGGCCCTGGGGCTTCCTCAGGCCTGATTGGGAGGCAGGGTGAGTTTGGGAGTCTGGTTAGACTGTTAGCCACCCTTCTTTACAGTAAGAAGGCAGGGTTTCTAGAGTCATGAAGACTGGGTTCCCTTTACATCTGTCCATTTTCTAATTTGAAAAAAAGTAAAGGAGTATAGAAAGGAATATTAGTTTTTGCATTCCTCATGGTACAATGTGAAGATTATTTACAATACTGTAAAAATGCCTTATAAACAGTGAGCCACCATGAATTAGTGGTTACTGAAGTTTACATGAATTTGATGTAGGTCTGGAGAGCTTTTTGAAGTAAATTTGGTCACAATCTGGAGATTTGATGCTCCTGCCAGCTGCTCTAGGTTTATACCAAATTCAAGAAGGATAAAAAAGATGACAGTTTACTCTTCCAGGACTGTGGACTCCTCTGGGCAGGCTTATGGCTCCCCAGTGACTCTTTGGGACCTGGCACATAGGAGGAAGTTGTGGGGAGGGTTTTTGGAGTTGTACTATGGTTTCAGACATGTTACTGGTGCCCCTGTCCAGGGTTTCCTTTGGCTGGAGCTGATGTCATTTGAGGCATTTGGTTAGTTAAGTCTCTGTCTTCCCCCCCTCCCCCCCAGATCCATTCTTAGATCTTTGACCTATATGGATTGCCCCACAGACCCTTGCGCCCTAGGGTTTCCGGTTGGGTTGGCCAACAGCAAGCACTAGCAGCATATCAGAGAGTAAGAAAAGAGAGGTTGGGCTATTTGTTTTCCCATCCCCTACCGAACCTATACCTTTGGCAATATCTGCATTTTTCTACTTACGGCCATTGGGTTATTGCTCTGTAGCTTTACCTCTCACTGGTCCAGCAATGCTTTTTCCCCATCAGCCCTCAGGCACAGGGGCAGTAATGACTCTTCACTGTTGCCATCTCATGGGCACATCACAGTCCCTTGTTGGACCTTATACCCATGTTTCTTCTCTCAATTCTTACAGTCAACCATTTGTGCCCTGTGTTTCCCAGTAGAACCCTGACTTATCAAGGTGGGTACCATCAGATGCTGACCCTCATTCTCGAAGTGACTTCTGGAGCTCAGTGGCTCCAGGCCCTGAGCTTTGCGGGGGGAGCCAGCTCAGCATAAGAGATGAGCAAGAGAAGTGGCTGGGGTACCACTCATTACAGTCTTAGCCCAAGGATGAGTGAGTATAAACTTTTATTTATTTTAACTCTGAGTATGGGCTGAGCAGTCTCAAAGAGTAGGTTATATTTGGCTCCAAATAGTGTCAGAACATCAGTGTCCTCAAATACTTTTAAATTCTAGCATCGACCTCATTGATCCTATATCAGGTCAGCCTCAGATTGAGAATCAAATGACCATCCTGTCCAATGAATGTTCATCTATTTACAGGACTGCCTCCTTATTCATAAGGAATATGTTCTAAGACCCACAGTGGATGCCTGAAACCATTGATAGTACCAAATCCTATATATACTGTTTTTCCCCCAAAATTTATACATTTGATGAAGTTTAATTTATAAATTAGACGCAATAAGAGATTAACAACAATGACTACTAATAAAATGGAGCAATTATAATAGCATACTGTAATAAAAGTTATATGAATGTGGTCTCTTTTCCTCTCTCTCTCATAATATCTTATTGTCCTGTACTCATCCATATTTTTGTGATGATGTGAGATGATAATATGGCTGCATGATGTGGTGAAATGAGGCAAATAATGCAGGCAATATGTTGGCCTACTATTGACTTTCTGACAATAATAGGTCAGAAGAAGGATCATCTATTTTTGGATGGTTGCTGATGGTGGGTAACAGAAACCATGGTAAGGGCAGGGACAATACCTCTCATTTAGGTAAGCAACAAACACTTCCTGAGAGCCTCAACTGTGCTTTGCACTGGGGACTCCCCACAAAGTAACTTCATTCTCACCCCATCTCCTAGTGTAGTAAGAGAAATAAGCTGATGCACACACATCAATGACAGCATGAAAATGAGGGGGAAGAGATAAAGCATTGCAAGAGCTCAGGGAAGAGAGAGGAAATCAGGATGGGACATATCATTACCTCCTCTGGATCTGGGGTCAAAGTAACCCCATAAATCAATACACTAGATTGTATGGCCAAAAGATGATTGTTTACCAAAAGACTAAGCCAAAAAGGAGGCCTACTATATGCCATGGGCTTCACAACCATCATCTCAAAATTCCTGGTAAACACTATTATCCTCACTGTGCAGGGAAGGAAACAGCTTTGAGGGTTGGATGGCTGCCCATCAAGTTCTAGAGTCATAGTTTGCATCTGCACAGTCTCTTCCACATCCATACATCACAGAACAACGGCTCCTATCCATTTCCCAGAGAAGGAAAGCAGGTTCTGTCTGCATCTGATGATGGGTTGTAGAGTGGAGTGCTAGCCCGTTGTCACTGAACCTACATAGGAAAGATAGAGATTGCCTATTGTTCTTGTGCACTGGAGGTGTCCCATGTTGTTTTACATCATTTGTTAGGACCAGTGTGTGATGGTTAACTTTATGTGTCACTTTGACTGGACTAAGGGGTATCCACATAGCTAGTAAAATATGATTTCTGGGTATGTCTGTGAGGGTGTTTCTAGAAGAGATTAGCATTTGAATCAGGAAAGTGAGTAAAGAAGACCTTCACGAACATGAGTAGGCATCATCTAATCCACAGAGGGCCCAAATAGTACAAAAAGGCAGAGGAAGGGAGAATTTGCTTCCTGATTGAGCTGAGACCTCCATCTTCTGTTGTCCTCAGACACCAGCATGCCTGGTTCTTGGGCCTTCAGACTGTACTAGGACTGACACCATCAGTTCCCCTGGGTCTCAGGCCTTTGGACTCAGACTGAATTATACGTCAGGCTCTTCTGGGCCTCCAGCTTGCAGATAGTGGACAGTGGACCCATCAGCCTCCAGAATCTCATGCACCAGCCCCTCAAGATAAATCTTTATGTATCTTTCTTCATACATTCTGTTAGTTCCGTTTCCCTGGAGGACCCTGACTACTACACAATGATAGGATTGTGGAAAGAGAAACCACTTGGCCTGCACCACTAGACTCTCTCCTTAGGCCAGGTCTGTCCCCTGTCTTTGCTCCCTTTTCTTCCTCAGTAGGACCTATCCTCTGGTAGCCCCTTGAAGGCTCCTTCACAACTTCCACCATGTGAAGCATGATGACAAAATGACAAAAACATTCTCAAGGAAATGAGCAGTCCCGCTCACAGAGGCTGCTGTAAGTGTCTGAGAAAGCAGGATTTGGAGTTATTCATTCGACTTCCATGGACTGATTCCAAATCTGCTCTGTGCTAGTTTCCCCCTTCCTGTTTTGGAATCCAGACACTTGTGGTCACAGTGTCTTCCCCACAGTGCAGTCTTTACGGGCTTGTGGTCCTTGGTTTTCACTTATCAAGAATGGGCTGCTTCTCTTCTGCCTTCAGCCAACTTCAGCTCATCAAGAATGAGCTGCCTTCTCTTCTGCTCCTCATCAATGGATTGAGGCAGCCCTGAGGGAGAGCCATGGCGTTGGCAGTCTGAAGGCTGGCCAAGCCTCGCCTCTGTCATTTGTGACCCAGAGGCCAAGGGACAAACAAACCTTGGAACTGTGCCTAACCTTGGATTTCTCCTTTGTTCAGTGGGGTTTCCCACCCTCTCCTTTGTAGGTTATGGTAGGAATAGTGAGGTCATATGTATATGTATGTTTGCATATAGATAAAAGTATTTTTGTATATATATATTTAAATATATTTATGTATGAATTTAAATATATATACATATATATAAAATTGCTTTGTAAACTGGGAAGAGCTTTACACACATTGCCTTAAAGGATTATTTTCTTCTTTTACTTTTATATTTACAAAGGTGTTTATGTCAGTATTATCTATAATAATCACAGTAAGAAATGACTGCCCATAGGGTATTGGATAAATATATTTGGTAAGTCTATTCAATAGGGTATCACAGATCTTTTTTTAACATTAAACTTGATTTTTATTGAAGTATAACATACATACAAAAAAGTATAGGTGGTGATGGTGGTGGGCACTTGAGGGGAAGAGCACTGGGTGTTGTATGGAAAACAATTTGACAATAAAATATTATGGGAAAAAAAAAAGTGTAGAGCCAGCTATACTTACTGAATTGTCACTGAGCAAACCAATGTAACCACTGCCAGCTCAAGAATCAGAAATACCAGCATTCCAGAGCCATTCTCTTCAAGTGTGCTACCAATCTTCAATCCCTGCCTCCTCCGCCCATGCACAGAACCACTGTCCTCTTTCACCTCCCCTCCCCCATACATACAACTACTATCCTCTAACAGTACAGATTCATTAAGCCTATTCTGAACTATGTAAAAGATTGCTGTATGATTTATTGTGTACAGTTAAGGGTTCTTTAGGTTTTGTGAACTCTTGCTGAGCTGTGCTTGTATATTCATTATGTACTTTAAAGCAGCGTCCCTTGACCATTGTGTGTGTGTGTGTGTGTGTGTGTGTGTGTGTGTGTGTGTGTGTAGATACTGTTGCCATGATAATATCCTCCCCAAAGGCCCTCCAATTCATCCTGCTGGTTGATCTTGGGTGACCATCATGCCCCTACTCAGAAGTCCCCCATGGCTCCTGACTGTGCAGCTACTTTATATCCAACCTCTCTTCCCCCAAACAAGGCGGAGCAACTTCACCAAGCAATGTCATCACTCCTGAGAGTCAAGCATTCGCTCCTTCAAGCAAGGCTCCACTCACAAAGTTGCTGTAGGGCTCATCCTGCTCTGGCAATACACATCTTCCCACTCTCCCAAAGACCCACTGGAAAGCCTTGGTCCAGCTCTGCCTAGTTGACCAATCTCTCCTGTGAACTTCTGTTATGCCTAGACATAACATCATTTTGGTTGCCCTGCGATTGCCGTACAATATTTTCCAGGTGTTACTTTAGCTTAGTGGTTTTCAGCACTGGCTGAGAATCACTTGGGGAGTTTTTTTCCCCCTCAAAACTGAAAACCACTTTTAAATTCTAAAAAAATCATATGGGTCTCAGGCCAAACCAAAGACTCTGGACATTTGAAGGTGGAGTCTGGGTGTCAGTACTTTCAAAAGCTCTCTAGGAGTTATGGGCTGAGTTGTGTGCCCCACCCCCACTACATTCATATGTTGAAGCCTAACCCCCAGTACATCAGAATATGATTGTAGTAGATAGGGTCTTCTAAGGAGTAATTCAGTTCAGTTAAGACACATGGGTGGGCCCTAATCCAATATGACTGGCGAAGAAAAGGACATTAGGACACAGATGCATACAGAGGGGAGACCATGTGGGTACCCAAGGAGAAGGTGGCAGTCTTCAAGCCAAGGAGAGAGGCCACTGCCAACTCTGCCAGCTACTTGGATCTTAGACTTCAGAACTGTGAGAATGTAAATTTCTATACTCGAAGCTGCCCAGCCTGTAGTACCCGATTACAGCAGCTGGAGAAAACTAGTAACCCAGGTAATTCAGTTGCAGTTGCACATCTAGGTGCAGCACTTTACTGGCCACACTCATCTCCCTCCATCTTCTACCTCCCCAGCAGGATCATAATCTCCCTGAGGCCAGTGGTGCGGGAACTGTACCTTTTGATTCCCTTGGTATAATAACTGGTTATTGACCCATTGGTAACAGCTCATTATGTCATAGAACATGGTCTCTGTGTGTATCTCTTCATGGATTTTTAAAAAAAAATGTTTATTTCTGAGAGAGAGAGCATGAGCTGGGGAGGGACAGAGAGGGAGACAGAGAATCTCTGCTGATAGCATGGAGCCCGATGTGGGACTTGAAATCACAAACCCGTGATATCATGACCTAAGTCTAAGGTGGATGCTTAACTGACTGAGCCACCCAAGTCCCCTCTTCTTGTTTTTTTACTCTTTATGCCCCTGTTGTACTTAGAGATGCTTTGGCGATTTTTTTTTATCAGTGATTTTTGCTTATCATCTTGGCCATGTTTACATCTATGATTTTCTGTAAAAAGCCTTTTTCTAGTCCAGGGAACCTGACCTTGGCTGGCATGTTTAATATTTTCTGGTATTTTGAGTAAACATCTTACTTTTCTTTCTTTTTTTTAGTTTTAATGTTTGTTTTTTTTGAGAGAGAGAGAGAGAGAGAGACATATACACAGTGTGAGCAGGGGAGGGTCAGAGAGAGAGAGGGAGACACAGAATAGGAAGACAGGCTCCAGACTCTGAGCTAGCTGTCAGCACAGAGCCCGGCGTAGCTCAAACCCACAAACCATGAGATCATGACCTGAGCTGAAGTTGGACGCTTAACCGACTGAGCCACCCAGGCACCCCAACATCTAACTTTTCTGACCTTTTCTGGTGGCCCATGCTTGGTCTACTGGGTTAGATAACTGTCACTGGCACCAAAGACTTGTCACTTCCAGTAGGATTTTAAATCTTATTCAGGAATGCCACTGGCCTGGACCAACTCCCTTCTTTCTGGGGTCATCCTTCTGGTCACTTATCATGTTGTACATGCAGGAGAAAACCTTGCCAAAGGCCTCACTCACCTCCACACACCTTTTGTTGCTCAAGGCCATCACACCCAGGAGAGCTTCCCCCCCCCCCAAAAAATGGACCATTTAAGAACCACTGGATTCTGCATTTGGAAGTGAATAGAAGTGTCATTTACTGATGGGAAATTGAGGTCTAGAGGTAGTACGTGATTTGCTCACAGATAGGTAGGCAGTGGCCAAGCCTGTGTTTGCAGGCTGCCTGTCAAATAGTGCAGACATCTTTTCTCTGATCCACACTGCTACCCTATAGACAGGGATTTATTTTCCTGGTAAACAATATGGGCATAAGGTAAAACCAAAATGCTCATTCTCTAGAACTTGTCTTGAAGTTTTCTCTCAATCTGTCCTTTATACCTCTCAAACATTATACCACAACTTCTTTCTCCACTTGAAAGCCAACAATGGCACAGAAGGGTCATCACTGCCAGACCTCATTTCTCTACCTGCTGCTGCAGTTGTTGCTAGTCCCCATGCAGGTTACAATGGCCCTGGAGGTTCTGCAACAGAAAGTAAGTGGAAGGTGTAAGATGACAGCTTCAGGTCAACTTACTAAGAAGCTAACTCAGTTGGTAAATGCCTCTGCCGTTCCCCCTTCCTCCCCCTGAAATGTGGATGTGTGGCAAAGAGGGAAAGTGTGCAGAGCTGGAACAAAGCAAGATAGGGTTCTTAGCTCTGGTTCCTAGCTCTCTACTCTCTGCAGGTGAATGACACTTCAACAGCGAAGAGCTTTTCTCCAGCCAAGCCCCATGACTGAGCTCTAAAAGAGATCTCCTTTTGGACTCCCTACCGGACTCCCACTTGGGGAAGAGCTCTTCAAGGTAGGTTGGGGAGAGTAGATTGGTGGGCACTCTGATGTTTACTTTTCTGAGCTACCTGTGTGCCTTGGGGTTTGGGCAGGATCACACAAGAGCTGCTGTAGTAGGTAGTTTTGGTGAGCATGAAGCCTAAGGAAATAGACCATTAGTGCTGGGCTGAATGGATTTCAGTCAACTGCAGGCTGACAGCAGCCATCTTATGACTATGAGGAAACGAAGAGGGAAGTTACCAGTAAGGGTGACAGGGCAGAAATGTGGAAGTTGTCAGGGACATTCTGTACTGGCTCATGAGTGTCCATCTCTAGACTTCTTTTATGTGAGAGAAGAATAAGCAACTACTTGGTTTAAGTCATTTGGGGAGGAGGATCTCTGCTACTAGGAGCCAAATGCAGTTTCTAATACTGCAGTCATCTTGGGATGACTCTGTTTAAAAGTTGTTTCCGAGCACCACCTGCTAAAGAGGCAGTCTTTCACAATCACAAAACAAATAATCCAGTGAAGAAATGGGCAGAAGATATGAATAGACACTTCTCCAAGGAGGACATCCAGATGGCCTACAGACACATAAAACGATGCTCAACATCACTCATCATCAGGGAAACACAAATCAAAACCACACTGAGATACCACCTCACGCCAGTCAGAGTGGCTAAAATGAACAAAGCAAGAGACTATAGATGTTGGAGAGGGTGTGGAGAGATGGGCACCCTCTTACACTGTTGGTGGCAATGTAAAC
>NC_043700.1:49065273-49070075 GCF_006229205.1 Suricata suricatta | reverse complement strand
GGTATATATTCACGATGGAGTACTACATGGCAATGAGAGGGAATGACATATGGCCCTTTGTATGAAAGTGGATGGACCTTGAGGGTGTCATGCTGAGTGAAGTAAGCCAGGCAGAGAAGGACAGAAACCATATGTTTGCACTCATAGGTCTAGCAGGAAAACAAGAGAGACCTAATGGAGAACCAGGGGGAGCGGAGGAGGGAGAGAGAGTTGGGGAGAGAGAAGGATGCAAAACTTGAGAGACTATTGAATGCTGAGAATGAACTGAGGGTTGAGGGGGAAGGGGGAGGGGGGGAAAGAGGTGGTGGTGATGGTGGAGGGCACTTAAGGGGAAGAGCACTGGGTGTTGTATGGAAAACAATTTGACAATAAAATATTATGGAAAAAAATTAAAAAAAAATTACTTCCCAGAATTTAAAAATTACTTCCCATACTTTTAGACAATAGTGGAAAATTGGAAATTTAAGAAAAGCAACTGAAACATTTAAAAAATGATATTCTTTCATTTCTGTTTGTTGATTGTAAATTTATATAGGAAAAAATTATGCATATTGTCAAATTTCTTATTGTTTTCCATTTTTATATTTAATAATAAACACATGTTGATTAAAAAAAAAAAAGTTGTTTCCGAAGTTCAGCTGAGAGTAGCCTCAGTGTCCCAGGAAATCTCTGGCCATTCTCAGCCCCTAGTTCTGCCTTATTGGCCTGTCTCCAAAGAAGTCTATTCCTTCCTCTCCCCAGATTCTTCCCAGTTCCTTCCCATTGATTTTTTAAAATGTAATCCTTTTAATTAATTAATTAATTAATTAATTAATTTTTTATAGTTTATTGTCAGGTTGGTTTTCATGTAACACAGTGCCTTCCCCACAAGTGCCCTCCCCCATGTCCATCACCCCCCTTCCGTTTTCCCCCTCCCCCTTCAGCCCTCAGTTTATTTTCAGTATTCAAGAGTCTCTCATGATTTGCCTCCCTCCCTCTCCTTAATTCTTTCCCCCCTTCCCCTCCCCATGGCCCACTGTTAAATTTTTCCTGTTAGACCTATGAGTGAAAACATATGGTATCTGTCCTTCTCTGCCTGACTTATTTTGCTTAGCATGACACCCTCAAGGTCCATCCACATTGCTGCAAATGGACAGATTTCATTCTTTCTCATTGCCATGTAATACTCCATTGTGTAGATAAACCACATCTTCTTGATCCATTCATCAGTTGGTGGACATTTAGGCTCTTTCCATGATTTGGCTATTGTTGAAAGTGCTGCTCTGAACATTGGGGTACATGTGCCCCTATGCATCTGCATTTCTGTATACCTTGAGTAAATCTCCAGAGTGCTATTGCTGGGTCATACGGGAGTTCTATTGATAATCTTTTGAGGAACATCCACACTGTTTTCCAGAGCAGCCAACTTGACAATAAACTAAAAAAAAAATAATAATAAATAAATATTACTGACCTAAAAAAATTTGTTATCATTCAAATTTTGTTACCTGACTATGAGATAGAAAGTTTGCAAATAAAACAAAAACATAAATTTCCATATGTTTGGAAATTTATACAATAAATGCTTTTTTAAACAATAATTTTATTTAAATAATGAATTTAAAAATAAATTATAATGGCAACCAAAGAAAATAAAATTTGATTCTTACTCCATCTCTTTTACCTGAGATTATATGTTTGTTGGACCTCAGGCCTCCTTAGTTGATTTCTTAACTGCTTGGGTGTGCCCTGTCTGTGCACCCCAAGCTGTCTCCAGCCCATGGTAGCTGTTGGACTTGTGCTTTTTTTTCCTGGCTGTTTGTTTTCTCCATGCACTGGCCCATGGGCAGGCAAGGTTTCTGACCTTGAGCTATCCTGCCCCTATTTTATTGTTATCTTATTCTTTGCTGACTGTACTCCTCACCCCACCGTTACTACTGCATGGTCTCCCAAGCATCATTTATTCTGAAAATATTTGTCAAGCACTTGTGATGTGCCAGGCACTGCCTGGGACACATGAACAGAACCAGAAGCACTTCTTGCCTTCTTAGAGGCTCAGAAACCCCACTTTGCACATTCCACTTTGCATTTTAAGCCCAACAAATCCAGGCCATCTCATTAGCCTACTTCTTTTGTTGATAAGCTGTCTAGAGAATATTAGCAAGTGTGTGTGGGGGGAGGCAGGGGGCAAGAACATATTCTATTGCTGTTTGTCTTTTTTTTTTAAGACAGTTTCCAAGGATTTTACTTCCTATGTCAATACCTGGTTTCTTCCCATCCCAGCTGTCTTTTCCTGACTTGTCTGGGTGTGTCTTTCCTTTATCATCAGGCAGAAAGGGAACTATCTTTGGAAAACTTTCCCCTGTAGCTACAGGTTGAAAAAGGGTATCTATATTCACAAACACAATTTCTTTCCTTCTTCCTAAATCTCACCACCAGCATATGCTGGTCAATCCAGAGCTCCACAGTCTTTCTGTCAATTGTCCCTCCTCCCCTCATTTTTCACATCTCTAGGAATTACACAAAAGCTCTTTGTGTATGAAAGACAACATTTAAGTTGTATTCTCTTAACAAATTTCAATACAATTACAATGTACAAGTGAAACAAACATAATGTTATCAACTATAATCACCATGTTTTACATTAGATCCTCAGACCTAGATCAGAAAATTTTAACCTGGACTTCATGCATCTCTAGGGAACTTCTATGGGTGGGCTTTAGAGACCCACATCCCCTGAAATTATGTGCACATATGTGGAATATGGTGATGTGTTTGTTTTTTTTCTGGGGTGTTCTTCATGGTTTTCACCATAATTTTGAAAGGGGAAGGTATTACCTGAATAATTTTAAAATGACTCCAATATTTTTTCAAGAGGTCTTCAAGATTCAAGATTAATTGTTCAGAGCATAGCATTTTCTATAAACACCTCATGTAACCTCAGCAGCCCTTTAGTTTGGCACTTTCTTTTTATGATTAAAGTAACTAAAGCTCAGAGAAATCAAGTTTGCTCAGAGCCATCATCTAGTTACTGAAAGAGCCAAGGGTCCCCCTGGAAGCAGCAGGGACACTCATGTACCCAAGGGTGAGGACCCAGGTGCAGATGGCCTGTCTCCTTCCCTAGATTATAAATCCTAGTAGACATAAGCCCATGTCTCCATTCTGTGTCTTATTCTGTGTCTAACCAAATTCCTAGCACATAGCAGGTCTCAGAGTTTGCCACTGGATTGCTTTACTCCTGTTAATCACAACCGCCACTCTTGTTACACCTGCTTTCCCTCTCACACTGTTGAATTTCTTCCTGAACCCACCACTCAGAGCCTTGAACACCTCTAAAGAGCACCTGTTCTGCCGTTTGGAGCCAGCGTGGTGTGTGCCTACCCCTCCCACTCCTACCCCTTCCTCTCCACCTCAGCACCAGATTTGGGAAGTCTTCACCCACCAAATCACCTTTCTCCTCCCTACCTCTTTTACATTTATTCTATTATTTCATCTTACATTTTTTTATAGTGGTAACAAAATTTGCCATTGTAACCATTTTTAAGTGTACAGTTCAGCTGCATTAAGTACATTCACATTGCTGTGCAGTCATAACCACCATCCATCTCAACTCATTTTATTTTCCCAAATCGAAACTACGTCTCCAGTAACACAAACTCCTCATCCCTCTTCCTCCCAGCCCCAGCAGCTACCATTCTATTTTCTGTCTCTATGAATTTGACTGTTCTGGGTACCTCATATAAGTGGACTGATACTTATATGATACAAAGAATTTTTCCCTTTGTATTGGCTTGCTTTGCTTAGCATAATGTTTTCCCTTCCCTTTTAAGGTTGAAATATAGTCATTTGTATGTCTCTGCCACATTTTGTTTATTTGTTTATCTGTTGATAGATACTTGACAATTTCTGTCTTTTGGCTATTGTGAATAATTCCGTTACAAAACATGGTGTACAAATATCTGTTTGAGTCCCTGCTTTCAGTCCTTTTGAGCTTATACCCAGAAATAAAATTGCTGGATGCTATGGTAGTTCTATATATGATTTTTAATGTTTATTTTTGAGAGGGGGCAGGGTAGAGAGAGAGGGAGACACAGAATCCAAGACAGGTTACAGGCTCTGAGCTGTCAGCACAGAGCCCAACACGGGGCTCAAACCCACGACTTGTGAGATCATGACCTGAACTGAAGTTGGACGCTCAACTGACTGAGCCACGCAAGTGCCCCCCGTACATGATTTTTAGAGGAACCGCCATAATGTTCTCCATAGCAGCTACACCGTTTTGCATTCTGACCAGTAAAATCACCACATCCTTGTCAACAATTATTTTCTAGACTTTTGTTTTCTTGTTTGCTTTTGATAATAACTATCCCAATGGGTGTGAAATGGTATGTCATTGTGGTCCTCTCTTTTTCTGAGTCACATTTGCCCATGGGGGCACCATGACCTGACTATCAGGTTGTAGCACACTGACTCCCTGATGCTATTATCACTCCAAATCAACAGAAATCAATCTCGAGCATCATGGCTTTATCAAGGTATGTGTACAACCCATGCTTGGCTCTTTGTCATACTGTATTTCACTGACTTGAATACACAGAGATTCTCCTTCCATGTTTTAATATCTCTGAATTCAGGATGTATCCTGCAATTACTAGCACATCTTTGTCTTAATCCCTCACCATTTCTTTCTTTTTCTCTCTCTTTCTCCCTCCCTTTCTTTCTTTCTCCCTTCCTTCCTTCCCTCCCTCTCTCCTACCTTTCTTTCTTTCTTTCTTTCTTTCTTTCTTTCTTTCTTTCTTTCTTTCTTTCTTTCTTTCTTTCTT
>NC_043700.1:48988876-49065173 GCF_006229205.1 Suricata suricatta | reverse complement strand
AATGATAGCAGCTCTTATTCTCGCTGGAGGCTACGTGCCTGAAGCATTTTTTCTGGGGACACATGCTATTGACATCATCACTGCTTCTTTGAGCTGTTGATGTGTAGTATCAATCAACCCTTCAAGGCTTTGGCTACAGTGCTCTCCCTACTTCCTGCTCACTCCCTCTTAGGTCTAGCTCTGGTGTCCTTGCCGCCTGTAGTTTTTCTCCTGCAAAGCCCAGCCTCCATCCTGCCTGCAGACTTCACCCTATTTATTCTCTTCCTGAGTCCATCACTCTTGCTGCCTGCTCCTGTCATCCGCTCCTCACCCCTGTGTAGCCTGCTTCCAGGACTGCAGGCGACAGTTTCCTCTCCTGCGGGCCCACCCTGCCAATTCCTCCACCAGGGCTGTCACCGCTTTGAGCATTTCCTGTGACTTCTATTTTTTTCTCCTTTTGCCCCTTAATCTGTTTTTCCCTGCTTCCCTCCCCCTCCCACACACAGCTGGAATGCCTCCTCTGCTTTCTTGCCCTGCTTCCTCCTGAAATCCCCCAACACCCCTCCCCCATCTTTTGCTGCCCCAAACCGATCCCATAATAACTCTGACTGATGCTATGGGCCCTGGGGTTTGCTGGGCCAGCAGAGTGGTTCACCCTCTCATCTCTGTATTCACCGAGACTACCCACCATAGCTTGGTAGCTGGGCCCTGAGCTTCTGCATGGTCCTGTCTATAGCCGGGGCACCCTGGTCACCTGGGAAACCTGGCATCAGAGTCTCCTCCAATCCACTTTGCCCAGGATACCTTGGTGAGGCTGTGCCCCCAGTGGAAGTGGGGTGGGGAGTCCAAAAGGAGGTCTCACTTAGAATTCGGTGGTGAGGGTTGGCTGGACAGAAGCTCTCTGCTGCTGGAGTGTCTCTCATTTTATCTCGACTGCACCCCCTCAACCACCAGTGTTCCCCCACTAGGCCCCACACTAGGAGCTGACTGTGGAAAGCTGGGAAGCAGGCCTAATTTGCTGTCCTCCAACTCTACACCCTTCCTCTCTCTGCCCTTTCCCCCCACTATTCCTTGCATCCAGAGGGTCAGGCTCCTCTATTTCCTTATACCCTTTTTATGAAAGTATTAGGGGAAGAGTTATCTTCCCTCTATCATGACAGAGGTTTAGGATTGTGTGGCCAGCCTTCTTCATGTGGTAAGGAGGAGCTAAATGGACTCAGGCCACCTTCTCTCGGGGCCAAGCCTGGAGTCCTTCCTTGCTTGTCTGTTTAAGAGGTCATAATCCCTCCCCTCTGCTTAGGGAGAGAAACCTCATGACTTTACCAGGAGGAAAACAATGACGGACAAACTGATTTATGCAATATGTGTATCAGCTGATTATTAATCCTTTGTCCCATCCTGAGGGCCTGTGTTACATTCTTCCCCCTCCTCCTCTCCCCAGCATGGAGGAATGGGGCAGTTGTCCCATATTGGGGCCAGAGTGGAGGATCTGGCAAGGGCTTGAGGGCTGCCCTCCCCACCAGAAGGCCTTCCTAACACAGAACCCCAGCTTTGGAATCCAGAAAAGTCAGGACACTCACTGGTCCTGCTCTCTAGTGGGTCCAAGTCCCTTTCTATTTCAAATGACAGATACCTCAGCTCAAGTGTATTAAGCTAAGGAGAGAATTATTAGCTCACATAACTAAAGAGCCTGGTTTTCCAGTTTAGGTTTTAGTTTTAGGCCCTGCTCAATCCAGGGGCTCAACCAGGTCCACCAGTCAACTCATGGCAGGACCAGCTTATTGAGGCCTCACTGCAGCAGGGCCAGTGCCATGAAGAGGCCACCTGATCCTGAGAAACCACACAGGCCCACACTGAAGGCGACCAACTGTCTAGTTAGCTTGGGGACAGGGCATGGCAGGAAAAAGATGGGTACCAGCATTTGAGGGGGCAGGTTCAGTGTTAAAACACAGACAGTCCCAGGGTACCTAGTTGACTCCGTTGGTTAAGTATCTGGCTCTATTGGTTTGGGTTCAGGTCATTATCTCATGGTTCATAGGTTCGAGCCCCAAGTCAGGCTCTTCAATATGGAGCCTGCTTGGGATTCTCTCTCTCTTTCTCTGCCTCTCCCCCTTCTCAAAATAAATAAATAAAAAATAAATGACATTTAACTTGGTAAAGATAGGTGAAAAGTATTTCAAGTGGAAGGAAGAGCATGGAGGAAAAATCCCTGTGGCATTTCCCTCTTTTGGGGAGGATGATGTCAGCAGAATGTTTCATGGGATGGATTTATTAAAGGATTCTGAACAGTCAGGTTTGCACTTCCTCTGCCTGCTTGCTCTCGCTCTCGAAATAAAGAAATAACATTAAAAAATAAATAATAAATAAATAAAGCTAGGATGGTCGTGGTAAGCTGGAGCGTTTGGTCACCTTGCCCTGCAATGACATCAGCTTCTTGTTTCCCTGTTATTTTTGCAAGATTCTGATCCTATCCTCCTTTTCTTCACTTACCTGTTCTTAGATCTAATGTAGGGACCCCGAGTTTGCTTTTGCCATTCTTGGCCTCTCAGGCTTCAGCAGAGGGGGGCATTGGATTCTACTGTGGAGACACCTGGTTCCAGAGCTGTGTCTGTGCCACTCATATTCATGGGGCATCCACCAGCTCCTTAAATAAAGCCATGCCAGACACACTCCTGGGCAGTGCACCTGCTCCTGCTGAGAGGAGGACCCTTTCCACCGCCCTCTCACCCCTTCCTCCCAAACTGCTCCTCCCTCTGCAACCTCCCTGGGTGAGTAGACAGGGCCACCTCCCACCCAGATCCTTGAGCCTGAAGCCCTGAGGGCCATGCGGGACCTTGTCCTCCATTGTAGTGCCCTCCACAGCCTGTCTGTTGGTCATCAGTCTTGCTGGTGCCTTCTCAGCCTCTGCGGGATCAGTCCCTTTGTTTCATTCCACAGCACTTGCCCTTCACTCACCAATTACCATCTTTCTCTCCTACGCCCCACCCATCCTCCCTGCTGCTGCCAGAGGGGTCATGTACCCCAATGTTCAGAGCAGCACTTTCAATAATAACCAAATCATGGAAAGAGCCTAAATGTCCATCAACTGATGAATGGATCAAGAAGATGTGGTTTATCTACACAATGGAATACTACACGGCAATGAGAAAGAATGAAATCTGGCCATTCGTATCAATGTGGATGGACCTCTAGGGTGTCTTGCTAAGCACAATACGTCAGACAGAGAGGGACAGATACCATATGTTTTCACTGACAGGTCTAAAAGGAGAATCTTAATAGAAGACCATGGAAAGGGGAAGGGGGGAAGAATTAAAGAGAGGGAGGCAAATCATGAGAGACTCTTGAATACTGAAAACAAACTGAGGGCTGAAGGGAGAGGGGGAAAGGAGAAGGGGAGTGATGGTCATGGAGGAGAGCACTTGTGGGAAAGAGCACTGGGTGTTATATGGAAACCAACTTGACAATAAACTATAAAAAATATTAGGATGACATCCTCAAAGGCTCTTCTCAAATGCCCAAGCTTTCTCCCTCCATTGCAACTTGGCACATACTCCTCCACCCCAAATTCCCTGAGCAGAACAGGAATGGCAAGTGTCTGGTACTTCTCTGGCCCTTCTATGCCCTGATGCCATGGCAACATTGCTAGCTGATCACAACACACAGGAAGCTTTCCTTTGTCCTTTCAACTACCCACCTGGTTGTTCAGAGTTGGCACCAAAGCCATATCTATTTGTCATGCTGGTCCTAACTTCTTCCTTCTCTGATTAATCCTTAAATTGTTCTTTAGGTCTCAGCTCAGGAGGCTCCATGTCATCTCTGCCAGAAAGTCTTCTCTGATTTGCTGTTCCTCTTAATCTGCTTTCAGTCACACCCTATGTATAATATATCTATATCTATATATTTCAGAATATTTTTATGTTGCATTTTAATAACATCATTGCTTGTCACACTAAAATGTGAACTTTTTGAAGGTTCATGAAATGTCTCCACAATCTTCATATTTCCAGGACCCAGCATGGATCCTGGTATACAATAGATGCTCAGAAATCTTTGATGGGTACACAAATGAGTGAACAGATGGGTGGTTGAATGAATGAATAACCTGGTATGGCCAGGTTGTTTTGAAGGTGAATGAATCAAAAGTTCATTAAGCCTCCTTGAAAAAGAAAATAGATTTGCTTCTCCATTCCCTGTAGCTGCAGGAGAAGGTCATGCTTCTCAGAGACTGGCCAAGAGATGAAGTTGAACCTGTTTGTTTCAATCAATGAGGCTGGAAAGCAAGCCTTACCTTCCTGTGAGGAGCAGTGTGAGTCATATATGCCCTTACCTTTCATAGTCCACAGATCTAGGCCACCTTGGGTCCTCCAGCTCATTCTCCTGGGTCCAAAAATTTTTTTCTAACATGTGCATATGTATGTGTGCATGCACATGTATGTGCATATGTGTGTGTGTCTGTGTGTTTATGCATGTGTGCAAACCACCTAGTTATATGCAGCATCTTGCCAGTTATTTGAGTGCAGGTGCATTCAGCAGGGCATGACCACCGCGTTCCCTCTGCTTCTCTCGGGGCTGTGTGCTTGGTCTCATGCTGGGAAGGAGCCCTCATGGTGAGCCATGACTGCTGCTAGCTTGATCTTTGGTACTTAGGATCATTTCTCCTTTTGTTTCAAAAACCTGGCTGGAGATTGAGAACTCTTATTAAAAAAATGTTATTTTCTAGAAGAATGCCAGAAGAAAGGGAAAGTCAGCCACTTGAGCATATGTGTAAAAGCCACATATGCTTTTACACTTTTGCCTGAGTCCTCAAGGAGTGACAGAAGGGTCTTTGCCTGTGGGGTAGGCCAGGTTCTGCTTGAAGACCCTCCTTCTTACTGTAGAGTTGCTATCTCAGAGGCCTCCAGAGATGCCCTCTCTGCCCAGAAATAGGCTGCAAGGAGCAGAAGAGCCCTTGGAGGAGCAGAATTCTGGAGAACATGGTGATACTAGGAGACCCAGTGACACTGAGGGGCATGGTGACATTAAAGGAATGCAGTAACAATGGGGAACACTCACCTTGGGGACATGATGCTGGGGAGACACAGTGACCCTCCTTGCCCCTCTCAGTCCCTCTGTAAGGGCCAAGGACGTTGTGCATTATCACAAGCGAAAATGGAAATCAAGTGGGAAGAAAAGTTAGTCCTGCAAGAAGACACGCCTGGGTAATAGCATATGGCCGCTGCAGGGATGTTAGTGGGAGGTCTAAGAAAGCAGCTTAAAGGGATTAGTTGGGAGGGAGGAGTTTGAAGAACCTAATTACAAAGTTTGTACCACAGATGAGAGAGGATTATAAGCCTTTTTTGTGCTCCAAGATTTTGAAAATGAGAGAATGGTTCTTTACCTACGATGAACAGGGATAAATAGAAAGTAAAGGTAAGAAAGGGAGATGTGGACCCTGCTGAGCCATAAGAAGGATTAATGGCTGTAGCAGGGAAGACCATGTTTACCTGCCGTGTGCACATTTATGAGGATCTTGCTATGTTCTGAACCACGTGGAAGTGAAGAAGACTCCTTACTTGATCATAATTCATCAAGTGTCAGCTTACTGACAGGATTGAGCATTGTTCTGAGACTCTATGAAATATTGGTGTTAATCAGTATGTATTTCCTGGCCCCTGATCTGTGTTAAGCGTGGGGCGTGGAGGCCCGGGCAGTACAGATTTGACTCTCAGGCTTGGGGTACTTGGCCAGGAAGGATACAGGTCTGGAATATAGGAAATATAGGGGGAGCTTTACTGAAAATGGGGTTGTCCCAGAGCCCTAGTCTCCCCTAGACTCCACAAAGGGGGGAAGCCAAGGCAGGGTACAGAAGGATGGGGGCTGCCATTCAGGGAAAACCTCTGAGCCAGACAGCTTGATGGGAGTGGAGAATTCAGGAAATTCAGTGGAAAAAAATAGGAACTGAGGCTCAAGGGGCAGCCAGAAGCAAGTCTGAGAGGCCCTTTAATTGTGGGGGTAAAGGGCCCAAGCTGCTTCTGCAGACACTGGGGAATCATTTGAAGAATTTGGGGCACAGGAAATGTCTAGGTAAAAACTAAATTTCAGGACAACTTGACCAGCAGGTGCACAGAACAGAGCATGGAGATCTGGACAGGGGGAGCCTTTGGGAGGCTTTTCCAAGGGTTCCAGGCAAGACAATGGGGGTTCCCCTGAGGTGGGAGTAGAAACGAACAGTTAGATGAATGGGCTTGATCTTATTAAGGCTGGGCTAAGTCATCAATCTTCCATGTCGATGTAGTGGGCTGAAGTACTCTCCCATAGGGTTTATTACACATCTTCCAAAGATATTAGAGGAATGCAAGGAAGGGGGACATTCTTTTTGCATTAATGAAAACATTACAATATAGTATAATAACATTATAATAAAGAAAAGACATCGTGACATCCACTTTGGTTTACAAGTCTCCTTGTTTACACTCCTATCTCAGAGCGATTTGCAACCAAGGGATTCTGCTCGCCTGGCACCTAGGAGATGTGACTCCAGATTGCTGGGAATCCCCCAGGATTACACATGAGACCTTGCACTAAGAGACTAGGCAATGTACTCAGGTGTCCTGACTGCTCATCCCATGTTCTGATGCCTGTGTTATATAGTCTTCTCTTTATTTACCCATCTCCTTAGGAGACAAGCTCTACAGTATTAAAGGAGTTCAAGGGGGCAGAAGAGGGTAAGAGAAACTGCAAGAGGAAGGAAAGGAATAAGGATTTATTGATGCTTGCTCCATGCCAGGTGGTCTGTGTGTGTAAACTCAGTTAATCATTATAGTCATTGTGCAGAATGAACATGGCTCATGTGGCAGGTGAGAAGCACCTAGACCCAGATTATTTCATTAACCTTCTGGGTAGCAAGTAAAGAGTTGTGATTTGAATTTGTATCTGTCTGATGCCAAACCTTTGGCATTCCTTCTATCCCAGTCAAAATGGAATAGCCATGTAGCTGAGTGGAACAAATTTGGGATAGTCAGGAGGTGCCTCTATATAAAGGAGAGAGAGGAAATGTAAGCTCTCTCAGAACACTTTCTGACTTTCCTCTTCCTCTGATCCCTCTCAGCTACCTGGACCTCTACGCCATGAACAGCACCCTGAGAGATGCCCAGGCCCCGAGCCACCGGGAGTGCCTTCTCCCTTCTGTGGCCCGGACTCCCTCTGTTACCCAGATCACGCCAGCCAAGAAGATAACCTTCCTCAAGCGAGGGGATCCCCAGTTTGCTGGGGTTCGCTTGGCTGTTGACCAGCGTGCTTTTAAGAGCTTTGGTGCTCTGATGGACGAGCTCTCTCAGCGCATGCCTCTCTCCTTTGGGGTGCGCTCTGTCACTACGCCCCGGGGCCTGCATGGCCTCAGTGCCCTGGAACAGCTGAAAGATGGTGGCTGCTACCTCTGCTCTGACAAGAAGACCCCCAAAACACCCAGTGGGCCAGGCTGGACACAGGGGAGAAACTTATTTGCTCAGCAGTCAAGGGATTTTGAAAGCCGGAGTGAGGCTCCAGGAACATCCTCTTCCTGCAAGGGTCCTAAGGCCCCAAGGAGGATAATGCTAATTAAGAATGGGGACCCTAGACTCCAACAGACAGTGGTTCTCAGTCACAGAAATACAAGGAACCTGACAGCCTTTCTCAGCAAAGCCTCAGATCTTCTGCACTTTCCTGTGAAACAGGTGTATACAACCAACGGGGAAAAGGTAGGCTGTCTGGGTATGATATTTCCTCTTAAAAGTTCTCTAGCTCTCAGATAGAAATACTTTGATGGAATGGGGAGGTTATTCCTTAAAATGAAGCCCAGATTGCCCTGCTACCAATTAAAGGTGCATAGAGACATGCAGTCCGTTATACATTAATTATTATTCATATTCTGGCTACCATTTAGTGAGCACTTAGTAAGTGCCAGGCACCAGGCCTTGCATACTTTATTATTTCCTCATCCAATCCTCTATTATCCAATCCCACCTATTCCGATGAAAGTTCAGTGCAGAACATGAAAACTTCTCAAAGTACCTTTAGCAGAACGTGATCTAATACCGGGCATCCATCAGGGGATTTTCAAATCTTTGAACAGTTGGAGGCATGAACTCTAAGCCGGGTCTACAGGAATAGCTTCCAGTAGTCTGCAGGAAGCTGTAAGTTAGTCTGCTTTAAGTGACTGTAATTATTGAATTCAAGAGTAGTTCTTTGCAGTGGCATCCAAGCTTATAAAGCTGGGATCAAGAAACTGTCACAGCTTCATGATGACACTTGACACACAGGAACACTGGGGTGCCGAGTCTAGCCACTGCTGCCTGGGCTGCTGTAGCCTTCTGATACCCACACATTTGCTTCACAGTGACAAGAATCGAGAAGAGATGGTGTCTGCCTCACTTGCTTTCTCAAACTTGATCAAGGGCATCTAATTGATGGAGAACCCAATCTACATACAGCCCTAACTGTAAAGGAGGCTAGTGAATATAATTTTTGCCTTTCCAGACTCTGCAGGACATAAATGTGCAGTGTAGATGGGCAGGATGAGGGATGGAGGTGGATGGCTCTAATCGACAGTCTCCCCATAATCTAATCCTGTCACTGTTTGACACCTGTATAAGTACTCCACCACCACTTAAATTTATAAGCAACAGCTACAGCCACATATTCTCACCTAAGAATGTAACTGTCTTTCTCACAATCAGAACATATGCACCTCTGCCTCCAACTCCATATCACATCAGAGTCACATCACAACTCTACTACCCATCCTCTGGACATGAGTTCACCTTTGTAGCCTCTGTCTTAAGATTTAACTATCAAGTCCACAATCGCCAAAGTACCTTGTATAAAGTACCAGATGGAGGAAAAGGCAAAACAGAAAATTGGTTCACACGTATAAGAGCTGTGAAGAAAACTAAGTCATCTACTGCAAGGCCATTGATGGTATTAGGTTTCCTTCTACTGTCCATTTTGTGTTCCCTCTGCCCTCTTCTAGCACCTCAGCTGAATGTGATTATGGTTATGTGACAACAGTCAAAAGCAAAAGAAAGATGGCTTCTACTTCACTGTCATTTTCCATACCTTGTACAAGTGCATCTAATTATTGGGAACTATTTCGTGGTTAGAATTATAGCTGGAAAGGAGTCCAAGAAATGTGTGTAGAACTTTGTATGCTCTGCAGTACTGGAAATTATACCAGAAAGAGTAAAATAGAGGTTGGCTAATTTAGGACACGACATCTACCTCAAAAACTCCTAAGAGGTTAATGTCATTATCTTCTTTGCATAGGTAATAAAATTGAGGCACAAAGGCTAAGTGATTTGCTCATGGTTGCAAGGTTGGCAAATGATAGAGTCAGCATTAATGATTTCAGAGTCATCACATAAGAAAACTTTTAAATTATGGCACATTGCGATCTACTAGCATATGCTTCATGCAGAATACACAGAGAAATAAGTCTAGGTCCCTACCTTCAATGAGCTACAGTTTATTGGGAAAGTTAAGAGGGAGAGAGCAGGTACAAACATAAGTTAGTTGGAGAAAAAAATATTAGTGTAATTTCGTATAGACTTATTGCAGAACTATTAAGAGTTTCTGTAAACAAAAGGATCTCGTTGCTCCCCAGCACAGGCTGGGTCATAACTACAGTTTTCAGGTCCTTAACTGGATGAACACTCTCAATAACTCTCTTTTTGTGTGTGGATGTTAAACCTCAGCCTCTTTCCAGAATGGGAGCATCATTTAGCCCTCAATTATTTTTTCCCCTTAGAAAAGTCTTATTTCCTAGAAGCATGCCTGCATCTATAAATTGACAGACTTGGGTCATGTTTGTATTTTTGTGATGGACTAGAGCCCTAAATCAACCAAGAAATGTATCTAGTAGTTTGAAACAAACTTCTAGTTAACTAAGTCGAAAGACCTGGTGTATAGCTAATTTTATGTCATTTGTGGAGAGAGGATGCAAGAAGTCTTTTTTTTTCTTTCATTTCCTTATTAATGAACATACCCTTCTAATTTGAGAAAATAAAAAAGAACAGATATAGCCCTTCAAAGATGAAACTAAATCTTCCAACACTGCCAATTACAATATAATGTCATAAATAGTGCAAATTCTCACATATGCAGGGGCCTCAGGCCCACATGAAATTTTTCTAAAAACAGGGATGTGGTTCCTGGAATGCAATGTTGCCTGCTAGGCTCTTAGCCCAGGATGTCCTGGGGTGGGTGGGAAAGGACGACACAAGCCTCTGGGCAGGAGCCTAGGGAATCCTGGGAAGAGCCTGGAAGAGAATGACTACCAGTAGAGAGAACATGCCTGTCCTTCTCCACTCCAGAAGGGTTGAAAGTAGAAGCAATGGGCTCAAGATTATACTGGAAAGCACAGATTGGACCCAGGAGAGAACTTTGTGGGAAAAGAGTGAGGTAGTGAATCAGATCTCCCCATAGGGTAGCTGGAGGACCTTCTACTTTGGTTGCTTAAAAAAAAAAAAAAAGAAATATATTCTGGAGGGTACAAGTGTAAGTAGGGAAATAAGCCACAGACTTCTTGAAAGTGTTTTCCACCTACGACATCCAGAATAACCCCTAAACCAAAGGCTTCATACCAGGTGGAGGGAGAGGTGCAGGTAGAGAGGAAGGTCACAATGGTAGGACCTCAGCCCCCAGCTAGTCATGGAAGTATTATGACAAGTAGATAGGATTCTTCCCTTGAATCAGAATTCTGGGGTGAGATGCGCAAACATGAGGAAAAGGCCAGAGTGAGGGAATTCTTCCTCTAGCAATGTCTCCTTGGACAGAAGGTGGGTTTTGCAAACCAGGCTTCCTAACTCAACACTCTCCTTCTTCAGGTGGACTCTTGGAAGGGTCTGCTGCACAGCCCCTCCGTGCTAGTATGTGCTGGTTACGAGTCTTTCAAACCTCTGGCAATGGAAGATGCCAGAAGATATGGGATTGAAACTTTATCTGGGCAGACTACTAGAAGCAAAACTGGTGAGTTAGTTTTGGAGTTTCTCCAATTTTATTTGCACTGGATAATGGTTCAGCAGTACTGGCCAGATATCCTTTTTATCAATTTTAGAAACATGCCTTTTGGCCCCAATTTTTGGGTATCTCAGTTGTCTGAGGTCATTCTTGATTTTTCCTTTTTCTTACCACCATCAACCTTAATTGGGTTGAACATTTGACTGGTGTATGAGAGAGATGGGTCTGGTATTTAAAGAAAACAGAATTAGGAGATCTTGAACTGTAAGTTTCTAGGATCTAAAATAAGCTTTATTAAAGACCATGGTAGGCATGACATGGAGGCAATGGACTGTGGGTATGCAGCATTTGCGTCTTTCAAGAGTCATGACTTCCTTGGACAACAGTGGAAGCCAAATGGACTAAAACTAATGATAACCATCAATCACGCATCCATTCATCAATCTATACATCCAACTATATATCTCTCCAAAAGTTTACTATGTGCCAGAGTTGAGGGCTTGTTATTTAAAAACACATTATTTTAAAAGTAGAATTAAAAACCACAGATTGAAATTTTAGCAATATTATTGGAATGGAAATGGGCAAATTTGGTGAATAAACAAAATAATATCCTTTGTGAAAATCTGTTAAACAATGACAATAATGGTTTTGGTGATCGGTGCATGCCAGGTGCTAAAGGTACAAAGACCTATTAGCCACAGACACCCGTTTGGAGGAGCCCTCAGTTTCATTAGGTGCTTATGAAAGAGGAGAGCTTGGAAAAACCTTCTGTCCAAATGGACTCAAGTGGGGAGATCTATTCTTTTGTTGGCTGTAGGCTTAACCCCCACTAGCCTTTTCCTTTTGTCATGCAGTAGTTCAAAAGATGAAATGAGAAAGTACTAAGGGCTTCATTCTTTCTTGAGATCACTTCTTTCTTCTCTCAGTGGCTCCCTTTTTTTCTCTTCTCATGGCTAGGGTGCAGGCTTGACTATCAGGACTTGCTATTGTGTGTCCAGGTCCTTCCTTACAATCATTTATCAACCCCAAAGCTTGATGAGTATTGGGATGATAAATCACCCCTAATAATTGCAAAGCATTTTACAGTTTACAGTCAGGCACCTATGCAGCAACTTATTGATTTTGCTTCCTGTGTCGGGGGTGGGCATAAGCAGGGCCAGGAATTAGTTCTGGGCACTGCTTCTCTGCCTGCCAACTCTGCTATCTATCAAGAACCTACTTTGTGCTAAAAGGTCTCCAGAAAGTTTTATATTCACTGCCTTGCATCATCAAAACAAACCCACCATTATTCTTATTTTACCACTCAGTAAAGAGGCTCTGCCAAAAACTAAACAGTGAAGAAGTGGCAGAGTTGAGATCGAATTCAGAGTTCAATATCATCTCACTAGGCTTTGGTGGTTCACAAACTGCAGACTAGATACTCATTCTAGAGTGGTTTCGACCCTTACTTTGTGGTTTGGAAGGTGGTAGGGGTGTTGAGGTCATGAAAGACTTATGACCAGCCTTTTTTCTCCTACTCTGAAGCTCCCCCTAGTAGCTCACTCTCTTTCCTCTTTTCTCTTACTTTCATTGTTGCCAGGAAGCTGGGGGCCAAAGGCCAAGCAGAGTGTGATCCACTCAAGGCCCAGGTCGGGCAGTCGGCCACGGCGGTTTTCCTTGCTGTCAGAGAAGTCTGGTCTCAGCGACCCCCCAGTGTCCCTGCATCACACCCAGATGGGCCCTGCTCCTGACAGACACCCTCAGGACACGCCCGCCCAGCTTGGCCCATTGGTGGCTAGTGATGATGTTGAGAAAAAGGTCTGCATGAACCAGGATGGCAGCCTGTCTATAGAGATGAAAGTTCGCTTCCACCTACTTGGCGAGGATGCACTCCTGTGGTCCAGGAGGGTGAGGAGGGCCAGTGTCCTCACAGCAGCCAGTGGGGAGGTCCCTGTTCTGGGGGAGGTGGATTCCCTCCACTGTGTGTGCGAGAGCCACCTGGGGGGGTCCTCAGAACCTGGGGCACAGAGACTGGGGCCTTGTGAGGCAGGATGTGAGAAAGCCCTCGGACGAGGTCAGTGGCAGCCAGGGTCTAGTTATGAGATCTGGATGAATCCCCTGTACTCGGCCCAGGAAGAGGAGATGGCATCTCAGAGGAGATCCAGGCTGACCCAACACTCCCATTCCAGGAAGCTCTGGAACCAAAGGGTCACTGGAAGGAAAAGGAGCAGCAAGGACAGTGTCAGCCCTGACTCCAGTGACAGGCCCCCCAAAGACTCTGAGCCCAACTCCTCCTGTGGCTCCAGGTCTCCAGAGGGCAGCGTGGGCAGCTGTGACCTACATGTGGCCTCTGGGGCTGTCTCCCAGAGAGAAGCAGGACGGGAAGCTGGTGGCATGTCCAGGACTAGTAAAGGCCCAGGTGCACAAGGAACAGGGCAGGACAGGGAGCCTCATAGCTGCCTGAAACCCCAGAGCCAAGACATGGCAGGTGCTCCTTGTGGGTCCTCAGGGAGTGCTGGGTCTCATGAGGAGTCCAGTGAAAGGGAAAAGCAGCACCAGGGCTGCCTGAGCAAGACAAGGGTTATGACTGCTTCCTGGTCAAAGGCCACTCAGAGGGAAGGCCCCAGTCCTCCCGCAGTGAGTCCCCTATCTTTGAGGAACAAGGACTCACAGGCAGAGGAGAGTAGACAAGGTTCTAGGTACCCTGAGGCTAAGGGAATGTCTGGGGTGAGATCACCGCTGGTTTCAGATCATTCTGGCTCTGGGGATACTGCAGAAAGTTGTTCTCTGCCTTCTGCCTGTGCCTCAGTCCCAGGCAGGAGAAGAAAGCAGAAGGACCGAGCCAAGGCTGTGTCCTCACCCAGCATTTCCAGCCATAGCCAAGGGGCCTGGATAGGCCACCTCAGGCAGCGCCCCAACCTAAGGGACATCCATTGCCAGCTTGACTCAGCTGTGCCCAGACAAGTGCCAGGGCCTCCTAGCAGAGGCAGGGCCTGCCCAGATAGCCCAGCATCACACCTTTCTGGAAGCTCACCTGGTGCCAGGAACCAGGCCTTCCAAGATGCAGGGCCTCCATCCTCTGCCTCACTTCATTCCCAGGATGCACAGGGGGTTAGCAGTGCTCTCATGACCCCTGTGAGCAATTCTGACTGTGCTTCCAATTTCAATCCCCCATACTCTCCCTCTACTGAGATTGAAGGTCACTCTGAGTTCAGGGCATGCTCACCAGCTTTCTCACCTTCCAACACATCGGACCTTTTGAGCAGCCCAGCTGATGGCCTGGACAAAAAAGGAGGGGGTGACCTTCTCAAGCCTTCCTGGACTTTAGTTCTGCCAGTTGGAGAGTCTGAGGGAGGGATGCCAGAAGCCCACCGAAGCTGCTGCTGCTCACCAATCAGCACATCCCTGTTTGACGGGACCCCTGGTGAGAAGACTCAGTCCCTGCAGACCTACCAAACATCAGGCAGCCAGGGGCCCTTCTCTGAGGTCTCCTTGGTATGTGACAGGTACTGTCCCACTCCTCCGAGGACATGGCCTTTTGTCAAGAAACACCCTTCAGGAAGCAGTAGCCCTGGTACTGGCTGGGGGCCAGATAGGGGGAAACTAAGGGAGGAAAAGCTTGATGTATGGCACCCACGGCCCCCGGGCTCTCAGTCAGGGGCCATGAGGGAAGCAGTCAGAGCCTGGAGAAGGGGCAGCTCCAGCTGTGGTCCCAGGACTGGGAGAATGCTGCAAGGGAAGGCTGTTGGTGGAGGGGAAAGTCTGGAGGAGCAAGAAGATGGCAGGATGGCCCTGGGTGCCCTGCCCAGAGCTTCACCAGATACTGTGGTTCGTGAGTGGCTGAGCAACATCCCTGAGGAGCCCATACCCATGAAATGTGAGACGGTGGATGAGAGTATAGTTGTGGTGGGGGAAGATCCAGAAGGCCCCAAGGAGGATCCTGCTGACAAACATTCCCTTAAGGGTCTAGGGGAGCCAGTTCCAACCAGACAACTGTCCCATGAAGGGGCTGCCAGTGAGAAAGCAGAATCAGACAGAGCCTTCCCAGTGACTGGTGATGCTCATCCCACGTCAGGAGAGGGTCTTCCTTGTAGCGGAGTTTCAGAAACCCCCAAGGAGGCTGAATCAAACAAAGGCATGGCTGTGGACTATGGTGTTGGCCAGCGTGTGCTTCCTCACAAGGTTTCTGCCTCCATACAGATCATGAAAGTGCTGATGGGCTCCAAGCAGGGTCGGCCAAGCAGTCTTCCTGAAGTGTCCAGTACAGTGGGTAGAAGGCTCAGCCACTCTGCCCGGGCCCTTATCACCTGTCTTGCTGAGCTCCACTTCTTTGATGAAGACTTTGGGTCTCCTACTGACAAAGTGAGGTTCAGAGACTCTTCTCAGTACCAGGAACTCTTGAGCACCTTCCAGTCCCTGTGGCCAGGATGTGGCCTCAGGCAAAGTGAGCTGGACTCAGGCCTCTGGGATCTTGGCTGGTGCCAGGCTCTGCCAGGCCTTGGGTCCCATGTCATGCCTGAGGACTTCACACCAACGTCCTCATCTGGTGTGGATGTTGGCAGTGGCTCTGGAGGCTCAGGGGAAGGCAGTGGACCCTGTGCCATGGACAGCACCCTGGTCCCTGAGGGGATAGAGCTGCCCTTGAAAATCCCCTCCCAGAGGCCTGATTCTAGAACCTCCAAGAACCAAGATGATCCAGAAAACCAACAGCCCATTGGTTCTACAACCTCTTCAGACTCCCAAGAAAGGGTTTGTGCCACCAGGAAAGACAAGGCAGAAAGAAACAGTGGGGAGCAGGTGCTGGGCAGTAACCTGGACCAAGTAGTTGAAAACACAATTCAAAAAGAGGAGGTACAACTAGAGAAAATTGAAGAAGAAAAAGAAATAGCAGAACTTCAAGGAGAGGGTGTCCAAGGATCTCCAGGAGAGGGAAGAGTCATGGGACAAGAATTTTCAGAGGCTGACTCTGACAATGGGGAAGGTACACAGGAAAATAATAGTGTGCAGGAAGAGGAAGCAGGAGGAGACCCTGCCTCCAGTACACTTTGCCATCCAGGGACAAGAGAGAAACCACCAGAGCCCCCTGAGAGCCTCAGCAGGAGGGATTCAGATGCCAGTGAAAGTCAGAGTAGCCCCAGCAATGAGCCTGGTTTGGAGAAGCTGCTCAAAACAGCTGAGATAGGCCATGAGCAAACCCAGGCCAGGTACTCCCAGGGGTCTGGGGAGAAGAGCTCTTCTACAGCCTGCAGAGTGTCCCCAGACCCTGACCCCCTCTGGGTGTCCAAGTTGCTGAAGAGGATGGAGAAGGCCTTCATGGCCCACCTCACCAGTGCCACAGGCGAGCTCCGAGCCCGCTGGAGCCTCCAGAGCAATTACCTCCTGGACCAAATGGTGGCAGAGTTGCAGCAGGACGTGGGCCAGCGGCTCCAGGCTAGCACTGAGAAAGAGGTCCTCAAGATCCAGAGCCGGGCAGGTGGGAGGACGCTGGGGCTGGAGAGGGAAACCCTCAGATGGGAAATGTCCCTGCAGACAGAGCAGCGCAGGCGTCGCCTCCAGGGTCTGCGCAACCTCTCAGCTTTCTCAGAGCAGGCTCAAAGCCAGGGGCCCCTGTCCTTCCCTGTGGAGGATGTGCCAACCCTCCATGGAGCTCTGGGGACCTGGCTGGTTGGGGAGGCTGAGGGGGAGGAGTTTTGTCCCTGTGAGGCCTGCATGAGGAAGAAAATGATCCCTACATCCCCAAAAGACACAATGGGGGCACCCAGCGCACCCATCAAAAAGGCCTTTGACTTGCAGCACATTCTGCAAAAGAAGAAAGGAGGGTGTGCTAATGGGGAGGGAGCAGAGGCAGTCCCAGAGAAGAGAGGGATGGAGCTGCTCCAGGGGGACACCTCAGGGACAGGGACTATTCAGGGGTCCAATGGAGGCCTGGAATTGGGGTTAGGCCAGGATCCTGGGACAGAGGAGGGGGGTGAGGATGAAAGCAGCCAGACCCTTGATGGGGATGGAGACCCCCAAGTAAGAGAAGACGATGAAGTTGCTCAGAATGGAGAAGGGATAACATATCCTGGGCAAAGCAGTGTCCCTGAAGGAGCAGGCAGGGAGGAGGAGGGCTCTGGTGAGAAGGAAGAAAACTCAGAGATGGGCTCTGGGGCTGAGGGCAGTTTGGAAGGTGAAGCCTCAGGAGGAGGTGACCAAAGTCCAGAGGGACAGAACGATAGTGCCGTAACTACAGAAGGAGAAAGGAATCCAGAGTCAGGGGGAGGAGGTGGAGGTGAGAAAGAAAGTAGCTCGCAAGTTGTCTGGGACCAGGGCCAACAAGGTGAAACTTCTGGAAACAGTAGACCAGACCAAGAGGGGAAGCCAGCACTGCTCTCTACCCCAAGTAGAGATGCCCCCTGCCAAAGGTCAGACTCGAAAGCAGGCCTTGCGTCCTCCAGCACATTTTCTCTAGGAAACTGCTCTCAGCTCTCTCAGAAAGGCTCTGAAGAAAAGCCTTCAAACAGAGACATGAGGAGCATCGAAGATGAGTCCAAGGGAGTCCCCAGTCCAGAGAGAAAAGGCACGTCTCCAGAAAGCTCCACTTCTGAGCAAGAAGGGGTCCCCTTTGTCCCAAGTACTCCAGAGCAGGAGATAGGCTTGGCCTCTGGCCTAGAAGCTGAGAATGTAGTTGAAAGTCCCTCTTCCACAGAAATGAGGTTTAAAAAAAAAAACTTCACCATGGACAGGACAGATGGTTTTGGCTAAGATGACTTAGATTTCTAAAGATCCAGGCGCAAGGTGGTCACGAGTTAGTGTTTTGTCTACAAACCTGAACATGGCTCAGTCCCCTGCAGATGTAGAGAGCATGGAGAAAGATCAGGACTTGCCAAGGACATGGCCACACCATGCTGTTCCTGGGTTCTAAATTCTGAGCTTCACAAGGCCCTGCTGGCCAATCCCATGCACGGTGTGAAGGAGACTTATCTCAGACATACCCTTTGAGGGCCACTGGACCCTTCCATTTTCCTGTTTCAGCCCTAGAAGATGGACCTGACTGGAAATGTTCCAGGAATGTTTGGTTTTGTGTTTGCTTTTTGTTCTCATTCTTTTGCCTATTGATCTCCAGTTATTTTTCTCCTGGGCCTCTCTTGGCATTCACCTCATTTGACTTTGAGGTGCTTTTTTCTAATTTTGAATGTATTTGGTGGCTCAGCAGATGTGAATACTTGGAAGAAACGGATAAATTCAAGGTCATTGGGCAAAGTTTGTTCTCAGCCCAAAAGTCCAAGTGTATTTCCTGAATTCGTATGTATATATATTCATGAATATATATTGATAATTGAGAAATACAAAAAATGCAAAAAGAGCAGGAAGAAAGAAAAATAGTCATTCATAGTCCCATTACTCAGAGTTGACTCGTGTTAGCTCCTTCCTCTTTTTTTCTAACCATTTGATAGTTGAGGTCATCATTATACGCTTCTTTTTTTGACTTAACAATATAAGAATTTCCCATATTTATCTCAAAATCTTCATAAAACTATTTTTTCATAAAACCATTTTTAATGCCTAAATAATTTTTTATGCAAATATAAAACACTTTACTTCACCATTTCCTTCACTAATATGGACCATTTAGATGCATTTCATGTGTTTTTTTTAAAGCATTTTCCGTCATGAACTGTGGATGATTTCCCTAGAATAGATTCCCAGGCATGGAATTACTCAGCCAAAAATACCAGATTTTTTGAGGGTTTGATATCTTGCTGCCAAATTGCTTCTCTAAAGGTCTGTACTAATTTACATCACTTGGTCAACCACTCACTTATCAGTGTTTGGTATAGCCATTAAAAATGAGAACTCTTTTGCTAATTTTATGGGCAAAAAATGGTATCTGACTTTAATGTGGTCCAATTTTTTTAAAGTTGTTTTTAATGTTTTATTTATTTTTGAGACAGAGAGAGACAGAACATGAGAGGGGAGGGGCAGAGAGAGGGAGACACAGAATCAGAAGCAGGCTCCAGGCTCTGAGCTAGCTGTCAGCACAGAGCCTGACACAGGGCTCGAACCCACAGACGTGAGATCATGACCTGAGCCGAAGTCAGAGGCTTAACCGACAGAGCTACCCCGGAGCCCCTAATGTAGTCCAATTTTTAATGTATATGATTGATAGTGAGACTAAGGAGTTTTCTAAGTTTATTAAAAAGCTATTTGCATATAAATTTCATGTGTATGCCTTTTGTCCATTTTCAACTGGGATCCTAGCTTTTTTTTTAATAAACTGATTTACATATGTCCTTTATAATTTTTTAACCTTCTATTTATCATTTTGAGATTTAAAAAATACCCTTTCTTTGCAGCCTTCCACAGCAAGCCTAGAACTGGGCCCTGTCTGAGTGGGGAGCTGCCTGATGGGACAGAAATCCTTTGACTAGTTTTCATCAGTGTTCCACTAATACATACATGACCATTTTGTGTATTCAGAATTATTAAAATGGAACTGACCCCTGGTTGTTTAAATGTAAATATTAATAATAAAAAATAAGGAAAAAAATAAGGAAAAATGGAACATGGGTGGCTCAGTAGGTTGAGCATTCGACTCCTGATTTTAGGCTCAGGTCATGATCTCATGGTTTGTGGGATAGAGCCCTCTCTGTGCTGACAGCATGAAGTCTGCTTAGGATTCTCTCTCCCTCTGTCTCAGCTACCATACTTTCACTTTCTAAAGTAACAAAATTTTTTAAAGTAAAAAATAAGTGAATGTTTGGTATGGGCTGTGTCTTCACACCTGTAGTTATCTGTTCTGATTCTGAGTGCTGGAGATGTTCTTAATAAAATTTGATGTGTTGTAAAATTTTCTGTGGAGATGATTCTTTAAAGCTTTGCATTAGAAATAAATATATATACATACACATACACATACACATACATACACGGGTGTCCTAGCCAGGAGCCTTCAGTGGAACAGATTGTATTGTGAGCTTAGTTTAAATATGGTAATACACAAGGTTGTCTGGAACTTGTCACTATTAGTTGACATGACACATACACCATGCACTGCTTCTGTGGTTTGAGGTCCCCAGTCAATCCCTGAGAGATGTTCCAACATTGCTAAGTCCTAATCTGACCTCCCCAGATGAGAGATAGCTATCCCTGGCATTTACTGACTAGCACTTCATTAAAACGGCATTATCTGTCTCTGATCATGAGGATGCAATGGCAAGAGCATAAAATTTGGAGTTACATGACCTATAGGCTCTAGGTCCAGGGATGACACCTCAGTTTCAACATCTGTGAAAGTAATGTTTTCCTCACTGCATTGTTGAGAAGTAGATGAGATAGCATATAAAACTTCATTACGCTCTCAATATCAATATTTTCCTATGTTTCTTATGTTTTCAGTACTTGTTATGTGTCAGTTACCATATTAAACATATATGACCCCGTATATTCTTCCCAATGTGTCTGTGAAGTAGGCAGACCACATTGTCATCCCCTCTTCACAAATGAGGTAACCAAGGCAGGGAAGACTTAAAACGTTTCCAAGCTCACACAGCTAGTTAGGGGCAAAGCCAAGATTTAAACACAGAGGTTTCAGAGTCTAAAGTCCCCGTCTTTTTTCCATTGTATCATATTTTCTTCATTTCAATTCACACCCTATAAATAAATAACTCAACTAAAGCTGATCAACACTTTGTTGGATGAACTTACTACAACAAAATAGTTAAGACTTAGAAAAGTAAATTAGATGGGATCAATTTGCTCAACTGATTGCATTATGTCCTTAGGAATGTTCTGCTTATATACAGATATCAGAAGCTGAGGATAAGCTGGTTTCATAAAGCTAAGAGTTAAACTGGAAAGTTATCTCTCCAAGGGATTCTCTTTTTAGTTACAACTTCATCTGCTTTAAGCTCCCAAATATTTCTGCCCTTTACATTTAAAAAATCACTGTTAATGGAAAACTCTGTTTTCTTCTGACTTGGAGATAAAGAATTCAGGGCCATCACCTAAGGTGGGGATATTTATGTCTCTTCTTCCCCACCCCTCCTCTGTAGCAACCGTACTGCACAGCCTGGCTCAGGCCTCTGACATTTAGCACCTTGGGAAAATGTTGGCATTCCTGTAGTCTTAGCCCAAATCCCTGATTCCAAACTTGATTCATTCATCACTCAAAGTGATGCCGAAGTCCATATAGTCTCAGTGGTAATGCAAACATTTCCAGCCAGGGATTTCTCCTTGAAGTAAGTTGGAGAAAGAAGTGAGCAGCAGTAAAAAGAAACCAAGCTCTCCTCTCTATCTTTGTGTCTAGCTGGCAGGGATCAGAGGCTCCAGCTCAAAAGGACAGCTTTTGAGGTCGGTGAGCCAAAGACCCCCATGTCAAGGTCCTGTGCCCAGAGATTCTGACTTTATTGGTGTGAATTAGAGCTCTAGCATAGCTACACTGTCAAGCTCTCAGATGTATACCATGTTCAGTCAGGTGGCTCATCACTGATTTAGTCCAACTTCCTTTTTCCAGGTGAGAAGACCTGAAAAAGGGAATTGCCTAAATCACACAGTTGGATAAGTGGCCATGCCGAGACCAGATACCATATCTCACTTCAGACTCCTCCTTCCCAGAGCTGAGAGAGACCTTACAAAGGAAGGTGACAAGCAGCAAGCCCACCCCCCTTATCACCCAGACCTATGCTCATGTCACCTGCAGGCCCGCCCACCCACCTTCCTCTGCTCCCCAATTCCATACATCTGAGTCATCCCTGAGACCCAAGCTTTACGTCCAGAAGAGCCCTTCTAAGGTGTCCAGGGGAGTAGTAACCTGACCTTCATCTGCAGAACTAAGTGCAGCTTGGAAGGGGACACATCCTGAGAGGTTTCCAAACCAATCATAGGCCAGGGATTCCACATAGAGAGCTTCATTAAAACATACAGTTCTACTCAGAAAATTCTGATTCAGTGTGTCTGAGGTGGGACACAGGAATGTGCATTTTACCAAACCCCTGGAGGAACCCCATGTACCTGCCTCTATCCCACTATCCCCATCGAGTTGACTGTTATATTCTGTGCTCTTTCCATCCCATCAGAACTAAGCTTCCTCAGAGAGGCTGAGCACCTCTCCCCAACCTTACCAGCTCCCCAGCACCAGCCCCACCCCCACACAGTTTCTCTCTCATTATGTGGTCTCTCCAGGGGACAGTGTGGGTTAGTCACAGCAGCTTTTGTCTGTCTCCTTCTCTAGAGAAGTAATTAAGGTGGGTAGAGAAATCTCCTTCTGCTGGTCCTCCTACCCACCTCCAGGATCCAGAGGCACAACTGGCAAGCCCTGGCCCCGATTGTCAACAGGCCTCACCTGGGGCAGACGCAGACCTGGGCAGCAAAGTTCCCTGAGTTCATGCCCTCTCAATACCCCAGGATGAGTGACCCACACTTGTTTCATTACTCCCACTGGAGCTACCCAGGCCTGGCCTCCCAGGGTAATCATCCCAGGGTCTTCAAACCTCTGCACAGTGACCATCCCCAGCCTCTGAGTTGAGCCCCAATATCCAGGAGGAAAGGCCAACTGCCTCCTGATGCTCCTCCTCTGGAGAAGGCCTCCACCTTCCCATTGCTTCCACACACTCATCCCAGAGGCGCTTATAGACCCTTACCTGTACCTTCATTCCTGGTGGGATCTACAGAGCCCTACCTCAGAGCCTCCTGGGTTTTAAATTTTTAGATTTGGTTGGAGGTGATCATAACCCAAGGTGCCAAGTTTGTTGATGAGAAGACTGATCGAAGTCCCCACAGGTCTGACTGTAGCCCCTGCTGCTGCTACCCCCCCCCCAACTTTCATCTATATCCGCTTCCCATCTCAACTCACTGTTCTTGACCCTGAAATCACTGCTAGTGGCCTGTTTTCCAAACAATGTAGGGTTTTTTAGTCATCATCTTCCTGATTGATAGGGCCCCCTCTCTTAACGATGCCCCTCTGGCTCATGACAATATCTCATCCTCATGCCGCCCACTAGTCCAACTCTGGCACTCTCTCCATGGCCTACATGTGAACCTGAAATGCTGAGATCTCCTCAGCCTAACCCACTGGACTTCTCTCCCCTTCATCCCCCTGGATGATCTCACTCACTTTTGCTATTTCTGCTCCAACTTTTGGGCTGATGACTCCCAAATCCAGAGTTTCACCCCAGGTATTTCACTAAGCTTCCAGCCCCTACATTTTCCTCAGGAGCAACACATTCAGAGAAGAACTCATCTCTCTTTCTTAGCTCTCACTACATGCTCAGACCTGGCACCATATCCATCTATCCAAAAGCATCTCTCCCCAACCACACCATGGCACCACTGCCATCCATCCTAGACTCGTATCTCCCCTACCACCCCCTTGGTACTATCACCAGTCATCCTTGATGCACTCCCCCCCCACCATGCCATGACATTATCACCATCCATCCTAGACTCATCTCTCCCCCACCATGCCCATGGCACAACCATTATCCATCCTAGATTAATCTCTTCTTCCATAAAAACCTAATCTCTTCTTCCATAAAAACCATCAAGTTCTCTCTCTTTATTCTATTAAAACTCCCCAGGCCTGGTGATTCAGTCCTCATCATTTCTACCATTTTCCTCCTAAGAGGGTCTCCCCACTTCTCCCCTTGCTCCACTCAAGTTTATCCTCACCAGGGCCAACATTTCCTACTTAAAAGGGCACCATGTTGCCTCCAGTTACAACTAAGCAAGAGCCTCTCATCTCTAAGAATGTTTTTGATGTCATTTGCTCACAAATTACCCTGCAGATCACAGTCTTATCTACCAAAGGCCTTTTGGTCAATGACTGTGAAAAACCTTACTAAAATACTTTGCTAAAGCTTTGGAGAAGGCCATTTTTCTTCCTATTTGCTCTTCCCAAGATTGTGACCACAACACATCCTTGTCTGGACTTTGCTTGCAAGGAGAGCAGTACTGGAGAAATGGCAGAGCACAGTGGTTAGTGGTGTGGGTTCCAGAGATGGACTGAGGGGCTCTCACCTCACCTCCACCATCAGTCGCTATTTACTTAACCTCTTTCATGTAAAAATTGAAGAAATAATAGTACTTACCTCCTGCAGTTATTGAGACAGTTCAGAAATAATACAGCAGACCCAATTAATCCAAGCAATACACAAAGCAATTAGCACAGTGGTGCCAACTCAACCAAAAGTTGTCAGTAAATACTATCAGTTGTTTCACCACCATTTTGTTCTTTTTATTCAGCAGAGTCATCTATATCAGTCAAAGAATAGCAACTTAAGGCATTTTTATTTGAAGTGGGAGAGAGCTTCCCCTAAAATGGAGGCTGTCACAATGTAGTTGAAGGAAGAGTCCCATGTGGTAAAATATTATGGACATTTGACATGAGCAAGCATCCCTTCCAGTTGGGCTGTCCAGGAAAGTACCAGGAAGACACTGACACTTGTCCTGGATCTTGAGGGATGAGCTCTGGTATAGACAGGTGAAGGGAAGAACATTCCAGGTGGAGGTGATAACAAGAGACAAAAGGACCAGAGAAGTCAGACATGGGTTTGAATGGTGAGCAGTGAATAGCCAGGGTCTCTGGAGTCAATAATGAATGAATAGACAGAGTATAGTCATGTATACAGCCCCATAGTGGAGGCCACTTGAATCAGTCAGCTCCTGGACAGCCCTGACATTTGGGCAGAGGCACTGAAGCAGACCTTGGATTAATTGGGTCCGCTCTAGGTCTGCATTCTGGTAACTGGCTTGGTGTCTTTCAGCTGGGCTTGAGTCCTTGCCTGGGGAATTCAGCTCTGTCTGGGCACTTTTTGATGGAAGGCCTTCCTTGTTTTTGGAGGTACAACTTCTCCATCATCCCCCAAATATCTATAATCTCTTAGTGCACTCCTAATGTATATCCTTGCATAACCCTACGAGGGTATTAAATTGCCAGTTTGTAAATGAAGAAATGGGTTTAGAGGTGAGTTGCAAAGGACGTATGGCTGGTTGACACAGGAGTTATGACTTGAATTTTAATCTGAATCTCTCAAGTGTGGGATCTCTCTTCCACACAACCCAGCTCTGAACTCCATGCTCTGAGTGCCTCTTGCCTCACATCCCCTGGACTGGGCTTCAAGCTCCACCATCTTTTCTTGGAGCCCTAACGTGGACACCGGCCAGTGTGGTTGCACTCTGGTGGGCTGCACCTCTGGCCATGTTGTAGTCCTGCCCTTAGTCTGCTGGGCTGAACCTTCCAGGTTCTCTCTTCTTGTACCAGTTGATGCCTCCCCCTAGGGCCCACCCTCCTCAGTAGCATCCCTGACACCTTCATCCATCAGGTCTGTCCCTGATAAGGAACAGGGAACCTATGGTTTCCCAACTGTGGACAGCTTTGGAAAAGTATTGAATGTTTTTGTTTGTGACAATGGCTGGGAGGCACTAGTGAAGTTTGGGGCACAGGGGCCAGGATGCTGAATGCCTTGCAACACATGGGCCAGTCCCTCACAAAGATGGGTAGACCCACATTGACTGCCACAGGTATTATTATTGCTGCGTTTTACAGTTGTGGAGAATGAAGTTCATGAGCACAATGGCTTCATTAGAGGCACAGGTCTAGGAATGGATGAACCTCCTTCTCTTGATTTCTGACTCTTCCCACTCTATTCCATAAAGAATGAGATCACTGCTAGCATTCCAGACTGGCTTGGGAGCACCCTGCCTCAAGGCAAAGGGATGAACTGGGTGACCTTTTAAAGTTCCATCAATCATAGTTGTTCCGGGAAAGAACAAATCAAGGGACAGATACTCATTCAGTGCAATGGATGGAATGGTGGGAAGCGTAAGACTTGAAAAGTGATTCATTTTATTGAAAAAGGCTAAGCCCCACATCCTCTTTGGTTCTTCCCCAGCATGGTGAGCTTTTTCTTGCCCTATGGGAGACAGGTCCCTACAGGACAGGCAACTCCAAAAAATTTGGGGGACCCAGGGGTAAAGAAAATGCTTTATAGCTCCTTTGTTCTGTGATCAAGGAGAAATTATCTTTTTTCCCCTCTTTGACCCTTCCAAGCACACCTGAACTTCCTAAATTCATATCTGAATCAAACCCATAAAAAGTTCTGAATTTAAGGGATGGGGTAAAATGACTTTATTTCCTCCTGGGCCTAAGGCTCCTTGCCCCTACTATGAAACTAGGTGGTGTCTAGTTCATCTTGGTCTTGCAGATGGAGGTTATGATTTTCTGCCAATGGGTTCATTACAATTGGGTGTTATAACAGCAACACAAAGGCTTATTATGATAGAATTTTCCTGCATTACTTAAACCAGCATTTTAGGGCACACTGCACACCAGGGTGATTGACATTTGTGAGTTCTTTCATCCAACATGTGTTGGACAGCTGATTCATGCCAGCCATGTGCCAGCTGCTGCAGATGCAGAGAAGAAACCGGTGCTTCTGATGTGCCCCCTCCCTGCACCTGACTATATGGCCCCTCCCTGGAGTTTACTGCTCTCTTGATGGGTAAGTGGAATAACAGAGCAGTGTTTCTACTCTGTGTCTACTCTGCTGCAGCAACAGCAGATAACCCAGATGGTAATTGAGAAAAATGGGAGATAAAATAGGAATGGCCTCAAGAGGAACTATGGCAGCAAAAAGGACAGGTAGCATGAGTTAGTTTGACTCGTGGCAGTGGTAGGGTGGGTACTTCCAGGCAGAAAGGATGGAGCCAGGATGGAGTAAGTGTGCTATGAGTTGAGACTGGGGATCAGGGGACTGGAGGATGGGGTGACAGCAATTAGGAAGAACCACAAGGAGTCATGTGGTATGTGTGTGGGGTGCTCTATGGGTAGTGGGTATAGGACAGAGAGGGTGCTGGGAGATGAGGGGGCTCTGATGACCCCCACACCAGTGTGACCTGAGAGATATCTTTTCTGGAAGGCAAAAGAGGCTTATTACAACGGAGGAGGATGGGCGTGGTGATTTTGAACCTCCTCAGGCACTTTCAAAGAAATAGGATGGAGTTTTGGCCAATGTGAGGAGGCCTTTCCTCATTCCTTAAAGAAGACCAGACTTGAGCCAGCCTAGCTGGCAGCTCAAGGCTGGCCCTGGCTCAAAGACCCATCCAGTCACCAGGGCCCCCCACCACAGACCTGGGAAGGAGTGACTAGGAATCTAAGAGAGGTGAGGGATGATGTGCAGGGGAGCTGATAGTGACATGACAGAGAGAAGCCAGGATGAGCAGGACCCCTGGGTTCCTGGGAGATGGGGGTCAGGCCACCATGGAGAGTGTGGTCTGTATTCCAGGTGTTTCTGCCTGAGGCCATGTATGCTGACCATCAACATGGCCTTCCTGCTGCAACCTGGCTTCTAGAGCTGGGTCCATACCTAACTAGACTTGGAGGGCCCAGCCATCACTTTCTAGCTGTGGGAGTCAGGATTTGTGAGGACCTCCTTGTGGGGTTACCTGCCACAATAGGAGAACCAGAACAAGAAAAAAATGACTGCCCATTTTACCCAGAAACATTTGGCTTCTAGGGCCGGTAACAGTCAACTGTTGGAAAGTGCTGCTGGTTTCCACTTCTCTGTGTCACAGAAGCATGAGTCTTTCATACCAGGAGAGCCATGCACCTACTAGCTCTTGGCTCTGCCATCTCTACCTGTGTGTCACTGGAGCTCATGTAGCCTAGTGACTTGGTTTGAAAGATAAAAGCATAGAAGTCCAGAGAGGTATTGGCTTGGCCCAAGGTCACACAGCAAGTCAAAGCAGAATCCGGCCTAAAAATGAGGCTCCCTGATTTGCAGGCCTGAGTTTGCTCCACAGCCTAAGCCTGAGTCTCAGAGTCAGGGCTGCCTCCTCTGCTCATGGGGGCGGAGAGCATGGCGGGCAGGGAGGGCAGCATCCCAGCCTAATTAGAAGCTGTAGAGGAGCAGGGACATGGGGGGCCATGCTCGCAGATTAGTGTCCCCTCCATAGATCATAGGCATGCCAAGGACATAATAAATAATCTGCCTGAAGGTTTTAAAGGTAAAAATCAGCAAACCATTAATAACATCCCCAGCACCATACATCACGCTGAAATCTTCCCATTATGCCGCTCCCTGAGCCAATTCGCATTTTCTAGGCTGTTTTTCCCCCCTCCCTCTCCAGTACATTCTGCTGCAGCTCTGAAGCCCCTCCTGCGCAGCCTGCTGAGCCTGGAAGGATGGGAGTGTGAAACCTTTCCGGGTTTGCCATTTACCACTGTGGTTCTATTCAAGTGTATGGAGGGATGAACAAAGGGGAGGCTTTCAGGTCCCTTTCATGGGACCCTACCGTTTCTGCTTCCACTTTTCTTTTTAATGGATAAGATGGAGCTTGCCTATCTGCCCCTCACCCCCAGCTTTAAGTAGGAATAACTGTGATCTCTCTCTCTCAGATGCTAAGGAGGCTTAATTAATTAATGCAACAGTGTCACTTTAAATAAGAAAAGTGCTGATGGCTGCACTTTCTTGTCCCTGGTGTCCCTGCACTCTGCAGGAGGTACCCAGGAGCTCCCAGACAGCTGGCTGGGCTCTAAGGTTTGGGTGCATCACACATATTTTATAATTTGAGGGTAACCTATGGTATCAAGCCAATCAAGAATGAGGATCGAAGGAAAATTAGTAAGCAAGAAACTAGGCCAGCTGACTAGTGGCCTGTGACGTGGGGCAGCACAGGGATATGATGAAAATGAAGCAGAGAGCCAGGGGAGTCTTCTCCCAGGCCTGAGTGACAGACATTGGCCCAGTCACCTGTTTTTGACTTCGGCTTCCTCAACTGGGAAGCAGAAGTTAGAAAAGACAGACTTGGGAATAGTCACATGCCACCCTCCATGAATTCTTTGAAGGGCACGTGGATTGAGTAGCTCCTAAAGCTGTCACAGTTAAGTGGTTTTTCAGATGCAAGATCTACACTGAAGTCTGTCCTAGCTAACTGTTGCCCCCTAGGAAGGAGGGGGACTGTCCTGGCAGTGTGGGGAAGGGGGAAGGAGATTACGCCTCAGCTCTCCTTTCTTGAGCTGGGTCACCTCAGACCAGCCCTTTCACTCTTCTGGCCCTGTTTCCTCATCTATGACATTCCTAGAGTTCCTTCTAGCTCTGAACTATGGGGCTGAGTCATCTCCCTGAATTTCCCATCCAGACCCAGAGCCACATGCTGGTGGTTCTGAAAAATCTCTTGAGTAGTCCTGGGTTAGGTCCTAGGATCCATCAGCCTCATATTTTTCCAACCTTGGCTAGGACAATAAACCTCTCCAGAGCTCAGAGTTCTGTTTCTGTCCCCACCAATCGCACAAAGCAGACAGTAGGAATTCCTTAGCCCACACCTCACATATGAGTGGCACTGCACATTTTGCAAAGTACAGCCTGGTTTCCTTTGACCTTCAGAGCAACTCAGTGAAAAAGAAAGGCAAGGTCTACTATACCTGTTTGATGGTGGGGGAAACTGACATGGAAGGATGAACAGAAGGATTGGAGAATTCCTCTGGTAAAAGACCTCATGTGGAGAAAGCCTCGGGCTGTGATAGTGAGGGATGTCAGAGAGTCTGAAGACATGTATGCCTGTTAGACAAAGATAGTCCCTCTCCAAGGATGAAGTATCTTTTCTTAGAGCATTCTGGGTTTGGTGTAAACCATGAGCCTACTCTCGATTGGGAATCATGTTTTATGGGGTGACAGGCAGCAAGGTCTCAACAGCCAGAAAGGAGCCAGGGCCCCACAACCAACAAACATGTTCTGGCTTCTCTCTTCACTGGGGGCACTTCTTGAAGCCCAGCGCCCTCCTGAGGCTGACTTCCCAGGACTGGACCTTCTCAGCCTTCCTCTGGTTCAGGGTCTCCAAGGGCACATTGGTAGCTCTCAAAGGCTGGTAGACCTCCACAGCTGCACCTTTCTTTGCATCTACAGGTTGTTCAGCTGCCACACTCTGCAAACCAACAGTGTGATTTGGGACAAGTTACCAATGTCTCTGGACCTCAGTTTACCATTCAAAGTGGGCCCAATACCTAGCTAAGTGTTTGAGAGAATGAAGTGGAATAGTAAATGTGAACATGCTATAGTAAGTATTTAATAAATTATTTACTACTGTGGCAGATGGGAAATTGTCTTGAGAGGACTAGAATGCTACTATAGGTTAGCCTGGGGGAGAGAAAGCACATTCAAACTGGAAGAGTATAAATTTGGGAAGGTTTCACAAGAGAGATTGCATTTGATCAGCGCTTTCAAAAAGGAGCAGGTTTTTAACTCGAGGATTTGGGACCTGGGGCGGGGGAGATTCCAGGGCAGGGGACAGAATGGTGAAAAGCTCAGAGGTTTAGCAGGCAGGGAGGGCCCAGCTTGACCAAACATGGGTGGGTGGGGGAGCGGTGGGCACTCTGGCCAAGATCCCTGGCTCAGAAAGACCTGGTTCCTCACACTGGGCTCCGCTCCATTGCTGGGGTGTCAATTCTGATGATAGAATGCACTTTGCCAAACAGCTGTCCTGAGAGACTCTGGCTTCCCTCAACTTCCTGTCACAGTGACAGAGCCTCGGCCCCCTCTCGAGCCTTGATGGATGGCCCCTGTGCTGGATTTCATACATCTCCGTCTTCCCCAGAAGCTGTGACACAAGTAATTGGTGTCACCTCTGTTGATTGCATGCCAAATGCTGACAAAACAGTCCATAACAACGAGCTCCAGTGGCTGCCCTTGATTATGTGGGTGAGGGAATTGCTGGGAGCTGACCCTGTGTGGCCCCCAAACTCTCTGGGGGTAACCAGAGAGAGGCAGTTGGCCCAGCTGGACTAGATGGGAACATGTGCAAAGGTATCCTGGCCCCAACCTGGAGAATGTGCTAGAAACTTTCTAAACTGATGCAGTTTGGTGTTTGGGATCCATGACTCGCATCCAAGGCTATACCTGGGGTCTGACGTCTCTGGTCAGTGCAGTCCATGGGTGTTCAGCATCCTGGCAATGTAGAGGTAGTGACCCTCAAGAGGTCCCCCAGCTCCTGCCAGCAAAGCTGATATCTTTCCCCTGTACAGATGACACACCTAAGGTTAAATGAGTTTCATCTATAAATACAGATTGAAGTGTTGGCCAGAACAGGGGTTGGGAGAGGGGTGGGCTTAGGTGGGTAAAAAGCCAGTCACCTGCTCCTGACCAGGGAGAACTTGCATTAGGCCAGGCCCACTGTGACCATGCTGAGACCTTGGCCTTTATGACCTTCAGGGTGGAGAGGGTGGAGTGGCCTCTCAAACATCTCCTCTTTCACAAGAGTGTGGCAGCCCCATCCATGCACACAGCTCAGCAGAGAGAGCTGCCCAGAACCAGGAACACACACAAGGGCCCTCCCGTGTGTTGCCAGAGAAGAACACCTGCTCTTGTGATCTGATCCCTCACTGGAGTTCCACCAAGACAAACAGGGTTAGCTGAGGATTGGCTGGGCACTGAGAAACATCCATCCACTTCTCTCGATACACTAAAATCTGCCCCTAACATTTGCCTTAAAATTAAGCAGAAACAGCAGATAGCTGGATACATGAGCCATACCACAGTGGTCTCCTTTCTGGGGCCTTCCTTTCTTTCTTTTGTTCTTTCTTTCTTTCTTTCTTTCTTTCTTTCTTTCTTTCTTTCTTTCTTTCTTTCTTTCTTTCTTTCTTCCTTTCTTCCTTCCTTTCTTTCTTTCTTCCTTTCTTCCTTCCTTCCTTCCTTCCTTCCTTCCTTCCTTCCTTCCTTCCTTTCTTTCTTTCTTTCTTTCTTTCTTTCTTTCTTTCTTTCTTTCTTTCTTTTTAAGTTTTATTTTGAGAGAGACAGAGAGAGCATAAGCGGGGGAGGGTCAGAGAGAGAGGGAAGGAGAGAATCTCAAGCAGGCTCCTTACTGTCAGCACAGAGCTCATCATGGGGCTTGATCTCACAAAGGGTGAGATCATGATCTGACCCAAAAGCAAGAGTCAGACATTCAACCGACTGAGCCAGCCAGGTTGGGACTTTCTTGATTGATCCCTGCCCAACACCAAGAGAAGCTTTGAGAAGCAAGATCCCCGTGCAGGAAGAGTCCATTGCCTTGCTCTGAGCTCTCTCCATGAGGACTTTGGGTGAGAATTGGTCTTTGGTTTTAGTATCAGAAATAATATTCCAGTGTTTTGTTTTGGTTTGTTTTTACTCCTCCCAAAAGTCATGTTTCTCTCTCGTGGCAACTGCTGCATTCAGGGCTCCCTTTGGCCACAAGCACTTTTGGCTCCATTTTACCTCCCTTCCTTTGTTTTCTTTTTATCCTGTTATATTGTTGCATCTAACAGGTTGCTGTAAGTCCTTTTTGGTATAAGGTAGAGTAAGTAATGACATAGTCTCAGTACTTGTGGTCTAGATTCTTTATAGGGAAGAGGCAAATATTTTTCAAAACTCATTGATCTCCTGGGCCCACTTCCTGTGGCCTCTGATTCTGGCCTGGGGCGGGGGGGTCTGAGCATATATTCTGTACACCTACCATATATGCCATGAGCCATAGACAAAGAGGTGGTGGCACTTGAGACATCTCAGCAGCAACTCTTAGGGTGACTTCATCAGCATCTTCAGGCACTCAGTCACCAAGACAACTTGGTCTGTTTGGCCAGCCCCACAGCAAATGTCTAACTGCTGTCCCAGGTGGTTGGTCTTTGGGAGTTAATGGCAGGCCTGCCCAGGTGTCCTCTGTGTGTACGCAGCTACTCTGCATGGGCTAGAGGGTGTCGAAGAGCTCCTGCTGCTGGGCATGGGACAGGCGGGAGAGCTGGAGAACTTAGCTGTCAGAGCTGTGGCCATCCTGGGAGCCTCTCTTTCCTTGTTTCAGATGGATGGTGCTTGCCTTCCTCCCTAGGGAGGTCTGGAATTAATGATTTCTTATCTGCACCTGCCCCACCCACAAAGAGAGAGGGGGCTCTTGGCGGTTGGAGCAATGCCAGGGCTGCCCTGAGGAGGGATGGCCGTCCCCCCAGCCTTCCTTCCCAGGCCACTGGGCAGCTCCCTAACTGCCCCTCCACAGAGCAGTCTCCAGCCAGGCCCCTGGGACCTGCAGATCCTTCCTTGATCCCCGCCTGGCCTGGGAGAGTCCCTGTGGCCGGCTCATTGTCCCACTCCTGCCACTTTTCCTCTGCCGCATTGTTCCCGTTATCAGCATCCTACATGCTGCAGCGGCTGTACAGGAAAGCGTGGCTGCCGCTGAGGCTGCTGCTGAGGCTGGCTGGAGGGGCCCAGGTGTCCCGCTGGTGGGGGCTGCCAGTATGATCAAGGCTCCCCAGGCCTGTCCCAGAGTCCTGGCCGGTGGGAGAACATGGTGCATGGCTATGCTCTCTATAGGTACCTTGCTTCTCCGTGCTTTAGTGGAGGGGCATGGGCAGGAGACCCTGGGCCCAGCTGTGATGTCAGGAGGTACATGCAGTCTCTCCACCTCTTTCCATCAATATTGATGCCCTGCACCCATCAGAACCTGTTAGTTCTCTCTCCTTGCATCTCTGATTCCTACTCTGTTAAACGCAGGCCTGCCTATGCTGTTTACAGAATCAAATGAGGCCCAGGAAACAGAAGTGTGAAGGGCACACCTTGCCCACAGTACCTGGGCCCTTTCTGAAGTGAGGGGTTTAGATTAGAGCAGGCCTAATAAAACATCACCTATCCAGAGTTTAGGGGGAGACAGGGTAGGGAGAAAGGAGAACCCCCCCCATCTTTGGTCTGTACCATGGTAGAATATTCTAGGCACAAATTAGCAAGTAAAAACATAGGGCACCCAATTCAATTTGAATTTCAGATAAACAAAAAATGATTTGTGAAATATAAGTAGATCCCATGCAATATTTGGGACATAATTATACTAAACAAATTACTCTTTTTTAAATCTGAAATTCAATGGAATTGGATGTCCTGTATTTTATCTAGCAATGCTACTTAAGACCCCATTGTGGGGTCTAGAATGCTGTAGGGCATTCTTTTCAAAGTTTAGACAGGACTGGAAGCTGGGGGACGGTTCTCCCTAGATATGTCTCATTCTCGAAATTTTCTCTGGAGCACCTTTTCCAGAGGAGACCGGCAGGCTGCAGGTGCATCTCTAGGACACAGGGTCTTCCAAGTGTAGGGCCCCTAGAACAGCCCCAGCCACATGCTTAGGGGCCCCAGGACTCTGCAACCTCCCCAGGTGGGGGCACCTCATCAGGGGGTGTGGATGCATAAGGGGAAGTCTGCAGAACTGGCCCAGTAATGGAGGTAGACCAAGGGAAGATCCCGAGCTGGTGAAGTTTGTTCCTACGTGCAGGGATGTCCCGCCCTCTGCTGGCACATGCAGATATGACAGGATTTCTCCTTCAGAGTTGGTCTCTGGGAGATTACCAGATAAGCCACATTTACAGCTTATCTTCAGTTTTACTATATCTGCTCTGGGAAAATCTGAATTGTGGCTTTCCTGTGAAGAAAGATTCACCCTTGTGAATCTTAATTGTTGAAAAAATATCCCCCCCCCCCACTCTGGCCAAAAAGGAACTTGGAGAAAACCAACTATAAAATTTCACTAGTTTTGTCTTCCATAAGGAGTGAACTTGGAAAATTCTAGAAACAAAGAAGTATGCAACAGTCTGCAAAGTAATGTCTCTCAATATCATTAATAGCGGTGGGAACAGGAGGATGGGATGACCACACTGAAGGACCTCGTATCTCCTCTTGATCTAGCTCACTGGGGCAGGATGCCATGATCACATTCGCTGCACCACAGACTTAATTCTAAAGTCACTGGCTTGTGGAGTTCACGATTTGCTGTTCCCTTCTACTGACTTGGATACTTAGATGCTTCCTGTGATATTCCTTCTGTTTTAGTTCAAGACACTTCAGAGGGACCAGAAATCTCAGGACAAAATTTGCTGTACTCAATAGGCCAGTAACACAATTCCTACAGGTAACAGCTAGAGGAGTATAATAAGAGGGGTCTATTAGTTCCAGTCAATGAATAGTTTAACTTCATGTATGGAATAAAAGAAATAGTACTTTTTCACCATCCAAGTATTTATAATCAGGAGGTCCCTGCCTGGCTCAGTCAGTTAAGTGTCCAACTTGGGCTCAGGTCATAATTTTACAGCTCATAAGTTTGAGCCCCACATTGGACTCTGTGCTGACAGAACAGAGCCTGGAGCCTGCTTCCGATTCTGTGTCTTCCTCTTGCTCTCTGCCCCTCCCCCACTCACTCTCTTTCTCTGTCTCTCTTATCTCTCTCAAAAATAAACATTACAAATTTTAAAGATTTCTATACTCTGAGTGGAAATAACATGGTTATTAGTTGTGAGCTAATACATGTGCCAGGATTTGTTATCTATAAACAGGACAGCAGCAGGTTTTGTGGGGGACTCAACGATTTGGAGGCCTCTTAAAGAAATAAAACACAAGATTGTGAATGCATATCTAGCCTCAAAAGTGAATATTTATTTGGAATGAGTAAATGCATCCCAGAAAATTGTCTATTTAAAAAAATAGACTATTTTTAGAGCAATTTTAGATTCACGGTAAATAAGGCAAAAGGTAAAGAGATTTCCAGTGGACCCCTTGTCCCCCAGCATGCACAGCCTCCCCCCTATCAACATCCCCTTTAGAGGGGTACATTGTTATAATCAATGAACCTGCCACTGATGCATTATAATCACCCAAAGTCCATAGTTTACATTAGGGTTCATTCCTAGCATTGTACGTTCTATGGATTTGGAGAAATGTATAGTGACATGCTGCTACTGTCATAGAACCATATGGAGTAGTTTAACTGCCCTAAAAATCCTTTGTGCTTCACTGACGCAGCCCTTCTTACTTCTTGACTCCTGAAAACCATGAATCTTTTTATGTTCTCCATTGTTTTATCCAAATAGCATGTTTATAAAAGAAAAAACTCAACAAGTATCCCCAAACCAGAAAAATAATCCATACAAGCTCTAGCTCTGTATATTTCAAATCTTGAGACTCCTCTGCTTGGTACATACTTTCAGTGCTGGGAGCCCTAAGACATGTGCTCACCAAAGCAAGATTTCTGGCCTTTCACGTTCCTCTCATGGCACTGTTGGGTCCCTTGGGTGTTACCTGGAAGCCATTTCATACCTGGATGGTTAACAATGATTAACTACACAGAAGTGACTAATGTATGCATATACATGGCAAGTATGACAGAGGAGAAGGCAGAGTGGTAAAAAGCAAGTCTTAATCAATTTGTGATTAAAATATTTCACTTTTGCAAATTTCACAAAGGAGATGACTGTGTTAAGGCAGTTTGGCTAGAATGGGGGACACCAAGGGTTAATCTTATGCATACCAAGACCAAATCTCAACACAAGTGAAGTTAATGTTATCCACGGAAATATGGCTTATATTTAGAGCATAACATGGTGGATGTCTTGTTATTTCCAGTGTTCTGAGTGTCTTCAGGGCATTTTTCTCCCCAAAAGCATAGTCCTATATGAGTGATTCTGGTTTGTATGTGTTTTACGCAAACCAGGCTTCTGACATGTAAGCCCAATAAATAAATGCTCTTTATTTACTGTTTATGAGATCTAGCTTTATCCCAAACTTTCAGACAATGTTAGATTTAATCTACCCATGTTCAAATTAAGGCCCACTTTGCACTGCCCACACCTACCCTGTGTCCCACCCAAGGATGCTAACATGGTAGTGAATGCCAGCTAAATGAGAATAATAGAGGGAAGGCATCTTGGGGGAAGTAATTCGATCTGTGGCAATATGAACACAAGGTTCAAAGTCAGTGGAACAGAACAAGAGGAAATGTAACACAATGGGTGCAGGCAGACAAGGAGGACTGCTAACACAGGACTGATCTCCGGAGTCTGACAAGGGAGCACTCTGTGAACTTACGACCTCCTCATCTGTTGGGCTGTTTAAACATAATTTGAAGGAGAAAAGAGCTCCAGTTAGATGACCATCCTTAGGGCATCAGAATTTGAAGTTTGTCTTGTAGGACAAGTTCATGCTTGGATTTTAGGTAAACAACGCCCTCTACTGCTAAACAGCTCTCATGACAGTTCTCTGGGTGACTGCTTTCCCAAGGAGGCTCTGTCTCCAGGAACCCCCAAAGAGGAGTGGAACAGGTGGAAATAATGTTTGATCCATAGGATACTAAGAGCCTTCAACCAAAAGAGAGGCTTCTGTCTCAGATTTAGATTCAAGCATCCAGCTGAGGTTAGACAATGGGGCCCTTAGAATTCCAACAGCACCAAGATATAAGAATATTCACATTTTCACAAGTGTTTGAATGAGTAAACACACACACACACACACACACACACACACACACAAGCAAACACTTTTTCTACCTCTTTGGATCAGATGGATTGGCTAGTGTTTATATCTCTCTTACCAGATCAGTTCTTTGCAAGCATAACAGAAGGCTTTGGAAATTCAGAACATATTCTAGGAGTCAAGAGTTTAAAGCACTTCTCTCCTCCCTTCACCCCCTACCCTCTGCCACTGGGACCTCCAATGTTATTTAAGAATGGGTATAGCTGTGAAATTAGGTGATTAACTAGTTTTTACTTAACCTTCTAATTTCTGTATAAGTCTAATTACATGAAACAGAAGTTGGTGTTTTGATTTTTTACTTTGCTTTTCTGTTTGGAGTGTCATTGTAACTACTGTATTGTAAATGATGGAAAATAATTGCATATGTTAAAAAATATGAAACTTTATAAAGTAAAAAAAATTAAATTAAATTAAATTAAATTAAAAAAAAAAAGAGTGGTTAGGGGCACCTGGGTGGCTCAGTGAGTTGGGCGTCCACCTTCAGCTCAGGTCATGATCTCACAGTTTGTGGGCTCTACCCCCACATTGGGCTCGCTGCTGTCAGCCTATTGGCACAGAGCCCAGAGCCTGCTTCAGATTTTGTGTCTCCCTCTCTCTCTGCCCCTCCCCTACTTGTGCTTTGTCTCTCTCTGTCTCTCAAAAATGAATAAATGTTAAAAAAATAATAATAAAAGAGTGGTTAAAACCATTGACTTCATGGTTTATATAACTTAGAATATCTCTCCAGGAAACCTGAGTTTTCTTCTTTCCATCCACCCCTCCTCCTGCCCATCCTCCTCCTCCTTCTCCTTCTTTTCCATCTCTCTTGCATTTTCTTCCAAGCACATTTGGAAGCTACAATATATATAGTGATTTAAAGTAACCCAGGCTCGGGGCACCTGGGTGGCTCAGTAGTTAATATCCGACTTCGGCTCAGGTCATGGTCTCACTGTTCATGAGTTCTGAGTTCGAGCCCCACATTGGACTCTGTGCTGATGGCTAGAAGCCTGGAGCCTGTTTCGGATTCTGTGTCTTCCCCTCTCTCTGCCTCTCCCCTGCTTGCTTGCATGTGCGCTCTCTCTCTCTCTCTCAAGAATAAATAAGCAGATAAAATGTCCTGTCAGTGTTTGACTGCAGGTAGCCTCTATGACCTGTGGTAAACTACTCTTTTTACAGTTTGCATACTCACTTAACCATTATGGATCATTTGACAAGCTCTTTCACTAGCTTCACTGGTTACATCAGGCAAAATGCCTAAAATCATCTGTACTTATGGGATTTACAAGGTTTAAAGGCACTCTAAGCGATCTAGGCTCATTTGCTATCTAGAAATGCAAGAACTGCAAAGCTCATAAAGGTCCTTGGAAGGTCAAATCGGCAGGCTTACCCCACCGCGTACTAGTCTGAGGAGAACTGTGCTCTTCAGGAGTGTACAGCCAGGTTCTAAACACCTGATTCTCGGATATGCCAAGTCTCAGCTCTGAAGGAAACAGCTCTCCATGGAGATCTAGATTCTTCCAACTGTGCTCCATCTGACTTCTTCTCTGAGCTTCTTGGTAGGTGAGATGAGAGGGGGGAACCTGAAAGGATTCATGATAATGATCACGATGCCCGGGGTGGAGTTGTTGGAACTCTCACGGGCATGGGAACCACCTCAGAAGATAATAAATAATAGTGACACACAACAACAAGGACCAAATGTCTCCCTTTTGATCTTCTATTTCCTCCATAGGGGTCTTGGCGCCTGGGTTCAACACAGACTTGAGTGTTTTGTTCTACTGTTTGTGTCTTAGTATGAAAACACAAACACCAACTTCCTTCTGAGTGCAAGGCAACCTGAGGAGAAGCAGGAGAAACTCTGCAGGGACAGGTCCTGCCTGTGTTCTCCACACCCTCAACTTCAGCAGGTGTGTGCTGGGGAATCTTCACACCCTAATCTGTGCTGAGGTTCAAGTGGAAAGTGAAAAGCCAGGCTGAATATCCTGTGCATGCGTACGTATAAACACACACACACACACACACACACACACACACACACACATCACTCTGACTGTAAATACAGGATTCAGCCTATAAAAGAAACAATAAGAGCTAGATTCAATGAGGTTTCCCCAGCAAATGGAGTGTTTAAGGTTTTGCTGGGATTCTATTGTGTAGACTGGAGTCTCTTAACACAGTAAGACAGCAAAGCAGTTTCCTGTTATGGAAACAGCCAAACCCTAACATTCAGAAAGTCAATCTATACAGCAACTGGATAAACAACCAAGATAATGATCAGCCATAATGGGCACAATAGCCAAAATGGGATTACTTGGAGAAAAGGGGTTGGCGCAGACCCAAGCAATGCAGATGAATACAAGCCATCTCCTGCTTAACAATCCCCATTCATTGTGCCCTGGGCTTGTGCACACCGCCCTGTACATGGTGTCCGGGAGTGTGCAGGTACAGATCCCAATGCTATTTATAGGTGGCTGCTGGGAGCTGTGTGTCTGGTTCCCTGGGTGACCTTCCGGAGGCCTAGGGCACTGTGCTAGGACAGGTGTCCTGTCTTTGCCAGCACTGAAATTGGTGTCACACTCCTGGTCTTGCCATTCATAAAAGTGAGTTCATCCAAACCAGTTCTGGAATTCTGGAAACTTCTACGGTTTTCTTACATGTAAAAGGCCATCCTAATAATGGATTCTGACTACTCTGCTCTGCTTCCTCTGAGGACTACATGGCTGGCAGTGCCTTTTGATTACAGAAGAAGTAGCAGAAATAGCCTTGTTTTATAAAGTATCTGAGCACTGGGAAACTGCAAGGTTGTGTACAGTGAGACCTATCTTCTGCCCTTCAAATTGCTCTATCATCAGAGGGCTCCTGGATTTCCATCACCTCTTACTCAACACATGTCCATGTTAATCTGTCCTGGTAATGATACAATTAAGTATCACCCTCCAACTAGGTAGACTGGGTGATCATGACCCCATGTGTTCTGACATGGAGGGCGCTGGAAGGTCTTCTTGACTCCCAAATCTTTTACATATTACCTGATTTCTATCTGAAAGGAAGTGTCCATCATTTGTTTAAGTTCTTTGGGTTAAACTAAAAGTTGGGGTGCATTATGAGTGGGGACATTGTGTCAGAAAAGCCCATGTCAGTGGAGATACAGCCTGGGAAGGAGATCTAGGGCCACTGGAGTACCCCATAGCTTTCTCTGTGCCCGAATATCTTTGTCTGGGAAGAGAAAACAGGACATAAAGGCCTGGGAGGTTGGAGGGTGACATGAAGCACTGTCAGGGCCTAGATAGCACATTCTAGCATCAAGAGGGACAAAGAAGGCTAACTTAGGATGATGGGAATATTTGGAAATGTTCAGTGGAACAGAGATCACAAAAAGTGATCAATAAATTCTAAGATCTAAGAGCAAAGGCATTTCAATGCATTTACAGTATTGATGCATAGGAATTTAGTTTCCAGAGATGGCAAAGATTTTATAAAGATCATTCTAGGACAAACGCTTAGCTCAGAGGGAGGCTGTGACTTTCCCAGGCTGCAGAACAGTTGAAATACAGGAATGAGAAGTCCAACTTCCTGAGTCCATCCTTCCCACCACACTGTCTCATCACCATTATAGTAGTTTCCCTGTGAGCCACAAGGCTTTTCAAGGCCCGGGAAGGCCTGACTGAGGGCCCTATTCAGGAGTCTTCCATTCCCTTGGCACTATCTTCCTCTAAGTGGGGAGGAGGGGAGCAAGGCTCCTTGGGTACTCTGTCCAATCCCTGCCTAAGAGCAAGGCCTGACCAGGGTGGAGAAGACTCTGATTTGCTACTCTACTTCATTTCAGGCAGCTCTGCCTTCCCTATACCTGAGGAGAGTGGGGAGACAACAGCCAAGGCCAACGGCTGGCTACTTTGAGCAAGAGAGTCTTCAGGCCAAGTAAATCAATTCTAGATTCCAATAAGCAAAACATTTCCCATTGATATTGCAGGTTCATGTCTATATCCCATTCAACTGTGACAACTTCTCTATGTATATAGTATCCCATTATCCCACTTACAAATAAGAGGGGTGTGCCCACAGGCTAAGTAACTTCCATACAACCAAGGATCCAGTGGTGAGTCCTGTGCTCAGGATCCTTTCAGGCTCTTTGACTCCAAGCCCAATGCTTGTTCCACTAAACCTCCCAGTGCTGAATCCACAAGGCTTCTGCTTAAACACTACATGGTATCCAATGATGCAGGGATGAGTGTTTGTTTGCCTATATTCATTACAACTCAAAACTTTCAAACTTATATTAGATAACGTTGCTCAACTGCTGCTGGTTCAGACTGGAATCTGTGGTCCTATTAGTCTATAGTCCTTAAGAGTAAAATAAGTCTGTTCTATTTCCATTCCCAAATGAGGTGAATTGCCATGGCCCACTACCGTCCACATTTCTCCATGGTGGAGAAGTCAGCTGCCTTCATTATATAGAATAATAAAGATGTGACCTGAGCAAGGAACCAGAGGAAAAAAGCCTGTCTGTCCACGCTTCCCTCCCACACAAACAGGCCATTTGCTGGACCCTGGCTTCTGATCTTTTATTGACTACAATCTGCTCTGTGACTCAGAAGACAGAGCAAGTAGCTTCTACTGTAGAACTGGGTGTCATCGTCCTATTCTTCTCTTATAGGGCTCCTGGGCGGGACAGGGCCTGGGCCCCACACCTGTGACAGACCTCAGATTCCAGCTTTCCAACAGGTCTGTATTTTCTTCTGTGGTGTTCATATCAGGTGTTTAAATCCAGTGCCTCCTATGGCAGCCACTTGGTGTGTCCATGTGCTTCTCATAACAGCCCCAAGAGGGCAATATTATTAATATATAGAGTAGCAAGTTAAAGAACATAAAGGCTACATTTTGCAGGCTGATTCCATAGCTAATCAATAGCTGGAACAGAAGCTGAACTCTGGATTATTGGACTCTAGGTTTGGTGATCTTTCTAGCACACTATGTGGTCTGATTCCATGGTCTTCGGGCCATCCTAGTCTTGACCCAGGGAAGCTCCCAGTCCTTCCGGTTTAGCCAGACCTCTGGCCTGGCCTTCTTCTTCTCTGGTGGTCTTTGTACCCACCTTTCAGAATGGCCAAATTGTGTATCTCCACCTGGACCTGAGACTCCACTTGCTCACCCCTTGTAGCCACTCTTTGCATATTCCTGGGGTACAACTTTTGGTGACTTCATTTCCCTTCCTCTGCTTTTCTTGGCATCATCCAAATGGTAGGAGTAATGAGAACAAAATCCCAGTCAGCCAAGTGCATGTCCAAACTACACATACCTGTAGAGAGACATGAAAGAACATGAGACAAGCCTGGGGTCCTTACTCACTTTGCCAAGAATGGATCTCCCATTGCAGGTGCTAAAAGTAGGATCTCCATATTCCCAGAAACCAGTAGCATTAGCTCACTTCTAACGCAGGCCAAGAGATGTGGTGCAGGTGGCCTCATTGTCTTGTGAAGCTTCTGTGGTTCCCTTTTGCCTACAGAGAAGAGTCCCGCCTGCCTGATAGTCAAACCTTCATGATTTGGCTCCCCTTTGCCCTGTACCCAGCAGAGCTGTTGTCCCCCACCCTCTGTCTCCCCCATTCATCTGTATCTGCCTCCTCATGGGCTATCCCCTCCCTTCCATTTCTCCAAATCTCACCTGTCCTTCCAGACCAATTTCAAATGATGGCTTCTTTGCAAAGCCTTTCCTAATGATTCTATTTTGCAAAAGAGGAAATAGGAGATAAGTGGAATTAAACAAATTGCACAACTTTATACAGCCAGTGAGTGGTGAAATACAGATTTCAAGCCAGGCCTGTCAGACTCAAAAATCAAGGAATCCTATCTTCCTGAGAGGAACGCATGGGATAACATACTCAGTGCACTGCCAAGAATGAGACGCCAAAGTTTATTTTTTTTATTTTTTATTTTAATGTTTTTATTTATTTTTGAGAGAGAGAGAGACAGTGTGAGCAAGGGAGGGTCAGAGAGAGAGAGACACACACACACAGAATCTGAAGACAGGCTCCAGGCTCTAAGGTAGCTGTCAGCACAGAGCCTGACACGGGGCTCAAACCCACGAACCATGAGATCATGACCTGAGCTGAAGTTAGATGCTTAACCGACTAAGCCACCCAGGTACCCCAATAGGTGCCAAAGTTTTACACATTCTACTGGAAGGCAGGAAGCATAGGATGCAAATAGGACCATGCCCAAGTTGGGGGTTAGGGCAGTCCCCTTGATAGAGACCACAATATTGATGGCACTAGCTGCCATTTATTGAGACACAACTATGTATGGTGCATTCTGCTAACTTTAAATATGGTACTTCATTTAATCCTCACCACTCTCCTAAGTTAGGTATTATTATTCCATTTTCTTCGGAAGATTGTGTTTAGAAAGCCCACCTAAGCTAGGTATTTTCCCCACTAGTTTTTATAATACTTGTGTGAAGTATGTTTACTTCTATGTTATAGTTGGCATAATTGGGGCTCAAAGAATTCCAGCACTGGCCATTGAACATGGCAGACCTGGGTGAAAGCCCAAATCTGATAACTGTCCCACTGGGGAACTGGGGCCGCTCAGCCTACACAGATGGAGGAAGAGATGGAGACCTTCCAGGCTGGAGCTATGCACTGGCTGGATGCTAATCAGTAACTATGGCCTTTGTATGACTTGAGTGTGGTTCCCACTGTTTAATGGAGTAGAGGAAGGATGCGAAAACTGAGGACAGGTGCAGTGCCCATTTATAGAACAGAGAATTCTGGAGAAGGATCCCATGTGGAGCAGCAGGTAAAGATGAGTCTGTGTGGGTCCAGGGACCCAGGTTCTGGTGTTTGGGGATACGGAGTAGTCTGGAGGAGGCTGCAGAAGAGGAAACATTCCCTCAGCTGGGAACTTCCACCAGGTTGTTCTCTCAGGCTTGGTATGTAAAAGTTGGGGTCTTGACTAGGTACTAGCAACCAATCTCTAGCCTTTACTTCTTGGAAAGCAAAGACAAAGACTCCTAGAGAAAGGGAGTTTTCTCTTTACACCTTCCTTAGAGCAGGTGTTAACTGTGTCTAGGGCCTGTAAGAAAGTGGGAATTTTGTTGTCAAGGAAACAGGCTCAGGCTGGGATCCCCCATATAAGGAGACTACTAGACAGAAAGGGCACCAATAAAGGATGCAGATAATTTGGTTCAATTTCACACACATAATTCCTCACTGAGCCTACTCTGGAAACCATGGTGGTTGAGGAATGAGAGAGACAAAGAACCTGCCCTGGGGGGCTCTCAGTGAGGATCAGTAAGCTGCTGAGAGTCATTTCTGAAGTAAGGTGGGTTTGCAAGGTCTCCCACCATCTAATGGTGACTGGTATCTACATCCACTCAACCCCCACTCAATTTCTGCTTGAGCACCGACCCCTAAAGCACCTGTCTGACTGATATCAGGAGTGACTTGCCTTCTTATGCTAAAAATATGTGAACTGTACCTTATGAAAAAACTTGTTATAGGAGTTTCTTCTTTTGTGATTATAGGAGCAAATATTACATTTCCTGAGAAAACCTGTTTTTCTTCCCCTCAAAAACAATCTATTGACCCCTGCTCACAAAAGAACTAATTCTTGCCTTTGCTATGCTAAAAACTTTGTCTTGTATTTGAATGCTAAGGATCCCTTCTTTCCCCAGGTGATAAGCATCTAGTTACCTACTTCAATCACTATTGATAAAGATTATGCATGAGTCTTCTACCAATCTATGTTGTGGGAAATTTTTACATACAAAAGAATTTGTCATCAGAAATCATTATCTAAGGCAATTGCCACTTCTGTTTTGTATCCCATACACTTGTTTAATAAAAAAAGGCTGACTCTCTGGTCAGAGCAGAGATGCCTGCTTGCAGTGTAAAGATGCCTGCCTGGTAAGCAGAAAGAAGCTGAGGCTCTCTCACTCCCTTTTGCTGACACCGTCCATTCTTCAGGGAGCCCTGGACCTGCTGGAGCTGGACTCCAGCAGTAAGCCACTACAGCTGCACTCAGTTGAATAAAATCTATCTGGTACTACATATGTGTGGTAACCTCAAAAAATATTTACTGAACTAGACTCCTAAGTAGAAAGAAAAACATGATGATGCTCCCCCAACTAAAATACACAGCATCAGTGGTATATATTAAGCCCTAAGGGTAGTGCAACCTCCTTGACTCTTCTGGACTCAAGAGAGCTGAGAAAGCCTCCAGGCATTTGACTTGGGCTTGTGACTGCTTTAAGGGACAATGACACAAGTCATATGATGTATGAGACTGTTAACCAACTATAAATGTCCAAGATCTAGGGTGGGTTCTTGTTTCTTTTATTAGCTGTGTGTCATGAGAAAGTAATTTAACCTCTCTGGGCCTCCATTTCCTTTAACTATAATTTGGGGATAATGCTAATGATGACAAGGGTTTATTTCTTTGTTCACTAACTCACTTATTGAGTGCCAGCTGGTACTCTTATGGGCTCTGGAAACACAGCAGAAGACATGACAACAAAGGGCCTACTCTCAAGGAGCTTTCTGTCTCATGAGAAGAAGCAGAAAGTGAAATAGTGAAGAAATAATAAACAAGATTCTTTCAGGTGGTGATAACTCAATAATTGTTGTGAAGAATATGAACAAGGTGGCAAAAAAAAAAAAAGAGAGAGAAATGGAGGGGTCTGTCTTTACTGACTTTGTCCTCTGCCTTGAAAGGCCTCACCAAATTCATGTGTTGACATTCTAACCCCCCAAGGGATGTCATAAGAAGTGGGGCCTTTAGGAGGTGAAGTCATGAGAGTGGAGCCCTCATGACAGGATTCATGCCCTTATAAGAAAACTGGCTTCCTCTCTGTTCTCCACCATGTGAGCACACAGAAGAAGCTGTCTTCAAACCAGGAAGCAGTCTCTCACCAGATAGGGGATCTTCTGACACCTTGATCTTGAACTTCCCAGCTTTCATAACTGTGAGAAATAAATTTTAATGTTTTAGCCACTAAATCTATGGCTATTTGTCATAGCAGCCTGAACAGACTGAAACTTTGCATTTCTTCTGTTTGCCTACTTCCCTTTGCCCCCAAAGCATGAAATTGGTGGTCTTACTAGTGGTAATATGCTCTTCCTCCTTCCAAGGGGATTCCATGACTGAACTTTCAGCTGTGAGTATAGTTGTTATGTTGCTCCTTCAGCATCTTCCCAGCCCTGGCAGCAACTGTGAGCCAAGTCAGAGGCCAGGTGCAAAACTGCAATATCTGCATGAACCCAAGGTGATCCTAACACTCCAGTTCCCCCAACCTCCCATCCTGCACCCTTCTAAGAAGCATGAGGATCAGAAAGTATGCAATCATAAAGAATTCCATGACCAACACAGCTGAACCCAAAGTAGGGTGGTAAGTTCTAGGCCAAGGGGAATCTGGAGAGGTGAAGGTTTCTGCATGTGGAGGCCTCTGGAAAGTGAGAAGCTGAGCTCAGTTTGGAAATTGCAAAACTGCAAGTGATGTGATTTGGCAGTAGAAGGTTCAGAGAGGTGGTGCTCTGGAAGTAGGAGGGAGAGCTGTGGCCAGTGGGGACATGGGGGTCAGAAAAGCCAGGCAGTGGCTTCTGCACTTGCTGTTTCACACCTGAGTCTTGACCTGAAGGGATTCAGGGCTGGGATTCTGTTGGCTAAAGCAAATGGGAAAAATCTCCACTCAGAGAAACACCTGTTTCTTGCTCTCAAATTTCTCTTCTTCCAGGTAAAGGGATGGTATCCTAGCAGACTCCATTGGTTGAGCTTCTGGAAGGTGCTATTGGGCCCCAAAGAGCCTGGGAGTCATTGTAGAATTGCTCAATAATACAATAGGGGAAATACAAAAGATCATCTAGTTTAATTCTCTCATTTTGTAGATGAGGACACTGAAGGCCAGAGGGGAAGGTGCTTACTTAAGATTACACAGCTAGCAGGCAAATACCTGTAATTTAATGTAGATTTTTGGATTCTAGCTTGGTGGTCTTTTTACTACCCACACCTCTCATCCACTTAGTGCCTGGAAGTCTTGTGCCCAGCATGTGTGTACAGACTAAAGGATGGAGAAGGTGATTATCACTAAAATGGATATCACTATTTTTCAAGGTCCAGCTGAAGCTGTGGGTCCACTTAGCTTCTCAAGGAGTTGGAGAAGGACCAGGGTTCTCATGTATGCTGTAGGAAAAACTAAAATCTTCCAGTTCCAGGGGTATTTCAGAGCCCAGTAGACTTCCCCAGTGTGGACAACAATATTCAGCCCACTCATCATCTTCTGGGTGATGCCATTGTGGCAGACAGTGCTTTTAGATTGGCTTTCTTAGCTGAGGAAACCAAAGATTTTCTCTGCCACTTACTAGTTACAAGATCTCTGACATCTATGAGCCTCAATGCTCTTACTTGTATTATACACCCTTCTTGAATCATTTAGTTACTAGACCCAAAAATGCAAAATAGGATACTAAACGTGTATAGTTGGCTATTTATTCTGAAACTGTTCATCTATATACCATCAACATCACCACTATCACCATCATCTTCCCTGAGGAACTGAAGATATACATTATCTTGGATGTCATGATGCATACTTTAGTTACTAATTACCAAAAGCCTTAGGCGACTAATAAAAATAATCAGTCAAACACCTGGACTATCCATAGTCAGAACTTGCTCTCCAAACAATGGCAACCAGAGAGCTGCTCTCCCCCCAGTAGGTTCTTAGTACATGGGTGTTTTTTTTTAATGTTTATTTATTTTTGAGAGAGAGAGAGAGAACAAGTGAGCACAAACAGGGGAGGGGCAGAGAGAAGGTGACAGAGGATTTGATGCAGGCTCTGTGCTGACAGCAGAGAGCCCAATGCAGGGCTTGAACTTGTGAACCATGAGATCATGACCTGAGCTTGAGTCAGATGCTCAACTGACTGAGCCACCCAGGTGCCTGGGCTCTAACTACATGTTTATTGGTTGACTCACTCACTTGCCCTGAAGATGGAATGAAGAAAGACTAAAAATGGTAGGCTTTGAAGGTCCCAGTTGGAGGTTCTTCCACCTGTCAGAGTGATATTACTAGAGAGGAACAATCCCAGCTAATAAGTTCCAGTGACCATGTAGTCAGCTATCCATGGGTTCCAGACGGTGTTCCCCAGGATTAGGGAACCATGAAAGGTTCTGGAGGAGGTGTGCCTTCTTCCTACTTGTCATGGGGTTAGGGATGTGGTTGATCCAATTGCTCTTGTGCATCCAGATGGTGTATGTTGTAAACCATCTACCATGTAAAAAGCCAAGTCGATTATCATATATTTTCTACCCAAGAGAATAAATACTCCTCTCCACTTCAGAATGGCAGAGCTCCCACCCCCCTGTCATGGCAGCATATCTATGAATCTGTTCAATTAAAATCGTTGAAGGACCGCATTGCCCATCCCAATAGCTTCTTCAGCATTTGGGGACAAGAAGACTGCCTTGACAGGGTCTCTCATCTGGCAGGGGGTGGGTATGTGTTCTGTGGCCTATGTCCTGTTGGAATATGTGAGAGAGCAGGTGATTCCAGCCCACCCTCCTGGGTCCCTCTTCTTGCACCAGGCTAACCCTACTTATCTGTGCTCCTATCTAGTTCATGGGGGCATTTGAGACTGGAGCCTACTTTTCCTTTTCAATTAGAAGCATTTCTGTCTCAGTCTGATGTCAGATCACAGAAGGTAGCACTAGATGAGAGGCATGCTCCAAATTTCTTGTTTGGGAACTAACAAGTGAGGGAGTGATATGCTCAAGGTCACGGGGAAAGTTAGCAGTAGACTCCAGGGCAGGCTTCCAGGGCCCTGCCTCCAGCTGTTCTGATGTATAACCTCTGTTGATATGTCTTAGTCCTTCCTTATAGTGGGTATCCTTCTTGGCATCTAATCCCAATTCTTGCCATTGCTGGGGCCTTCCTGGCTCCTGGCCCAAGTTCCTCACTGTGTCTCTGTCACCCATTGCTCATGACCACCTGTCTCCATGTGCACCTGGGTTCCCTCTCGTGGGCTTCTCTTATCAAAATGGCTGGGGGCTGTGATTTGGTGCTCCCTTCCTCTCTTTCACCCTTTGCCCTCACCTTTACTCTAGAATAAATCCCACAGAGTTGGTGCCCCAGGGGTGAGAGAGCATGACCATCAAGAAGTTCCAGGAGTCCAGACCTGGGTGGCCTTCAGTGGTTGTGGTGAGGTCAGGGGCATGGACAAGGGGCCAGGGTTGGGCTGGGGAAGATTTGGCACCCGTGGCCATCCCCAAGCCTGAATGAATAGAAACCCCTGCGGAAACACCTGGTGGTAACGGAAATCCAGGACAACTTTTATTATCCCTGTTCACAGGTCCATTCAGACTACATTGGGGGCTTCCTATTTCCTCTGCTGGCACTTCACACTCATTCATAACAAGAAAAGCCATTGTGCTCCTGAGTTATGGGCTAAGGATCCCCACGGGGCGGGCATTAAATACACTGGTCCAAAGGCTTATTTTTAAAATTGTATTCCCTACTGAATTGCAGGTTCTTATTTTTTCCTCCTCCCACAAAGAAAACTTTAATTTTCTCCTGACTTCAGGGGTGAAAAATAAGTGTGAAATCTGTTTCTGACTCCCTTGGCACGGATAATGTGAGATCCTGCTAACTAGAAAAGAATGTCTCCTTAGCTCCAGTTCTAGATTCTAACCCTAGCTATGCCCACACTGGTGCTGGATGAAGGATTTTACCCAATGGTTTGGGTCCCAACTACCTAGTGAGAGAGTGGGCCAGCAATCCAAGACTCTTTTAGAATCAGGTGTGGTGAATACAAATAGTGCACATTCCTCTTGGATGTGGCCCATGGAAGGTAATCTCTGTTTAGAGAAGAGAAGGCCAGCCTTTAAGTGGTTGTCCTCCCCATGCAGGAAGCAGCCAGAACTCTAGTTATCACAGGTTCCAAAAGGCACTTGGCCAGCACCACATGATGATGAGAGACTGTCAGAGGGTGGCCATGACTTCAGGCTCTGGCTTCAGTAGTCACCAACAAAATGGTGGCCCCACTTTGCCAGGGGATTGGCTCCAGGGCTGGTGCCTGGAGCTGTTGAGACTTCTGTCCATGTCCCTAGTTTCTTCTCTCTGATAGGTAAATCCAATAGCCTGGAATCTTCCACCTGGCCATGATTCTGTGTATTGACAATAATCCTCATGATTATTTTCCAAAAGTTAGTCAACTAGGCAGCTTGTAAAACTCGTATGCATAAAACCTGAAGGGAGCAGGTATCTGTTTCCTGCTTTTAATATTGTCTGTTAAAGGAAAAATTATCAGTTGGTTAAGCATCTAGCTCTTGATTTCAGTTCAGATCATGATTCATGGTTGTGAGATTGAGCCCTTCATCGGCCTCCACGTTGGGCATGGAGCCTGCTTATGATTCTCTCTCTGTCTCTGTCTCTGTCTCTCTCTCTCTCTCTTTCTCTCTCTCTCCCCCTCCCCACCTCTAAATAAATATAAATAAATAAATAGTAAAATTATTCTGACACTTGTTAAAATGGTAAGAAAGACTTTATTCTGGACTACTATGATAGGTGTCAAGATTATTGAGATGAAAGAGATGGGGCTTAACTCCAAATATAATCAAAACAAGTGGGGATTAATACCCAAGGAGTAGTCTGTGGGGTGAGTAGATGGAAATTACTAAGAGGAGACTTTAAGGTAGTGGATTATTGCTAAAAAGATCTAAGAAGACTCTTGCTGAAGGCAAGGTCAGGTTACTCAGATTTTACCTGGGATGGAGTGAGGGGAATGAAGGAATTGATCAGATATTGAGGGTCATCAGATACCAAGGGTAGAGGATTATTTCTAAACTGACTTTCCAGGACTCTTACCAAATTGGACTCTAAAAAAATGAATAAGGATGAACCTATTTTAAGAAAGGGCTCAGAGGAGCCTGTCTAAAGTTTGGTCAAGGAGACATTCTTTATCACACCCTGCCTCGCACATGGGATATGGATTTGCCAAAGGCAAATCGTGACTTCCTCTTTGGGGTCTCCCTGACCCCGCCTCCCAGGGCCCTCTATCCATGACTCCTCTCCTTGTCTTTTCCTGGTTGGAGAGGGGCTCTGTGTTGGGTGGGGGTTGAGTCTAGATTCTGATTCAGTTGCCTTTCGATCCTGAGTCGAGGACTGGAGAAGTGCTATGGGAATGACACATGGAAGGCTGCTGGCTTCCCTTCCTCTGCTCAGGGCAGTGCGGGGAAACTTGGCCTTTGCTGCTGTTCTTCATCGTTTTCCTCTCACTTACTCAGTTGCTTGTGGCTGGGTGGGGAACCACATGGACTGTTAGCTCCAGGAACCTAGGAGGCTTAGGCCTTATTCTCTACTGTGTGCTAGGGCCTTGCTGCTTATCCATACAGGGGCTCAGAGAGCAGTGTGTGAATGCACCTGTAAAAATGTGAATATGTAAGGGGCCCATGTACAGAAATAGAGATGAAGGTGAAACAGGGCAGCTCCTGTTTGGCCCACCCTTGGGGAGGTGAAGTTCTGTGAGGCTGAGACCCTTAGCCCACCAATGGGTTCTGAAATGGGTCCGGGTTACCCTGTCTTGCCCTCTTAGCTCTGATCTGGGATTTTCCTAGTTTGGGGGGTCACTGGAAGTGAAGAAAAGTGGGAAAGAATATGCTGGTCACCCCAACTTCTCAGCCTTTGGAAGGTCAGATAGGAAGCAACTTTGAGGTGGGACAGCTGGGCAAAGAGATTTTTAAGGACAGACAGAGGGACAGTGGAAACTACATATTACTGAGTCAAGTCCAGCTGTGTTCTCAGTCGCCCTGAACCAGCCCTGTGCCACCTTTCATGGGGAAAGGAGGAGAAAAGGGGTTACTATACCTCCTCTGAGCTGTGCTTCATGTTTTGCATGCTTTAACTTATCAATTACCCCAAAAGTTCCCCAGAGAGTATTAATACACTTATTTTGTATCTCAGGAAATTTGGGTTTAGAGAGATCAACTTTGCCCTAAGTCACATGCTGCTAAGTGGCTGAGCAAGATACTGACCTGAGTTCCCCTGACTCCCAAGTCCTAGACCAGCATTTCCCCAGACAGCTACAAAATGGGGATGATTTTGCAGTCCACTGTCAGTGCCATTGTGAGAATCACATGAAGGAACTCAGAGAAGTGTGTCTTTGAGCTCTAGAAATTTATGCTGTGTGTAAGGGCTTCTCATTATCCCTCATGTTGAGCCTGGGCAGAAGGCAGCCTTTCTTTCAAATTCTGATGGTCTTTGTCACTGTAAAACAGGGGTTTTCTGAAGAAAATCAAACAAGCCAACAAAGAGCCAGAGGAAACATTTGAAAAAATGGGATGTGGAGAGGTGGGTGCCCTTCCCTGTTCCTAGGTAAGACTAGGTGCTTGGTGTGCTGTGGCCACTCAGTGGCAAAGACTCCTTTGTCCTCAATTATAGCCTCCCCATTTTGGCTGGGCCCAAGTGTCTTCCTCACCTTATCCAGGGCACTTGGCCACTCTTACTGCACAAAGGCACACACACACACACACACACATACACATACACACAGAAACATGAACTCACACACAAACATGCATGTGGGCATATGCACACACACACATGGCAAGGGATTCTGGGGGGAGATGCTGGCTCCCCATCAAGATCTGGGCATTCATGGGAAATCTTGCTTACCCTACACTTTGTGTGGACTTTGTGGGTCAGAATTAACAGCCTTTCTAGGTATCATTAATCCTTAAATGTCCCAAGCCCACATGTTCCTTCCCCCCCACCAGCTAGGTCACTTCTCTCAATGTACTATTCATTCCCCAAAAGTGGCTCTGACCTCCATTTAGCTCATTTCTGTCACTGTCACAGATATCATTATCCTTGCACCCAGGCCTTACCGATTTACATGACTGTTAAGAGACCCTGGCTAAAAGACCTTAAGTGAGTGTCTGTGGATGGCCATTTTGGGCTTCAGGCCTCCCATGATGCCAACGGGCTACATGCTGAAGAGACAGCTGGGGTGGTGGGACATGCTTCTCTGAGGATTCCATTCTTCAATTTTAGACCACCCTGTCCCTTCTTTCTATTTTTTTTCTATTTCTCTTGTCACTTGACTATTCACAAAAACAGTGAGCTCCTGGAGATGATCTTAGAGAAAAAGGGTACTCCAAATCCCACTGTTATAAGCTGAGTTCTGTTTTCCCAAAATTTGTATGTTGAAATCCTAAGCCCCAACACCTCAGAATGTGACAATATGTGGAAACAGGGCATTTAAAAGATTCTTTAAGTTAAAATATGGCCATGTGGGTGGGCCCTAATCCAGTATGACTGGTGGTCTTATAAGAAGAGGATATTAAGACACAGACACACAGAGAAGGGAGACCATGTGGGTACCACGAGGGAATCTAGCCATCTGTAAGGAGAGAGGCTTCAGGAGAACCCAACCCTGCTGACACTTTGACCCTCAGATATCCAGCCTCCAGAAGTGTGAGAAAATAAATGTCTGTTGTTTAAGCCCCACATGGTACTTTGTTATGGCAACCCAAGAAGATAAGTACATCGCAAAAGCAAAATGTACACTCCATCCTGTGAGGAAACAAGGCTGTTAAGGTGTGTGCTCAGCACAGTGCGGGCTGCTATGGGGAGCATAGAGGATGCTGTTGACCTGTGGGCTCTATGAAGGTAGGGTCATTGTCTTTCTTGTGTCCTGTCACAGCCCCCAAATGCATGAGTTGAAGTGAGGCTCCGTCTTCTGAAAACTTTTTTTCCAACTGCAGGGTTGAGACCTAAATGTCAGAAACTGCTCTGGAGCCCTGGGACACAATCTCAGTCAGGGGAAATAATACATTGCAAAAGGGGGCTGTATTGTCACAGAGCACAGAGGCAAGAGCTTCTCAGAGCCTTTCGGACAGGGGGATGGGGGTAGTTTGCAGGTGGAAGGTGGAACAAGTGGGCTGTGAGTCCCAAGCCTGGGAATCTTCTGAGCTGGAGCCAGAATGCAAGGAGAGAAGGTGTGAGGGATAAAGGACCAGGTCAGAGAAGAATGGATCTAAACATGCAGGGTGTTAGGAAGGAAGAGCAAGTAGCATAAGAGGGTGAAGCCAAAGGGTTATCAAAGCTACAGATCTCAGTATGGAAGGAGCCCTAAGCTCCCTTGGGACTCGCTTTCATCTGCTGGCTTGCACTTCACAGGGGCAGCCAGCCTCAATCTGAACATACGTGAAGGAGAGCACTGCTCCAGGAATCCAGTGCCCTCAGTTCTGGTCTTGACTCTGCCCTGCACTCCTTGTGAGGCTCTGAGCTAGTCACATGGTAAGCCTCTGCTTCTTGGCCCCATGATGCCTGGGCTCAATGGTACATGACACTCTCTGACTCTCCCTTGTCCAGGCCATGCTTCCAGTGATGAGGCTCACTGCTTTCCCAGGGCTCACTTCCAACATCAGGGACTGTCCTTTATTGATAGAAAGTAGACCTCCAGTACTTTCTTCCCTAGTCCCAATTCTGCCCTTTCAGTTACTCAGTGTAAATTCTCCCCTCTGCTCCAAGACAGACCTCAATACGCCAGAGAACCCCAACATGGCCCCCTAGTCTTCTCCAGGATAGAAGTCCCATATCCACTCAACTGCCCTGCCCTTGACACAACTTCCAGGCTTTTCTTCGTTTGCAGCCCCCTCCTGCATTGCCCTCGTTGGTCAGTGTTCCTTGGAAAGTGTGTGTGCTCTCCTCATGAGTCCTATGATGGGGACATGTCAGCCCTTTTTCAGGACAGCCTGTCCCTAACATCCCATCCTCATGTCCCAGCATTCTGGCACTTCAGTGTCTAAATGAGTAATCCCAAGCTACTTCTCTCCCTGGCCTTTCCTGGGACCATGTGTTTCTGTCTTCAACAATACTGGGGTGATGGGGTAGGGGGTCTCAGGCCTGCTTGGGAGATCTGTTGTTGCAGGAGAGCACCCTTCTTCTGCTCTTCTAAGGGTTAATAGAGTCCCCAGCCAACAAGGTCAGGATAGGAAGCAGGCTCCAGGAAAGGGGAAGGATATCTTGCCTTTTTATCCAGGTTACAATGCTGAAAGTGAGCCAGTGGGGGAGGGGCTGGAGGCAAAAACAACCGCCCCCAAATAAAATTATGAATGGGCTGCTCTACAACAATACTGAAGGTGTAGGGAGGGGGGAGATGCGGGTCTGTTGACAAGCAGCAAGGTCAGGGCCCCCACCAGCACCGTAAACAAGGGCTCACAATGCCCTCTTTTCCTCCAAGAGCCAGCTCCTCTCCTGGCCCTGGTCCCCTGGGCCCCTGGCCTGCCCTATCCCTCATCCTTGCAGGAGTCTGTCACTGAAAAGCCACTGCTACTTCCTCAGGGAAAGGCCCAGGCTTTTGTGAGCTCTTACTTCCTCCTCCTGTGGGAACCACTCCTGGGACTGTGACATCTGCTTCAAGGCGTCTTTCTCAGGGGGCCCAAGGTGGGAAAAGAGGAGGGGTGCTGGCTAGGGGGGAGGGGGGCTACAACCTGTCCAGGCTGGGATTGTCATCACGAGGCCTGGGGAGGGAGAACAATAAGGGGAGCCCCAGGCCCCCCCTCGGGGTAGATGCTGGTGCAAGCTTCCTCTTCCCACAAGCCTGCTCTTTTGTGTGTGTGTGTTTATTGGGGGGTCAGGGGAATTCTTTTGTTTGCTTTTGTTTCCCTTTTTTTTGTTTGGCCTTTGGCTAGCCCCAGGCTTGGGCTCTGTAGTGTGGAGGGGCAGTGATGCCAGCAGACAAGACTGGAGAACTCTCTGAAGGAGCAGACAGGGAATTGATGTAAGAATAGGGGTAGCAGTCACTTTTGTGGGGAGACTTTGTGAGGGGAAGTTTTAGGGCTTTATGAAGCCAGAAGAGTAAGATGCTGGGACATGGTCACCAGATGTTTTCATGCCAGATAGATCCAGCCTTTGAGTTGTACCTGTGAGGGCCTCTGGACAGTGTACCTGAGACCCTGAGCAAAGACCACACACAAGGTAAGTGCTTGATGACTAGCAGAAGGGCATGTGAGGGGTGCAGGGCCAAGAGCTCTGTCTGCAGGGGCATCGGGAAGTGTCTTGGGGTCTGTGAGTTAGTCACTCCTGAGTTCCATGCTTGGGTCCAAGGAAGCCCTGCCAACATCCCACTGCCAGTGCCGTCCTGTGTGCTCCCTGTAGCTGGGACAGACATGGTAGATGTATCCCAGAACACCCAAGGGAGCCCAGAGAAGTCACACCTCTTGGGAGAGAAACTGCCTTGATTTTAGTTTTCTACAAGAGCGCCAGGGTGGGGCTCAGTGTGTTGAGAGGCTCAGCTATGACAGAAGAGCTCCATTTTCTAGAAAAACTTCTAGCCTCCATGAGACAGTGGCAGGAGTCAAGGGAACAATTGTCCTCAGCTGCAAAGTTCAACCTAATTCCCCAACTAGTTGAGTTTAGGCTGGCTTTCTATCATATACTGAAGTCTGTACAGATGTAATATGGACACACCCATTCTCTTGAGCTCCTATCTGAGAGGACACACATAAGTAATGAAGAAGGTGAAGGAAACAGACCATGTTGCTTCTCAGGGAACAATTTAGAAAGTTTTCCCAGGAATTGTCTTTGAAAAACTGAAGTGTGAGACTTCAGCTCCATTAGCTGAAAGGCCTGTGGCCCCTGGAATGCCCCAGTTTACTTCCAGAGCCATGACTTTTAGTCCTGGCTCCACAGTACAGTCATATGAGAGGAAAAACCAAATATCAGACAGCCACTCTGGAAAAGAGCTTGGTAGTTGTTTCTTATAGAATTGAATATGCAACTACCACGTGACCCAGCAATTGCATCTCCCCTGGACATTTATCTCAAAGAAATAAAAAGTGATATTCACACAAAAACCTGTACATGAATGTTCCTAGCAGCTGTATCCATCATAGCCCCAAACTGGAAACAACTCTGATAACCTTTGATGGGCAAACGGGTAAGCGAACTGTGGTACATCCACACCACGGGATACTGGTCAGTGACACAGTGGGTTACCAACATAGGTAGCAACTTGGAGGGCTTGCAAAGGAATCATGCTGAGTAAAAAAAGCCAATTTCAAACGCCAATCTCAATAGACTGTGATTCCATTTGTATCATTTTTGAAACATCCAAATGATAGAGATGGAGAACAGATGTGTGGTTGCCAAGAGAAGGAAAGGGTCCGTAAAGGGATGGCACATGACAGCCTCACAGGGAGGGAAGGGCTCTGTATCTTGATGGTGGTGGTCACACATCTACACACGGGATGAGATTCCATGGGACCACACACACACACACACACACACACACAAACACACACCACACATGAGTGCATGCAAGTGTAAAACTGTTGAAATCTGCAGAAGTTCTGAGGATTACACCAATGTCAAGGTCTTAGATTTGATATTTGTCCTGTAGTTATAATGATGTTATCACTGGAAAGTACTGGGTGAAGAGTACACAGGACCTCCTGAGCATTGTTTTGTCATTTTCTGTGAATCTATAATTGTTTCCAAAATAAGTAGTAAAAACCACAATAAAAAATGAAACATTGGGGGCTTCATCTCCACCATTGAGTCAGATGCTTGTCAAACAGACACATAAGACAAGGTCAAGACCTGACTAACAGAAAAAGCTACTGTTTGTTTATTTCTTAAAGTGATGGTGTAAAGAACAAGCAAAAGGTATCATCTCCCAGAGAACCTTGTCCCACACCCCAGAAGGACAGCATGGAGACAAAAGGGGCAAGATGACTGCAGCAGGGGACGTGGGACAGTCTTGTATCAGCTCCTGCCAGCCTTCCATCCATTGACTATCACTCAGACTCAGACAGGTTGAGCTTCAAATCTTGCCTGCATGGTCTATGTGGATCCGTGCAAGCCTGCCAGGGCACCATGGCGAAGTCTTTTCTCCGCTACTCTTTCAGAGTCGGCCTGGACATCCAGTAGTTTAAAAAGCCTTCCTATATTCTGCCAGGAAGCTGGGGTTGGAAGCCCAGGTCTAGCTCTGTAAACAGAGGGCCAGAGGTTTGCCTTCTGGCTCTGCCAGCGCCGTGCCCTCAAGCAATTCAATGACTCTGGTTGGACCTCCATTTTCTCACCTGTAAAAGTGAGGATGATTAACCCTTAAAAGGAAAGCCTCTGGTTGTAGGATTAGGGACTTGCTCCTTGAACACTCCAGCACCTGCTGTTATGAGTACAATCTCCCCATCATGAGAGAAGGGCTTAGGACAAGCAAAAGGTAACTTCAGTGACAGCAGGTCCCAGTTGGCTTTCTCCTGGACAAAAGCATTTGGCATGCTAACATATGCCACAGCTGTGTATCCATGCATGAACATTTCTAAAGCAATTCTTCTCTTAGACCAAGAGAGTTTTTGCATATACACATACATCTATCTGAAAAAAGAACATCATGTCTTCACCTACATGTGGAAATAAGTTAGAATGACATCCCAGACCCCAGTTTATAATGTTTCTCCTTCATTCATTCAATGAATTCATTTGTTCACTCAACCCACAAACATTTTACATGTGTCATAATTATTTGGTACTCTTAAATCAACTTTCAAGTTCTCACTTGAAACTACATTCTCAGGCTTGAACTCTAAGCCCTCCAGAAAGCCTGGATGCCTACTTGATATTAGTTATCAGGGCCTGAAGTATGCAGAAGTAACCTAGGGCACCAACAAAGTTGGGGGCTTGGTAAAGGGGAGCAGGGAACTGGGCCTGGGATATCTAGGGAAGCCTTTGTATAGGACTCTCTTGAGCCTTTACTGTGCTAACATGCACCATGCCGCTCTAGAATGGAGATGTAATTAGAGGAATATCCCAAACCCACCTGAACACAGATCATTTCATGAGATCTTGGAATACTCTTTGGGAAATGTCTGATGGCCAACGACAAGATCTGTTGGAAAAAGGATGGCTAATTCTGGACCTCAGGAGATGCCAGGCTCATGTGAAAAACAGACAAGGTCAGAAGGCCAGGTCAGGGGCGAGAGACAGGTAAAGGAGGACAGATGGTCATTTAGGAGATTTTTTGGGGATTTGGGACAAGTGACCTAAAAGCAACAGGGAGACATCCTGTGTACTTTAGAGGAGTAGACTGCTTCTTTCCCTTGGGATAGGATCGATTGGGGGACAAGGGTTAGGCAGAAAGTTTGGCTTAGAGGGGAGGTCAACTAAGGAAGAACCAGAAAAGGAGTATAAATGTCACAACTGTTGGACACAGAGAATCTGTGAAAGAAGGGACAGCTCCGGGGTAGCTGCAGAGGCTTCCTCAGCTGAGGAGCTTCTAGAATAACAGCTCAGGCAGCATGAAGCCTGATTCCCACTCTGAACCAGAATCCTTCCTTCCTGGTAAACCTCCTTCTCCCGGGGAGTCCCAGAAACCATGAACATCTGCCACCTAGTGGCAGAGGAAAATGCTGCATAACAATGGATTTGCATACTGCAGATGAACATTTTCACAGATTTCATGTGGTTAATGGAATTTTATTTAATGCAAGCCATATGCTGCATAATTATGAGTTGCTGATATATTCCAGATGATAACATCAATACATTTGGGAATAGCACTGCTTAGCCCTAGACTTGTATACCCCTGTCTGTCCTACTGTGATTAGGCCCTCAGATTCACAGGAATACCTCAGAAGCAGGCAGGCCAGGAGTCCATATCCCAAGCCCTCCCACTAATTCTGGGGTTTACTCAATGAGGAACTTATGTATTTGTTATCTTCCAAAGCCCTCCTGGGTAGTCCATATATGCTCTTGGTACAGATATTGAGTTAGGGAAAGGCTTTCTTGGCTCTGGGCTCTCTTTTCTCCATAAAAATTGCTCAATTATACTGGAACTATCAAACTATATTTCCACTGCGGAATGCTAGGAGACTTGAATGCACTTCAAGGGTTTAGTTTCTGGGTTTTAGTTACAGTTCTTTGCCAGTGTGTTGAGAGCCTTTCTATGTGGTTAATCACTTGGAGATGTGACTCTTCTCCTTGGTTTTGCCACTGGTGAAAGAACAGTGTGAAATTCTGCCAGTGAGGAGACTTTCTTCTTCACCTGCCTTGCTGAACCCGAGAAGCACCTCCTACTCCAAGGCCCCTTTGCTGTGCCTTAACCAACAATACTTCATTCATGCATCCATTCATTTGTTCACCCCACTTTTATTGCATACCTACCAGGGTGGGGTGCTGGATTAAGGATAGTGGTCCTGAACAAGGATAATCAGGTAGTGAACACTAACAAGTTCACAAGCAATTACAATTAGGGTGCTAGAAGCCACACTAGAGGTATGCCCAGTTATGAAGGCTTGGCACAAAGGCACCCAACTAGTCCTGGTGGTCTATACAGAGTTCCCCAAGGAAGTAATATCCCAGATGACAAAAAAATGAGTAGCAGCCAGGCACCCAAAAAGCTGGGGAAGGAGAGAAAATATTGTCAAGGTAGGCTCTGCCCAGTTGATCTGCAGAGTTGAGAAAGTATGAACTACTGGCGCCTGATCTCATGGGTCAGAGTTTAAAGGCTGACCCGAGCAGCAGTCCTAATGTTTCTCTTGAAATTGAAGGGAAGTCTTAAGGTAGGTCTTGGTGAAGTTTGAAGACCTTACCTGAATGGTCCAAAGTCTTTAATGGTTTTGAAATTGAACATATCTCTTAAGAATCTTCTGGTCTGAGGATAACACAAGATTTGGAAAGACACTCAGGACTTCTCCAGAAAGACAGGTCTTCTGAAATGGAACAGATGGGAAATTTGGGAAGGTGGGTATTGATGGCTTCTCTAGTTCCAGTCTAGATGGGTTGATCAAAGATGCAGACTTCTGGATGAACTAGCCTAAGATCTCCTTGGAGAAATCTGTGCATGCAAGAATCTTAAATGTGGGTCAGAACATTGGGTTTGGTGACCTAAGAACCTGACTTCCAATATAAGCTTCCTCCTCTAAATTGCAATGACTTTTTTTTTCTTTGTTGGTCTTGGTTTTCTCATCTATAAAAGTTGAAGATTGGCTTACATAATCTTAAGGAGCAACCCATGGAACAATCTGGAATAATCCTTGATTATGAATCATCGCCTTATCAATGTGTTCTTTCCTCTGAAAATTTTCCCTTTTCTTTCTCCCCCAGAACTGCGAAGGACTGGCCCAGGATACCATTGTTACACTCACAATGTCCCTGACATCCATCCCCTTGCCAAGGAGTTTCTGTAGTGATCAAGGCAATGATACCCAGCTGGAGGCTGCAGGTTCAAGAGCTGCAGCCAAGAAATTGATGTGTCTCTGGTACACATACATTGCAGTCCAAGAGGCTGTGAGTCTCACACTTCTCCCACTGGAGGAGCAAAAAGTCCAGGCCTTCCAAGGGTAACCTGGGACTCTGCACTGACGGGAGGTGTGTAGCACTCTATGGGAGCAGGGACCTGACCCCTGGGAGGTAGGATCAGTAGGAACTGTTCTGTATCACAGGACTGCTCCATGTGAAGCCCAGCGGTCATTCCATCCTGGCCTCCCTGCTGGTCCCAAACTTCTAGCTTTGTGTATGACCAGTATGTGGCATAATAGGGGAAGTTTATAGCCAAGGGCCAAGTTGGTCTGGATAGAGAGTTCCTATACCCAGATCTTCCCAAGGGTAAGCCAGAGAGACATGGAGTGGAATAGCTTCAGGTAATCAGAAAAAGGCCAGGAAACAAGTGGACCATCTCACTAAAATCCCAAACAGGCAGATGGCATTAGGGAAGTGTGCTAGAAAGATACAGATGCCCCAGTGGAGAATAGTTGAAAAGACGCACCAACTGCAGTGTCTGGGAATCATTTGGACCCTTGTCTCCCAATCTGTAAATGAGGATAATGATTAGTCACTAATGGGGATAACTGTAAATGGGGATGGTGATTAAAAGAGGTCAGGCACATGGAAGTATCTGTTAAATCGCTGTATGAGTTCCTGTGGCTGCTATAACAAATGACTACATCTGGGTGGATTTAAACAATGGAAATTTGTCCTCTCAGTTTTGTACACCAGCACCTGAAATCTACATCACTGGAACAAATGAATAAACAAACAAGCAAAAAGCAGAAACAGACTTATAAATATGGAGAATAAACTTATGTTTGTCAGAGGGGTGGGGGGATAAGCAAAATGGGTGAAGAGGAGTGGGAGGTATAGGCTTCCCATTATGGAATGAGTAAGTATGGGGATGAAAACCACAGCATAGGGAATATAGTCAATGTTATTGTGATAGCATTGTATAGTGACAGGCGGTAGCTACACTTGTGGTGAGCATAGCATAATGTGTAGAGTTGTCAATTCATTATGTTGTACATCTGAAATCGATGTAACATTGTATATCAACTTATACTTCAATTAAAATCAAATCAAGTCAGTATTACTGTGCTGAAATCAAGGTGTCAGCAGAGCTGTGCTCTTGGAGGTTCTAGGATAAAATTTGTTCCTTGCCTTTTTCCAGCTTCTAATGTGGCTGGAGTTCCTGGGCTTGTGGTGCATGACTTTAATCTTCAAGGCCAGTATCTTCTAAATCTCTCTCTGTTCTGTCTTCATATCCCCTGCTCTTCTGTGTTTGTCAAATATTCCCCTACCTCCTCCTGTAAAGATATTTATGATTGTATGTAGAGGCCACTCTGAAAATCCAGGGCAATCTTCCCACATCAAGATCCTTACCTTAATCATACATGCAAAAACCTGCTTTCGAACTAAGGTTACATTCACAGGATTTAGGATAAGGACCTGATATCTTTGGGGGTCATTATTCTCTTGACCACATAAGGATGATAATACTATGTGCTTGCAGAATTGTTGGGAGGGGGTATATAAGGTCAGGTTCTTCAAAGTGCTCAGTACTATGCTGGGCACATAGATGGCACCCAAGAATTGCTCATTGGCTTCAAGATGCAGCCTGGGAGGTTCAGGGGGTGGGCCACCCCTTACAGCAGAACAAGAAGCCCAAGAAGGAGCCCAGTGTGAGGATTAGGCCTGCACATGGAGTCGGTTAAAAGCTGGGGAAGTGGCCCCCAAATGGTGCTACCTAGGAGGCCAGTGCAATGGTCCAGTCAAGACGAGACACATGGGAGCCTTGAAAAGATGAGGACATTATGAATTTCTTCATAATGGCCCTGTGTGGCCATAAGGCTTCGTTTCCCAACTTGGGATTTAAGCTAAACAAATGGCCCCTTCTCTAAACCATGTCAGAGCTATCAGGATGTCAGGTGGAATTCAGGCGCAGATTACATTTTGAATCAGGCCCTGGAAGACTCATAAAGCTGGGAGGTCTGGGCCTCTACTGGTAGCCAAGATTATGGGCTGGGGAGGCCAACCTGACCTGCTTTCAGTGGTGACCATGCGGCCAAGTTCTTCTTCAAGAAGTGGTGACTCTTGGTTCTGGAACTCTCTCTAATTCTGAGCCATTGGGGGAGTGCTAGCAGATGTTGGGCTGCTTTAAAAGGATCTAAAGATGTCGTATAAGGCCTAAAACTAAGGCTTAATGTTATGTGCTCCTGTTATGGATTGAATTTGTCCACCCCCCCCCCCAAATTCATATGTTGAAGCCCTAACCCTCAATGTGACTCCATTTGGAGAGAGTAAGTTTAAGGGGGTAAATAAGGTTAAATAAAGTCATTAGGGTGGGGTCTTAACCCAACAGGACTGATGTCCTTATGAAAAGAGGAAGAGATACGAGAGGTATGTGTGCAGAGAGGAAAAGACAAGTGAGGGCACAGTGACAAGGTGGCCATCTACAAGTTAGGAAGAGAGGTCTCACCAGAAACCAACCCTACTGATCTTGGACTTCTAGCCTCCAGAACTGTAAGAAAATAAATTTCTATTGTGTAAGCCAGCCAATAAATGGTATTCTGTTTAAACAAGCCAATCCCATCCTCCTTCGGGAAACAGGGATCACACAACCCTCTTGTTGATACACAGTCTGCCCCTCACAACCCCTGATTGTTGATGCTGCTTCTGGTGCCACCCCAGTGTGGCCTCTGTGTGTGTGGGGGGAGAGGGGGATGTATCCTTCTTCCCCTGGGTTGTGAGTCTATGTCAATCTCATCAGTTCAGTGTCAGTTTTTATGTAAAGCCTTCCCCATAACTCTGGGGTGGGAATCCCTCCCTCCCCAACAGAGTGAAGAGATGATTAAAACAGGAGGTGGTTCACAAGCCATGAGATGGAGGTCTGTGTGGGGGTGGGGTGCTCCAGCACTAGGGACATTCCAGCATTTGTTTCCTCCTAGAGCTGGAGTGGAAAGCAGTCACTTGCTCTTTCTCAAGTTTCTCCAGGTTCAGGTAGGCTTTGGGGTCTGCTGTGCCAGCTGCCAGTGTGGCCTGACCACAGCTGGGATGGAACTCCTCTGGGCCTAGGCACCTGGCAGAGGCCAAGCTTCTGGCTGCAGGACTTTGACCTTGGATTCAGAAGCTACAGTGAGTAAGCCAGGTGCTCAGAGTGGTTGATGTGCAGAGGTTGTCCTAACTTGAGTTTTTGTCCTGGGTCAGGACAGAAGGTGGTTTTTTGTTTTGTTTTGTTTTGTTTTGTTTGTTCTTTTTTTTTTTTTTTGACCAGATTCTGTGCCTTCCATTGGGCCACAGGCTTGAATTCCTCTAGTTTGTAGGAAGAAGCTCTTGGAGATGGGTGGAAAAAGGGAGACGATGAACCCAATATGATTTCTCTCTGAAGAGTCAGAGAATTAAACTGACCTAGTGGCAGGAGTCCATGAACAGAGGGAGGTTCTGGAACTCGAAGTTAGCTGAGAACTAATTTCTTAATCCTGGTGGGGACCCTAGAATATGGCTTACAGCTCTATGGGTCTGGGGAAGCATCAGGGCCTGTCGACACAGGTGAGCCCAGGTATGGGCTCACTGGGACAAGTGGCCTGAAAATTCTGACGTTTTCAATCTCAACCAGGAATTCCCACAGCAACCTACAGTGGCGCCAATCACCCAGCTTGGGTTCTGCACACTGTTGTATTTCCTTTCAACTTTGAGAGAACCTGAAGGCATGGAATTTTAGATAGATTTCAAAAGAATTTGATAAAAGTCCAGAACATTTCCAAAAATGTAAGCCTCTCTGCTCCTAGTATCTGCCTTTTTGTTGCATATATTATTTTATTGCATGTACATGGATTGGCAGGGACCAAGAAGACACTAAATGTCATGGAAGTAGGCTGAGGACCCATGGTTGGGATCTAGTCAGTTAACACCTCAGCAGTGGCCAAGGCCTTTTCTGGATGCATAGACTTGTTTCTCTAAAACCCTCCTGAAGCCACTCAGAATGGAAAGGTATCAGAGTCTGCTAGCAGCTGGTTGTGCTTGCCAATGGGGAAGCAGGCTGGCCAGGTAAGTTTACGCTAGCTTAGGTGTGCATTCTGCTTCTTTTCAGGAAAGTCAGAGCCAGTTTAGCTCACTCTCTTTCTTCTCTGTCTTGCAGAATTGCCTCTTTCTCTATCCTGGACTCTAGATTACTTCCTTGTCCCGCAACCCTTGTCCAGCCCATCATCAAGTCCCATCAATTTGGCTTCCAGACTAGCTCCTAGCCTATCAGCCTCACTTCATCACCTGGAATGTTCTCCTCCCACTTCCGCCTGTGCCACCTACACCCCTCAGAGCCATCAGCGTCTCCTTGGTCCGCATCACAGCACCTGGCTGACCCACAGGCATCTACTTACTCTACTCCTGACACCACCCCCTCCTGCTATAACCACACAGGCCTTCCTCCAAATACAAATTCCATTGCATCACCCTCTGCTTAACATGATATGTGGCTACCCCCTGTTCACAAGAAGAGGGCAAAACTTGACTATGCTTTCTTAGTCCTGCCTGCTTTGTCTCTGCCCAGCTGTCCAGCCTGGCCAGCACTATGCACACTTCAAAGTTCTCTCCACAGCTACCTGACCTCTTTCAGACTCCAGGAATCGTCATGTTCACCATGTTCCCTCTTGCTAAGCCCTTTGAGCACATTGTTCCCTTTGTGTGCAATGTTCTTTCCTTTAGTGTTCTCTGACTCATCCCTTTCTATCTCAGTTTCAATGTCACTCACACAGGAAGCCTTCCAGGATATCCCACAGGGCAGATCCTCATCTTGTCTCCTCCTTGTCATTGGTTCTCTCTCCAGAATCACATGGATCACAGCTGCAACCATTTTAAGATGACTCCCCAACACCCATACAAGCTGCACAAAGTAATGGATGCTGCTTTTTGCTTACTGTCTAATTCCCCAACAACTAGCCTGTAGAAGGCTGCTCAGCAGACATCTGTTAAATGGGTGAAAGACAAAATGAAGGTTCTTGAGGACAAACAAAATGGGCAGTGTAGGGAGGGGTGAACATTTAGTGAAAGGGACTATAATTAGATCCTTTTTAAAAAATAATTGTTGGTTTCTTTTCTTGATGATGCAGTGATACATATTAATGTTTTTTCAATGTGTGCATCTCAGTTGGAGGAGCTGGAGACTGAGGATGCCACAGGAACAAAGACCATGAAACAAGGGCAGAAGGAGTCCTTAGAGCCCTGTTCCCTGGAGTGGGAGACCTCACGCAATTCTGGACCAAAGATTGGCCAGCAACATAGGGCTTGCATTTTCCTGGGTGGTTCTCTGCAATCTCATGGGGAAGGCCTAGGAGCATCAAGTTCAACTTGGCTGTTGGCCGTGTTATGAGATCCTCATGTGTCTTATTTTCCTCATCTGTCAAATAGAAATCAATAGTAGGGCCTACTGCTTTGGGTCATATGGAGTTTCAAATGAGATTTTATAGCACACATGGTGTTTAACAGTACATTTAATCTGTGTTCAACAAATATCTTTATTACATTAATCACCATATAAAGGTTCATCAAAGCAGGCTCACAGACCCCTCTCTTGCAATGGACCATAACCAACAGAGTCACAATCTCGAAGAGACCTAATTCTCCTTATTGGTGCAACATGTTCCTTTTCTTGGTAATTGTGTGAAATTTCATGATTAGGCAGGAAAATGACCCTGTTTTTATACTTTGAGGCTACTTCTACCACAAAGTATAAGCATTATCAAAATGGAGAAGCTTTATTTGATTTTTCCATTAATTTGGACACAAGTTTTTGAAGATTTTCAACTTGGGACTGTGACTAAGGAATGTGATTTCTGCCTGAAAAATGGCTCACATAAAAGAAAAAGAAAAGCACAGAATTTGCAGATGAAAGACATGGGGTCCCAGTGGCCTTTGTTTGCTAGCTTCCTGGATTCAGTTCTTGTAAAGTGGGAAAACAGCTTTGCTTTTTCAAGCCAATATTTGTTTGGTAGATTATAGGAGGAAGATGTTCTCTGGAGCCCCTCCAGCCATCGCTGGCTTTGCCATTAACATTCTCATGATTTCCCTTTCTCAAAGAAAAAGATCTCTCCAAAGTTCCAACTTTAGGGCATTAGTAAGTTAGAAATGAGGTCTCTGGTTTAAATTAAATAGTCCCGAGCTTTCATACGAAGAGGAGGATGAGGAGCTTCTTTGGGAGCTTCTAACACATTTCCTTCTAACACAAGAAGACGTTCCTTTCTGCACAAGTCATATTAAGGCCTACTGAGGCAAGGGAGAACGAGCCTTTTTTTCCCAGTAACCTCCACCCATTTTCTCCAGTGCTTCACCACTTGGTTGCTCCATACTACCATTAGCCAAATGTGCACTGGTTCTGTCATTTAATTGTCCCTCTTGGCAAGAACATTTTAAGGTAGAGACTTTGCAAAGGTTCTGCTTTTGGAAGTTATTTGTTGGTACCTATAAAACAAACACTTCAAAATAAAAGGGAATCTGGAATACTTTATAGTGAGAATAGTTGGGGACTGGACCCAGACAAAGCAATATGCAATTACTTGTTTGCTTCATGAAAGGATGGGGTAGGGACTTCTTCTAATCACTGAGAGTCTCTGGGCCTGTGCAGGATGAAGAGACCCTGTGTCATCATTCTTGGCACTTATCTTTAGCCCCTTTTGTTGGTGCCTTGGTCAGCATTACCAGGATTAGGAAGTGAAGCCTCTCTGTGCAGTTCCTGAATCTTGAGCAAGATGATCCAGGCAGACACAATCACAGGAGCGCTTATCCTCAGTCTTCTGGGACACATGGCCCTTAGTTCATGCCTCATATTTGGTGCTTCTATTACTGTATCCATTGACTTTTGATGCTGCCAGGAATTCTGCCTCTCCCACCAGAGGCTGAGTTCCCCGAAAATGTTAATCATGGACATCCTATCACTTGGTTTCCAAGCACAGAGAAAGGCACTCAACACTTGGATCCAATAACACAATGAATGCATATATAAATGAATGAATGAATGAGTGCATTTTAATGACAAAGGTATTTTTGTCTCACAAAGTCATTGTCGTAGGAGGAAAGAAAGCAAATACAAAGGAGATCAGTAAGAAGTCTTGTGTGCAGGATTGCTTCCTGTGCCTTTTGACCTTGAGTTATGAAGCATGACCTTTATTGCTTGTTGAGCACAGACTGCTTTTAAAGGATATCCTTCCATGGCCCTCCTAGAAGGAAGGGGAGATTAGATGATTTTCAAAGCCCACCACTTTCAGGGCCTTCTTAGCTTGCTCTGGAAAAGAAGACAATAAGGGAAGGTGAGAGCAATAGGGAATTTCCAAGCAGTTATGGAAAAAGATTGGGTCCATTTGGGCTGAGGGGGTAGGAAAAAGTCTTAGTGGAAGTAGCTAATTCATTGACAGCCAACTGAATGTGAAGAAAGACAGGATAACTGAGAAAATACCCTTCCCCCAAGCTTTCCCTACACCCCCATACAAATGTGTGCATCTGTGTGTTCTATGTGTGCATGCACATGCATGCGAGCACACACACACACACACACACACACAATAAATATAGACATAACATGTCCTCTAGGAAGTAAACCATGTGGTAGACACAGGTATTGAATGGAAAGCTGCTTCTTCAGAAGAGGTTAATACATTAAAAGTCCAAGTTAACATAGCCTATGGCAACAGGAATTTGGATATAACAAAATCAACATCAAATATTCTCATGGAGAGACAGGCTGAGAGAAGGAAGAGCTGCATGGGCACCCTGCAGGTAATCCTGATTTAGAAAATGAGGAGGCAGAGGATAAGTCCCTGCACTTCAGCTTTCTCCAAAAGGGACGACAAAATGGCATGAATTAAGAGAGTCCTGGAATCTGCATCTGTCTTGAAGGTCCCACCGAAAGTCCAGAACTCCAAATCATTGCTGGTATTTAAGCCAGAGCAGATGGCTGCCACCAGTGGCATCAAACCAGAGTCTGGGCTGGGACAGACGGCACAGTGCCATGGATCCAAGGCTCACCATTCAGCGAGCAACATCTCAGTCTTGCATTTTAGGAGCTTAGGTTTCTCAGCCTCCACTTATGGCTTTATGTAGGGATTTTACTAGAGTTATTCTTGTTATAGGTATGGAATGTAACTTGATAACAAACATTGTGACCTAAAGTTTAACTTGTTTTTCAAGATTCTGTTAAACAACTCTACCCCTTCACTAAGACCAGGCTGAGGCAAAGTTCAAGGTGAGGTTAAAGTCACCTAGTCACTGCCCTGCAATATCTTAGGTATCTATGATTGGTCATTTTAAAAGGACAAAGAACTTAAAATGATAGGTTCCTGCCAAAACTAACATCTGTGTATTCCAATGTAATTGGCTACCATGAAATGCTGCGGATCGTAATTGGTTAACTAAATAATGATGTATTCTGTCCATATAATCTCACTGCCGCCTTTGTTCGAGGCCATTCTCTGCTCCTTAAGATCAGGGAGATCAGGTTTGGCCCAGCTGTAAATAAAGTCTTGCCTCACTTCAATTTGCGATTTGGTGGTCTTTTCAACATCACCCTGCAACAGTTCTCTTTGGGATAATGTGATCCTTTGCATACCTAAAATGCCTTGTAGTTTATCAGGTGCTTGCTTTTGCTGTACCTCATTGCAAGAAGGCTGGCAGTTAGACAGGATGGGATCATTACTTTCATCTTGTAGGGAAGAAAACTGAGGTTTAGAGAAATCACAAGGGAAGAGAAGGGCTAGCCATGCTTCAGCTGCTTCATGGCCCTGAGCATTCTATCTTTTTCCTCCTTGATCTGAGGTGTGTTTGCAGTGTGTAAAGGCTCTGTGTCAGGGGTTTCAAGGGACCTCTTCCAGGTGTGAAGGAATGTGTACCTGCTGTCATGAAGCTTTGAGCCTGATCACCCTCTGCCCCATCCATCTTTGCTGTTGTATCAGTACAAAGAGCTGGACCCTCTCTCTTCTGTGACCTTGTCCCTATGCAGGCTGCAGCCACACTCTCACTGTCACACCCTGGATCCATTCTTTTCTCAAAACGAACCTCCCTTACCTGGCTAAGCCAGGGATACCAAGAGCTACACAATAAATCTGAATATTCTTCTGAAACATCTTCTTAGAACATCAGTGTTATTTAATAACTAATTAAAAATTTTCTTCTATATCAAAACACAAAAGATATATTATGGAACAGAATGCAAAACTCACCTGAATTTTAAAGAAAACCTGAGGCTTCAGAAACCAATCATACTTGTGGAGGTCTTTGCATGCAGACTCCAGAGCCCGTCTGTTAGCTCCATGGCATCACTCTGGGCCCCTGGGGGAAACAGGCTATGGCTTCTCTGCTTTCTCTCCCAGTATTGAGCAAAACCTCCTGGGGCCAAGCTCTCTCAAAAATGTCTGTGAACTATAACTGCTCTGGGCCCAGAGCTTCATGGTGGCCATTGGGAGGGTGGGAGAATCCAATGACTCCCAGAAAATTCCAACTAGATGTGAGGCAAGAAAGCTCTTATTCCCTCTCACCCTTCAAAACTGTATCTGTGGCTCACCTGCCTCTGGGATCCTTGGGGCCTGGCCAAGCCCTCCTCATTTGGAGGAAGAAAGAACTTTCTTCTGTGACACCTGGGAGACCTTTTGTCTGAAGCCATTCTACCACCTGGTGGTAATAACTAGGAATTGCATCCCCATCCTGGCCAGTCCCAGAGAAGCTCTTAATAGGACTCCCAATGGTTCTGCAAACTCTGTGAAGCTCTATTTCGTAAAGACACCTAGCAGCATCAATGACACTCTTTTCCCATGTAGACGTATGGCTTTGTCCCTCACCTTCTCTAGATCTGAGCTCTCAGTGAGGTCCTTGTTAATACCTGCTGTGAAGGAATCCCATTCCTCACTGCCTTCTTTCCTTTCCTTCACTGTGCTGTCACTGCCTGTCATTTTTGATAGTATCTGTTTGTTTATTGTGTCTGTCTACTCTACTAGAATGTAGGCTTTCTGAGGGTGTAAGTCTTATTCACGTTTTTTATCTCCGTGGCTGGAACAGCACTGGCATACAAAGGCTCCCGTAAATGTTGATGAATGAATAGACAGTACCAAATACATACTAATCCATGATTTTGCTTTCTTTAAACACTTGATTTCAGTTTTGTGAAATGTATTTCATTATGTGCCATCTTGTACATAGCATTAAGCGTGTAATCTCATATTCTCTCCTGGATCACAAAGTCTGGAGAAGAGTAGGTTTGTATTTTCTAACTAAAACTGAAGCTCAATAAATATTTATTATGAATATGATAATATTACTATCATTCATAATAATCCCTTACATGTATAATCTGTTTTATAGTTTTTACCAGTTTCTGCCCCTGATCTTCTCAACAATTCTGTAGAAGACTAAAAATAGGAATCATGAACTCTATTTTTATATAAGGAACCTAGGGCTCAGTAACATTAAATGACTTGCCCAAGATCACACAGCTCTTGAGTGGATGTACCAGGACTTATGACTCCAGACTGAGCATCTTTCCCTGTTTTTCTTTATTAGAATCCAAATGGAGATACTGTCCCTCAAATGAGGTTGTTGGGAAAATGTGACCTCACAAGTGTGGGCAGAGGGGCTGTGGTCTGTAGAAAAGGGGATTCTCTGTAATTCCTTGCCTCTGCTGTATGAATATGCTACTGTAACAAAGTACCTGAGACTGGGAGGCTTAAAACAGAAATTTATTTTCTCATCGTTCTGGAGATTCAAAGTTTGGGATCAATGCGTCCACAGAGTTGGTTTCTCCTGAGGCCTCTCTCCCTGGCTTGTAGAGAGCCATCTTCTCCCTGTGTCCTCACCTGGTCTTCCTCTGTGTGTGTTCACGTCTTAATTTCTTTTTGTAAGGATATCAGTTATGTTAGACTGGGGCCCACCGTATTGACTTAATTTTATCTTAATTTCCTCTTTAAAGACCCGATATCCAAATACAGTCACATTCTGAGGCCCTTCAACATACGAATTTGAGGACATGCAAGTCAGCCCGTAATATCCCACCCTTAGCACCTCTGTCAGACAAATGTCACCTTCTTTCTCCACAGGTCTTAGCACTCCGTGGAGAGCCTCTGGATATCTTCCTGCCTTCTCAGAATTGCCAGCCGGTTGGCTGATTACTGGCATGTGGAAGAACAGGGTCCCACGTTGCCAGTGACCGAAAGGGTGGAAACCCCTCAAAGCCAAAGAGACCCCTGCAGGAGAGTTAGCTGTTGTAAACTATGACCACTTTGCCTGCCAACAAATTAACATCCTGAGTAAGTAACAGGGTCCTTTCCTTCTAAGAGGAATGCCGTAGGGCCAACATCTAGAACTTTCTGTGCATATGCACAGAGGAGGCAGACACTCAGAATTTAATTTTGGAGACCTAAGAAGTTCTCCAAATTTGCCCCAATTAACTGACATGTGAAACGTGTTCAGCTCATTTTGAAGCAAACCTCTTTGTGACCCTGGACCTCAGTTCCTTAACCTGTAAAGTGAGGGCTTTGAACTAGATCCAACAGTAAGATTTAAAAGGAGGTTTGGGTCCCAGCTCCAATACCAGCTGACTGTATGACCTTGGTCAAGTCACTTAACTTCTCTGCAACGTAGTATCCACATCTCATAAACGAAGAGTAGGATCAGGTAACCTGGAATTCAGCACCGTCTCTGATATTCTGTTTTAAAAGATTTTCAAGCAGTTATAAACTTACAAAAAAGTAGGAAGTACAGTTATATAACAAAACCTTTTCCTTCCCAATCACATTTGAGATAAGTTGCTGATCTGATTCATTAGCAGAGTGTTTCCACAAACAAGGGCATTTGCCTCTGTGACTACAGCACAGCTGTCAGCACCGGAGGATCGACATTGACACACTGTTGTCGTAATCTTCAGACCCCACTGACGTTTTACCTATTGGGCCAATAGGATCTTTCAAAGCAGAAAGACCCATTCAGAATGATTGCTGCCTTAGGTTGTCACTTCTATTTAGGCCTCTTTAATCTGGGACAATGCCTCCATTTTCTCCTTGATTTTCAGGACCTTGATACTTCTGAAGATTGCAGCCCAGTTATTTGGTAGAATGTTCTTCAATGCCAGCCCCCTTTCACAGGGACGCTCCACTTGGACTCTGACTTCCCACATCACTCATCCTACTGCATGGACAGCCTGTTGCCCCATCCGGGCTCTGATTATCACTCTGGGTCACCTTTCCTTGAGGATATCCTGTTGTCTCGCTTTGGCTCCACCACCGCTGGCCAGGCCACCTTTCCTGGTGTGTGTCCTCCTCACTGCTATCCTGCATTTCTGAGACTGTGGCTCTTCCGTCCCTGAATTGAGGACACAGTAGGTACTCCATCACACATCACAGCTTCGGGGACGGATAGTTCTTTGTGAAAGGGAAGATGGTAGCTTAAGATTTTAGTCATGAGTGTGTCTTCTGAGTGTGGATGATGCCTGCAAATTGGGAATCAATAAGAAAGAAGAAAAGGCCCAGGAAGCTCAGGATTTAGGATGGTTAGTTGTGGGGTCAGGAGCAGAAAAACAAGGAAGCTGAGGGCACTGAGTCAGGTGTTGCACGTTCCAGGGCTCAGAAGGACTGGGTGTGAGGTTAACCTTTGGGGTCTAGAAAGAGAACCCCAGAAGAGCAGGACAGGTATGGGTCTCACGTTGGGAGGCTGTCTCACATGGGCATTTATTCCCAGGTGAGTGACAGAATGGTTCAGATTATAAAACTATGAACAGGGGATGTGGCAGAGAGTTGGGGGTGTGCAATTTAGTGAGGTTAAGGCTCTGTGAAGCCAGAAGCATGGTCTTCAGGCAGGCACAGACTGTCCACATGACAGTGGGAATTGCAAAGTCCCCAAGGAGCTGCACCCAGTGCATGTGCAGAAGAGCTACAGATGTAGCTCAGCACGGGGCTTTGTTCAAAGCTGTGTAAAGCTGACTGTGTAAAGCTGCGTATAAGTGGTGTGTTTCCTGTCATTTGTGACATTCAAGTTGAAAAACTACTTGCTGGGGTTGATATAAAGAACTTCAAGGGAATTCAAGTACAGGGCAAGGAAGGAGTGAGGGGAGGAAAGGAAACTCAGTAAGGGCCCACCCGAATCTGAGATCTTGTCATTCAGCTTGACCTATGATGGTTCTACTGAGTGTAACTGTGTGTCAGGCTTTGCGCATCACTCCATCTGCATCATTCCACCCTGGCATTGGCCTTGTGCAGTCGATGTGACAATTCGTCCCATTTTACAGTCAAGGATTGAGAGGCTTAGATGCTCATGTTCTTGGGGCTAAGTACTGAACCTTGGCCAGTGTGATTCTGGACCTGACCCAATAGCTCAGGTCCACTGCCCACTACTATTCTCAAGGCCAGCTCAGGACAAAGGAGCCCAGGCCTGCCAGCTTCCCTGGGGCGGGTCACACTGAGGTCTGGCTCTGCTCTCCACATCTGTGCCAGCAGCTGCTCACACAGCATCTGAGCCCCTGGGTGATCTGGGGACAGCGCTTTGGAAGGATGCTCCACAGGGAGGGGCGGCCCATTCACACACGCAAGCAGAGAGATGAGCCAGGAACCAAAGATAGAAAATGCCTCTTATTGGGCCTGTTCTGATGTAAAAATGCAGAACTCAGAATTAAACAGGCACTTTGCATTGCAGAGCAATAGTGCCTAATTAAGCTATTCTGGGGCTTAGGGGCACTTAGGAATTTTGTGAGTTTTTATTGCTCAAGACAATGAATAATACATAAGTCTGTATAGTCTCAATTCAAATGATGACTCATCAGTCACACCAAAGGCTTCATTCCAATCCTATCCATATTCTGATATGATCTTCTTATACTTCAGAAACCCTAGGCTTGGCAGCCTAGGCCCTTTTATTTATTGGTGATTAAAGTTTGGCTCTTTTAGAAAAGTTCCTTTCAAAGGTGAAACATGGCCCCTTGCTGGTCTGCAAACTACTTTTCCTGGTCCATGAAGAGATAAACACAGAAATGGAAAGTAATTTAACAGCGTGACTTTGTGTGGGTGGAATCTAATAATAAGTTTGGGCTTGCATTTTATATGTTCGTTTTTTAGTTCATTTTTTAGTAATTCAATTATATTATATTTTATGACATATTGGTTTGTAATAAGTTAGCAATTTGAAATAAAAAACAAAAACCCTTGTTCTCCCACAGATGGTCTAAAAAGTGTGGGTCCAGGCTATGGGCCTTCCCGCTCATTGCAGACCTTGCAGAGCAAGGTCAGCTTCATGGCCCTCAGTCCCAGTTACTGCAAGGTGGTAGGCAGTGGCTCAAGCACTTGGAGAGGAGGGCTGTGCCTTGCATTCACTGTGAGGCTCTCTGTACTGAGTACCAGCTGTGTGACTCCTTAGTTCATGACCACAGCTGATCTTCCTGAAGCCACAGTGCCCTCCTGAGGCTTGCAGACCAGTGACAGAATCAGGACATCAAAGTTCAAAATCTCGACTTTGCCGTGAAATGATTGGGTGACCTTGGCCAAGTCACTTCTCTATTTGGTTTTCAGGTTTCTCATTTGTAAAATGAAAAAATTTTCATTTCATGGGCCCTTCCCATGCTTTCATTCTATGACTCCAACATCCCCTGAGAACCACCAAGATGCCCATTTTAAAACAAGAAAATCAAGGCCATATTTCTTTATTTTTTTTCTTTTTTTTTCCATAATATTTTATTGTCAAATTGTTTTCCATACAACACCCAGTGCTCTTCCCCTTAAGTGCCCTCCACCATCACCACCACCTCTTTTCCCCCCTCCCCCTTCCCCTTCAACCCTCAGTTCATTCTCAGCATTCAATAGTCTCTCAAGTTTTGCATCCCTCTCTCTCCCCAACTCTCTCTC
>NC_043700.1:48973221-48988776 GCF_006229205.1 Suricata suricatta | reverse complement strand
TGGTGGCAATGTAAACTGGTGCAGCCGCTCTGGAAAACAGTGTGGAGGTTCCTCAAAAAACTATCCATAGAACTCCCTTATGACCCAGCAATAGCATTGCTGGGGATTTACCCAAGAGAGACAGAAATGCTGATGCATAGGAGCACATGTACCCCAATGTTCATAGCAGCAATGTCAACAATAGCCAAAACATGGAAGGCCATATTTCTTTAAATTTGTTTTAATGTTTACTTAATTTTGAGAAAGAGAGAGAGACAGACAGACAGACAGAGTGTAAATAGGTGAAGGGCAGAGAGAGAAGGAGGCACAGAATCCAAAGCAGGCTCCAGCCTCCATGCTGTCAGCACAGAGACTGATGCAAGGCTCAACCCCACGAACTGTGAGATGATGACCTGAGCTGAAGTCAGATGCTCAACTGACTGAGCCACCCAAGTACCCCTCAAGGCCATATTTCTAAACAAGTTCTCATAGCACATTGAAAGCAATTTCTTAACCTAGACCCAGAAGAATTACTGACATCCAACGCTCAAATTTTCTCACACATCTATTAAGGTTGAATGTAATATAACAGCTGCACATATCTGAAGTGTATATTGTGGTGAGTTATAACATATGAAGCTATCATTTCAACCAAAATATAGTTGATTCCTGAACAATACAGGGATCACATGCACCAAGAAGTTCAAAATCTGTGTATAACTTTGACTCTTCCAAAACTTAAAGTGGACCCGCATAGTTCAAACCCATGTTGTTCAAGGGTCAAGTGTACTAATCATTTCCATCACTTCCAAAAGTTGTTTTGTGCCCCTCCAAAATCCTCTTTCCCCTTAACCTCGAGCTCCCAGGCAACCAATGATCTGTTTTCTGTCATTTAAGATGGTCACATTTTCTGGAATTTTATATAAATAGATTCACACAGTATGCATATTTTTTGGTCTGGCTTTTTTCACTCAGCATTAATGACTTTGAGATTCATCCATCTTGCTGTGTGTATCAATCTTTTTTATTGCATTATATGAATATACCACAACATTTTTATCTGTGCAATAGTTGATGATAAAATTTGGTTGATAAAATTTGGGTTGTTTCTAGTATTTGCTTTTAGGAATATTACTATAAACATTCATACAGGAAGTCTTTGTGTAAACATATGCTTTTATTTCTCTTGGATAAATATGTAGGATTTGAATGGCTGAATCATAAGGTAGGTATATGTTAAACAATTTAAGAAATTACCAACAGTTTTTTTAGTGGCTTGTACCATTTTACAATTCCATCAGATTTGTTGAGAATTCCAGTTGCTCTACACCTTTGTCAATACTGCCTACTGCTGGTCTTAAGTTTAACTGTTTAGTGGATGCATAGTAGTATCTCAGTGTGGTTTTAATTTGTACTTCCTTTATAACTAAAAAAGTTGAACATCTTTTCATGTACTTATTGATTATTTGTAAATCTTATTTTGTCAAATGTCTGTTAAATCTTTTTCCCATTTTTAAACTGAGGTAATTTAGTTACAAGAATTTATTATATATTCTGGATAAAAGTCCTTTGTTTGACATACATGTTGCAAATATTTTCTCCTAGTCCCAACACTTGATCTTCAGTTTTTTTATTGTGTACAATTTTAATGAGCTTCACAACTCTCTGTAAGGTCATCTATGTGACTGAGGCCTAGTCATTGACCCAGGTGAAGAGCATCAGCTATACATTTCCAGGACAGGAAAAAGACGAAGAGGCTATGCCAGTGGCAGAAATAGGCCCAGTGAAGGTGGAATACTTTTTGTGAGTACGACAGTGTGCATAATTTCAGGTTCATTGAACTTTAGGGGATGATGGTAAAGATAAGTGGAAAAGTTCAGTAGAATATGGACAAATGAGATTCACACTGTCCTTACCAACTACCCAGAGGAACTATAGACAAAGGAAGAGGTTTGGTGAAATCTTCAAAGGAGGCTTGGTGGACTCTGTTATGTAAAATGCAGATCAAGTCTGTAGAGGACATGAAAAGAATGAGAGATCAGGACTGAAGAATGAGGGAGTGAATATCCCCAGCAAGAGAGAGGAAGAAGGGGAAACATGGAGACCTGATGGGAGCTCGAATTGTTGCATTTGACTTTCATGATATTGGCCAGAGAGATGTGTACACAAGCAGATTTGGACAAAATGAAAGATTTAAAGTGATATGCATAAGATACTAGGAGAAGAGAAGAGGGTGGGGAAGGAAGTTTGCCAACAGAGGAGAGGCAGAAATGTGGAGGAAGACAAAACAGGCCAAGGACTTGAAGAGAAGGAGGGGTGAATATGAGCAGCTGTTGTGAAATGTGCTTTTGTGGAAGAGACAACTGAGACCAGAGAATCTCTTGCAAGTTTTCATGTGTGCACAGTGTTTTCTCTTCTTCATTTCCCTTCCAAGACAATTTCTAGTAAAGATCTCTGATTCACCTCAGAGTTTTTGGAGTCAGATTTGTATTTATTCTGAATACAACAGCATGCTGAGGCTGGCCTCAAGGCAGTCCCATTTTATTCAGGTTACAAAAGCTTCAATGGTAGATGGCGAGTAGCTCTTGGATCAGGGCAGGGATCTTGTCTGCCTTGTTCTTTGTTTGAGACGTGTTGGTGCTTTGTATGTCCTCATCAAATGTTGGTTGAATGTTATTGTAAAAAGCGTATAGTCAGGTATTATATATTGCCTGGGGGATAAGTGTAGGGGAACCAGGTGTTTCAAAAGAAAGCATTAAGCAGTTGATCTCTGCCCCCCAACTCCATTTTTTCTTCTCCATGTGACTACATGCCTTTTGTTGATTATTTTGTCTTCTCACTTTCTACACATTTGCTTATTACCCCAATAAACTTAGAAAACAATTCTCATTGTTAACCATGCTTAGAGACATGCCTGCAGATTAAAAACAAATACCTTAAAACACAAAGACTTCTTTCTGGCATGCTATAGAAATCGGAGTATGTTAGCACACAGTAGGTTCATTGGTCTGAAGAACACAATGTGTGAATAAAGGCCAGGCGGGGAGGAACGGTTCTTACCTTGGGAACCTGTCTTACTCTTCACTTATCAGGTTTGTCTCCTCTAACCCTAGAATTGGTAAAAGTTGCCATAGAACATTGGAGTTCCCTTTAGTGAGATTCGTCACTGTGTTATTGCCTGTCTAATGTTGGCTTTTCCTACCACAATACAAGCTACAGAAAGGTATTCACCAATGCTTACCTTGATCGTTGTGTTCATATCTAAAGACACTAGAGATGCTTAATAAATGTGTGTTAACTGGGTAGCTTATTGACTGATGCCTTCTATATTCCCTGTGGAAGAGCCCCAGTCTAGAAAGGAATGAGAAGTCTCCTCCATTTCCCATTGCTCTTCCAGGAATCCAGAAAATGGCTCCCCACCCAATAAAGAGCTGAGGTTCTGCCTCAACATTCTTTTCAAATGTAAAGTCATGAATTTTTACTCTGTAAGAGGCTCTTAGAGTTTTTCTAAAGATTCCTTTTACCTAGGAGGACACAAAGTTTAACCACATGCCTGAGTGTAATATCTGAACCCAGGTATCCATCCTCAGGCCAGAGCCGTCACCTTGAACAGTGTCCGGAAGCTGCGTGTCCCAGTAGTTAAATCTGCCTCCATTTAGATCAGACTGTCTGAGTGTGAATACTAGTTCTACCACCTCTTAACTGCATGATGTTGGGCAGGTCACTTCACCTCTTTCAGCTTGATTTCCTCAATCTGTAAACAAGGTATGATAATAATATCTACTGGTATTATACCTACTGGGGACTGATGGGTATTAAAATACATATAAAAGTATTTAGAAGTGTTTTTTAAATTTTTAAAAATTTTTTTCAACTTCACATTTGGTTTATTGTCAAACTGGTTTCCATATAACACCCAGTGCTCCACAAGTGCCCTCCTCCATGACCATCACCCCCCTTCCCCGACCTCCCCCTTCAGCCCTCAGTAGAAGTGTTTCTGGCATATAAAAAACATTATGCAAATGTTATCTGTTATTAACAAAGATGGTAGCATGGTGTTTCTTGACTTTCTCAGAGCCACTCAACCAGTGATTGGAGGGGATAAAATCTGAGACATTCCTGATTTCAGCAGCAAATCAGAGGTTGAATTAGGACTTAGGACACTGAAGCTCATGGGGTGTTTTCAGGGCTTAAGTATGGCTGTCCCTCAATAATCCTGATTCTTAGCACTTCAGTCTTAGTGAATACCTTCTTTTCTCCGAGCCTCAGTTTCCTCATTTGAAGTGAGGAAGTGGTCATCTCTGCCCTGCTACCTACAAGAGCAACAGAGATGGGTGAGAAGGTGATTTTAAACAGGAAAAATGAAAGTTTTCACAATCATTTTTCCAAACAAGTGAGTTGTCAGGGGAAAATACCAACCAAGTTTTGAGTCCAAAATACTCCTCCTGGAAGAAATTGCTGTGAATCTGCTTCTTAGGAAACCAGATGACGTCGAGTGGCAAGTTAACAGTTCATTTCATTGGCTACATCTGTGCCCAGGATGGGAGCTGCCAGCGGAGGTGGCAGAGTGCCCAGGCCAGTGACACTGACACTGGGCAGCCGGGAAGAGGCAGCGACATCTGTGTGGAGGCGGGAGCAGATGCATTTGTCAGGGTTTTGCTCTTTCTTTTCTAAATTCAGAATGTTTGGGGAGAGAACAAGAGAGAAGAATACTGATTTCCCCTCAGGAAAGGATGATACATGGCAAGAGATGGTGGAAAACATGGCCACTTCCCTCCTTCCACCCCTATCCAGCCCATATCCAGCTCTTCTCACTGTCTCTTTCCTAACTCCCTGACCACAAATGCTGTGGTCAAATTTTACCACGTGTCTCAGAAAGGACTTATTTCCCTTGCATGTAATGGAATCTCTGCTGCCAGAAAAGTGCCAACCCCAGTCCAGTTCATTTGTGAGGCCTGGCAGTAGAGTACATTTTCCCAGGGGGCCAAATGGTCACAGATGTAAGCAGCAAAAGAGACTGGACAAGGGCAGTATCGAGCTCACTCCTACCTGATTGTGGGGAGTCATATGGCTGGGAGGAATGAAATGTGAGGGCTGGAGGCTGTTAATGGGGACAGCCAACATATAAGAGACAGTGTAAACTGAGAAAAGGCTGGGATGTGGGGGGAGGGGGTCCTTAGAACAAGGGATGGCCTGGATATCAGGAGCCAGGAGTCTGAATTCCAGCACCAATAGTGCCTACCTGACTTTGAAGAGCCACACCACCAATCTGTTGACCAGTTAAGAGAATGCAAGTCTACAGTAGGGTTTCTCATCCTTTGCACTATGGCTATTGGGGGCCCTGTAAGTCTTTGTTGTGGGGCTTGTCTTGTGTGTTGCAGCATCCCTAGATAGATGACAGTAGTATCTCAACCCCAGTTCCCATTAGTAACAACTAAAATGGTCTCCAGACATTACCGAGGGTCTCCTGAAGGCTGGGGCAGCAGGAGGTGGTGGTGGCAGGGAGGTATGTACAAAGTCCGCACTAGGTTGAGAATCATAGGAAACAATTTGTTTGGAAAATACCCCAGTTGGACAATGGGCCTTTAACATTTTATCAACAAGTATTCGGGGCACCTGGGTGGCTCAGTCAGTTAAGCATCCAGCTTCAGATCAGGTCATGATCTCACGGTTCATGGGTTTGAGCCCCGCATCGGGCTCTGTGCTGACACTAGCTCAGAGCCTGGAGCCTGCTTCCAATTCTGTGTCTCCCTCTCTCTCTGGCCCTCTCCTGCTCGTGCTGCCTCTCTCTGTCTCTCTCAAAAAAAAAATATCAACAAGTATTCAATCCTGAATCAATGAAGAATTCTTCTGAGATTTATGTTGACCTTAATTCTGCAGGTAACAAGCAAAATGGAGAAAGATTTGGTACTGGGAAATACAGCTGGATCATCATGACATAGGCTTTAATCCATATAGATTGGGCTGCTGAGGTTTTGTGGATTTTTTAAAATGTTTTCATTATAATGACAAATATTTTGGAGCTAATTGAGAAACTCCACTATAAAACTCATGAAGATTGGATATTAATTCAGGTAAACCAAGGCACAGAAAAAGAAAACCCTTAAGTAATTCCAGTTAGAACTAGTCTTGGGATTCTGCCATAGATCTAAGCTCATGTGCTGAAAGAGGGAGGAATACATAAAAGAGGCTCTCAGAGCCTTGAGTCACACAAGCCAAATAAATTCAAATACCTGGTTTCCTATAGTCAAGAAAATGGAACAGGAAGAGAGAAAGAATCTGGGTTTCAAGGGGCATATCCACCCTGAAATTGGGGACCATTAACTGCATATCTCCAGACTTTCTTTACATCAAAGAATAAATGCTTGTTTGTTTACCCACTGCTTTTTCAATTGCTGTATCTCTTGGACAATTCTGTAAATCAATCCAGTCACAGAAGCTCAGTTCAGTCTTTGATGCTGGTCCTCAAGATTTTGTTCAAATATTACCTCCTCACCACAAAGATTTTCTTGATCCTTGAAACCTAAAAGGCAGCCTGACTGTCCTTTTATGTCTTAGAGCCTTTGGTCAGTTTCTCTCTCACAACAAATCTTCCTCATTGCACCATTATCCATACCTATAATTCAATTGTCTTACTGTCTTTCCATCTTACTTGTCTGCAAATATTCAACTCTGGACCAGTTTAGCTGTCTCCTCTCCTCTCCTTCCTTCCTTCCTTCCTTCCTTCCTCCCTTCCTCCCTTCCTCCCTTCCTTCCTTCCTCCCTCCCTTCCTTCCTTCCTTCCTCCCTTCCTTCCTTTCTCCCTCCTCCCTCCTTTCCTTCTTTCCTTCCTTCTTTCTTTTTTTCCTTCCTTCTTTCCTTTTTTAAAGTCACTCCTTCCCCCCACCTTTCCCATCTGTCTCTTCTTTTTTCTTTTATTTAGTCATTTAATCAACAAATATCTAGTGAGTGCCTATTCTATTAAGTGCCAAGATGGGCTCTGAGTGTTCAATGGTGAAAAAAACATGGTCTTTGTCCTCATGGCCCTCACTAAAGTTTACAGTCTAGTGAAAGTGATAGTCAATAAGTAAGTATAGTACTACAATAACTATAGGAGGATATTTCACTAAAGAGTAACAAGGGGACCAAGTTATATAAGAGAGTTAGAGACATTTCTTTATAATAGGTAACATGTCACAACTGAAGGGTGAGAAGTATCCAGTGAAACAAGACAAGCTGAAAGGTGGAAGGAGGACTTTCTAAGGGCTAAATAGTTTCTAAAACCAAGGGGTAGGAAAAAGCTGAATGTGTTCAAGCAATGGAATGAAAACAATGTAGTTGGAGTAGAGTGTGTGAGTTGGAGTAGAGGTGTAAGCTGACCCAGACCAGGCAGAGCAGTGATAGACAGTGATGGAAAGAAGTTTGGACTGTATGCTGAGCATATTTGGAAATCATCAGAAAGTGTTGAATTGGGGACTGAAATAGTCTGATTTACATTTAAAAAATAATTCTGAGACTTTCAGAATTGTAGCATGAAAAGAATGACAAACCTTCTCCTTGAGCAAAACAATACAACTACTAAAAATTATTCTTAAAAATTCAACTACTTAAACTTTTCAGAAATCATCTTAAAGGAATACCATAAATGGGGAAACTTACTCAAGGAAATCTACTAAATCTTGGTAAGAACGCTGAGAGTCTGTGACCTTCAAATCATAACCTAGTTCTATTTCCTTCACACCTTCAGTGTGACAGGAATTCTACTTCTTCAATATGCAGCCAAGAAGTTGGGACTCCCTTTCTATTTAGCTCTCAGTCTAGGGCTATAGTTTCACACTGGGAAGGCAGACCACTGGCATCTCCTATTCACTGAACCCTACACTGCAGAAACTATTCTGAGTAGATGTGCTGAGAGAACTGGTCCCTCTTCCCTCACACAGCCCTCACTCATAGTGTGGAATCTCTACTCCAGCTGAAGTAGGCTGAGAACACTGGAACCCATCCCCACTCATTTGTAAGGCAAAGTTTCCATTCTGGGAGGAGGAAACCAAAGATCCAGAGACTACTATCGCCACCACCTGCTTATAGAAAAGGGGTGCCACTCTTGGAGAAGTAGGCCACTGTCACCACCCCTCACTGCCTTACAGTGTGGCACAGAGGTTCTGTCCAGAGAGGGGCAGGTGTTAAGAACAATTCTGCCTGATAGGACTGAATTACTTGGAACAGAGCTTAGGGAAGTTCTTGCCTAAGAACGTCATTTAAAACAATTGATATCTTGTCTGTAAACAATTGGAGGAGGCTATAATTACATGGTACTCTTAGCAACAAGTGAACCAGTGTGCGGACCAAAAGTTTGATAAAACCAGAAAAAGAAACAGCAAAGAAGAGCCTTCCTGCAGCCAGAGCAGTTCAAACACTAGCAACATTCAACACCTGCAAAAGGGCTCTACTTTTTTTAAAAATGAGACTGTGGAACATTTTATGTCCTAGAGTGTTGTCAAAAAACAATAGAGCAACCAGTTAGCAGTTCATGGAGGGTAACAGCTGAGTGTGATACTAATAGAGGCCCGATTGTGACTATTCTCATGCTTAAGTCTACACCCCTTGAAAAGGGACATCAGAGACTTTACACTGTGTGAGAAACAGACTTCACTGAAGTGTCTACCCAAATCAATAAAAAAAAAAAAAAACAAGCAGACAAGCAAACAGTAGTAAGCCTTGGGCTCATTATCCAAAGTCACTACAATATATTGTCTAAAATGGCCAATCTTCAACAAAAATTGTCAGATATGCAAAGAAATAAGCAAGTATTATACATGTATACGAAGAAAACAGGCAATAGAAACTACTTGTGAGGGGGCCCAGGTGTCAGGCTTATCTGTTAAAGATTTCAAAGTAGCTGTTAGAAATATGTCAAAAAAGCTAAAAGAAATCACATCTAAATAATTAAGGAAGGCATTAAGACAATATCACAGCAAATACAATATATCAATAACAAAGTAGAAATGTGTTTCAAAAGAATCAAATGAAAATTCTAGAGTTGAAAAGTCAAACAACAAGGGCGCCTGGGTGGCTCAGTCAGTTAAGCTTCTGGCTTCGGCTCAGGTCATGATCTTACAGTTCATGGTTTCGAGCCCCTCGTCGGGCTCTGTGCTGTGACAGCTAGCTCAGAGTCTGGAGCCTGCTTCAGATTCTGTGTCTCCCTCTCTCTGTGACTCTCCTCTGCTCACTTCTCTCTCTGTCTCTCAAAAAAAAAAAAAAACATAAAAAAAGAAAAAGAGCAAAAAAAAAAAAAAGAAAAGTCAAGTCAAACAACAAAAATGGGAAATTTACTAGAAGGGCTCAACAGTAGATTTGAGCTGCAGAATAAATAATAGATAACTTTAAAATACGTTGATAGAGATGATAAAATCTGAAAAAACAGAAAGAAGAAATGAAGGAAAATAAATGATCCCAGAGAAATGTGGAATTCCATTAAGGGCACCAACATACACCAATGGAGTATCACAAGGAAAGGACAGAGAAAAAGAAAAAGAAAAAGTATTCAAAAAATTAATAGCTTGAAATTACCAGCCACACCCAGACATATCACAGTTAAAACACTGAAAGTCAAAGGCAAAAAGAAAGCCTTGAAGGCAGCAAGAGGAAAGTAACTCATTACACCCAAGAAAAACTCACTAAAATTAATAACTTACTGTCAAAAACAACATAGGTCAGAAGACAATGGAATGGCATGTTAAAAGTTTAGTTGGTTAAGCATCCAACTTCAGCTCAGGTCATGATCTCATGGTTTGTGGGTTCAAGCCCCAAGTTGGGCTCTGTGCTGACAGTTAGCTCAGAGCCTGGAGCCTGCTTCCAATTCTGTGTCTTCCTCTCTCTCTGCCCCTCCCCTGCTCATGATCTGTCTCTTTCTGTCTCTCAAAAATAAATAAATATTAAAAAAAAAAGAAACTGCGAAAAGTGGAGCACACTAAAACCAGAGCAAGAAAAGGAAAAGAAATAATAGATAACAGATGAAAATGAATAAAATAGAGAATAGAAAAAAATAGGGAAAATCATTCAAAGATTGATGAAAAGGCCTTTGAAAAGATCAACAAAATTGACAAAACTTTAGCAAGATTGACCAAGAAAAAAGGGAGAAGCAAATTTTAAAATTAAAAAGGAAAGATAAGACATCATTATTATCCTTATAGGGATAAAAAGAAATATAAAAGAATACAATAAACAACAATATTCCCCAAAATCATATAACTTAGAAGAAGTGGAGAAATTACTAGAAAGACACAAATATCAAAACTTACTCAAGAAGAAACACATAATCTGAACAGACTTATCACAAGTAAAAGATTGAAAGAGCAATCTTAAAAATTCCCACAAAGAAAAGACCAGGCCCAGATGGCTTCACTGTTAAATTCCATGAAACATTTTTTTAAAAATCAAGACTAATTATTTGCAAATTCTTCCAAAATTTAGAACCTTTCTTATTCATTCTATGAGGCCAGTGTTACCCTGATCCCAAAATGAGAAAAGATATCACAAAAACAGAAAAAAGTGTGGAAAGGTCACAAATACATGGAGGTTAAATAACATGCTACTAAGCAATAAATGGGTCAAACAAGAAATCAAAGAGGAAATTAAAAAAATACATGGAGGCAAATAAAAATGAAAACAGAAAGATCCAAAATCTTTGGGATACAGCAAAAGCAGTTCTAAGAGTTTATAGCAATACATGTCTACCTCAATAAGCAAGAATTTTCAAATAAACAACCTAGCCTTATACCTAAGAAAGCTAGAAAATAACAAAACAAAATCCCAAACAAGCTTAAGGAAGGAAATACTAAAGATTGGAGCAGAAATAAATGAAATAGAAACTTAAAAAAACCAATAAAACAGGTCTTTGACACAGGAGATGATTCTTTGAAAAGATGAGCAAAATTGTTAAACTCTTAACCAGATTCATCAAAAGAGAAAGAAAGAGGGGAGGGGGATTCAAATAAACAAAATCATAAATGAAAAAAAAGAGAAATAACAACCAACACTACAGTATTACAAAGGATTATAAAAAATATTATGTAAAACATATCTCAACAAATTGACAACCTAGAAGAAATGGATAAATTCCTAGAAACATATAACTGAATCAGGAGGAAATATAAAAATTGAACACACCAATTATCAGCAATGGAATTGAATATGTAATTTAAAAATTCCCAACAGACAAAGTTGCAGAACCAGAGGGCTTCACAAGCAAATTCTATCAAACATTCAAAGAAGAGTTAATATCTATTCTTCTCAAACTATTCCAAAAACTTGAAGAGGAAGGAAAACTTAAATATTCATTCTGTGAATCCAGCATTAACCTGATATCAAAACCAGATAAAGATACTACAAAACAAGAGAACTATAGGCCAATAACTCTGATGAACATGTATGCAAACATATTCAACAAATATTAGCAAACTGAATCCAACAATGCATTTAAAAAATTATTCACCACAATCAAATGGAATTTATTACTGGGATGCAAGTGTAGTTCAATATTTTTAAATCAATGTTACATTGATTTGATCAATATATATAATATATTACATCAATAAGAGAAACGATAAAAACCATATACTAATTTCAATAGATGAATGAAAAGCATTTGACAAAGTACATCAATTCATACTAAAACTCTTTAACAGAGTGGGTTTGGAGGGAGCATTCCTCAATGTAACAAAGACCATATATGAAAAATCCACAGCTAACATTGTACTCAATGGGGGAAAAACAAAAATTTTCCCTTAAGGTCAGGAGCAACACAAGGATGTCTGCTCTTGTAACTTTTATTCATGATAGAAGTCCCAGCCATATTAATCAGACAAGAAGTAAGGAAGAAGTAAAATTTTCACTATTTGCAGACGACGTGATACTATATACAGAAAACCATAAATACTCCACCAAAAGAAAAAGAAACTACTAGAACTGATAAGTGAATTCAGTAAAGTTGCAGAATATAAAATCAATGTACAGAAATCTGTGGCACTTATGTATCCAAATAATGAAGCAGTGGAAAGAGAAATTAAGAAGACAATCCCATTTACAAATGCATCAAAATAATAAAATACCTAGAAATAAACTTAACCAAGAGAGTGAAAGACCTGTACTTTGCAAACTATAAAACATTGATGAAAGAAATTACAGATGACCCAAAGAAAAGACATCCCATGCTCATGGATTGAAAGAATAAATATTGTTAAAATGTCCATATACCCAGATGCAATCTGTATCAAAATACGAATAGCATTTTTCACAGAACTAGAACATACAATACAAAAAGTTACATGGAACCACAAATGAATTTGAATAGCCAAAGCAATTTTGAAAAAGAAAAACAAAACTCGAGGTATCATAATTCCAGATATCAAGTTATACTACAAAGCCGTAATAATCAAAACAGTATGATACTGGCACAAAAATAACACATCAGTGAAACAGAGTAGAAAGCTCAGAAATAAACCCATGATTATATGGTCAATTAATCTTCAACAAAGGAGGCGAGAATATAGAATGGGAAAAAGTCTCTTCAACAAATGGTGTTGAGAAAACTGAACAGCTCTATGCAAAACAATGAATCTGGACCACATTTTTATACCATACACAAAAACAAACTAAAAATAGATTAAAAACTTAAATGTGATACCTGAAACATAAAAATTCTAGATGAGAGTACAGGCAGTAATTTCTCAAACATAGGCTATAACAACATTTTTATAGATATGTCTCCCAATGCAAAGGAAATAAAAGCAAAAATAAACTATTGGGACTACAGCAAATAAAAAGCTTCTGCCCAGCAAATGAACTTATCAACAAATTTAAAAGGCAACCTATTGAGTGGGAGAAGATATTTCCAAATGATATATGTGATAAAGCATTAGTATCCAAAATATATATAAAAAGCTAATACAACCCAACCCCTAAAAGCCCCCAAAAATCTGATGAAAAATGGGCAGAAGACATGAACAGACATTTCTTCAAAGAAGACATCAGTGGCCAACAGACACATGAAAAGGTGCCCAACATCACTCATCACCAGGGAAATTCAAGTCAGAACCACAATGAGTTACCACTTCACACCTATCAGATGGCTAAAACAAAAAACAAGGAATGAGTGTTGGTGAGGATGTGGAGAAAAAGGAACTCTTGTGCACTGTTGGTAAAAGGGGAAATTGGTGCAGCCACTGTGGAAAACAGTATGGGGTTTCCTCAAAAAAGTAAAAATAGAACTACCTTATGATCCAGTAACCACACTACTGGGTATTAACCCAAAGAACACAAAAAACACTAATTCAAAAGTATATATTCACCCCTATGTTTATTGCAGCATTATTTACAACAGCCAAATTATGGAAGCAGTCAAATATCCATCAATAGGTGAATGGATAAAGAAAGTGTAGTATATATACACAATGGAATATTATTTCGCCATAAAAAGAATGAAATATTGGGGTACCTGAATGGCTCAGTCAGTTGGGCATCTGACTACTGCTCCAGTCATGACTTCACAGGTCATGAGTTCTGGCTCCATCCTGGGCTCACTGCCGTAAGCCCAGAGTCCACTGCAGATTGTCTTTGGATTCTCTTCTGTCCCTTCTCTCTCTGCCCTTCCCACTCAAAAATACGTAAAACATTTTGAAATCTTGCCATTTGCAACAACATGAATGGATCTGAGAGTATAATGGTAGGCAAAATAAGCCAGTCAGGAAAAAAATACTGTTAAGATTTCACTCAAATGAGGAATTTAAGAAACAAACAAAGGAAAAATAAGAAACCCCAAACACTCTTCACTGTAAAGAACAAACAGATGGTTACCGCCGGGAAGGTCGACGGGGGGATGGGTGAACTAGGTGAGAGGGATTAAGAATACACTCATCTTGATAACACAGAGTAATATATAGGATTGTGGAATCATTGTATTGTACGTTTTCAACTACTACAACACAGTATGTTAACTTGCTGAATTAAAATTGATTAAAAATTTAAAAAATTTAAAAATATATTGCAAGTAAAGTAAATTACAGGCCATAATTCTGTATAAATATAAACACAAAAAGTCCTCAACAACATACTAGAAAAATAAATTAAAGGACATTCAAAAAGATTATACACCATGACAAGTGGGATTTATCCCAGGAATGCATGATTGCTTTAATATCTATCAATAAATCCATATCATGCACTATATTAATTAAAAAAAGACAAACACAAATCATTTAATAGACACAGGAAAAGCATTTGACAAAATTCAACACCTTGTCATAACAAAAGCACTCAACACATTAGAAATAGAAGGGAATTTCCTTAATCTGATGAAAGATCTCTACAAAACCCCATAGCTAATATGTAATGGTAAAAGACAGGGTGCTTTTTCCCTAAGATTGGGAACAGAACATGGATGCTAATTCCTACTATTATATACCCTGACTCTCACTGGGGAAATTAAGAGAGTAAGTAAAGGAAATAAAAGTCATCCAGATTGGAAAGGAAAAAGAACAGCTATACTATTAGTAGATGACATGATCTTGTATGTAGAAAATCCTAAGAAGTCAATTTAAACACTATTAGAACTAATAAACAAGCCTAGCAAGCTTACAAGATATATGATCAGTATACAAAAATCAACTGTATTTCTATATCCTAGAATGAACAATTTGTAAATGAAATTAAGAAAACAATTCTGGGGGTACCTTGGTGGCTCAGTTGGTTAAGTGTCCGACTCTTGGTTTTGGCTCAGATCATGGTCTCACGTCTTGTGGGTTCAAGCCCCATGTTGTGCTCTGTACTCCACTCATTCTCCCTCTCTCCCTCTCTGTCTGCTCCATTATTCTCTCTGTCTCTCTCAAAATACACAAATAAACTTAAAAATTTTTTAAAAAGAAAACATTGTAGAAAGTGCCGCTATGAACATTGGGGTACATGTGCCCCTATGCATCAGCATTTCTGTCTCTCTTGGGTAAATCCCCAGCAATGCTATTGCTGGGTCATAAGGGAGTTCTACTGATAGTTTTTTGAGGAGCCTCCACACTGTTTTCCAGAGTGGCTGCACCAGTTTACATTCCCACCAACAGTGTAGGAGGGTGCCCGTCTCTCCACACCCTCGCCAGCATCTATAGTCTTTTGATTTGTTCATTTTAGCGACTCTGACTGGTGTGAGGTGGTATCTCAGTGTGGTTTTGATTTGTATTTCCCTGATGATGAGTGACGCTGAGCATCGTTTCATGTGCCTGTTAGCCATTTGAATGTCCTCTTTGGAGAAGTGTCTATTCAGGTCTTCTGCCCATTTCTTCACTGGATCATTCATTTTTCGTGTATGGAGTTTAGTGAGCTCCTTGCATATTTTGGATACTAGCCCTTTATCTGATATGCCATTTACCACTATCTTTTCCCATTCTGTCGATTGCCTATTAGTTTTTTTGATTGTTTCCTTTGCCTTGCAGAAGCTTTTTATCTTGATGAGGCCCAGTAGTTCATTTTTGTTCTTGATTCCCTTGCCTCTGTGATGTGTCGAGGAAGAAATTGCTGCGATTGAGGTCTAGGAGGCTATTTCCTGCTTTT
>NC_043700.1:48939486-48973121 GCF_006229205.1 Suricata suricatta | reverse complement strand
AAAAAAAAAGAGTTGGTGCACTGAAAACTACAAAACCTGAAAGAAATGAAAGAAAATCTGAATAGATTGAGAGACATACTATGTTCATAGGGCAGAGGACTTGATACTGTTAAGATGGCGTTACTCTACCATATATTTCATATAATCTCCTCCTCAATCCCAGATGCCTTTGCTGCAGAAATTAACAAATTGATTTTTATAGTAATATGGGAATGTAAGGTACTCACATAGCCAAAACAATTTTGAAAAGGAAGAACAAAGTTGAAAGACTCATTCTTCCTGATTTCAAAGCATACTACAAAGGAATAGTAAGCAAGACAATATTGTACTGGCCTAACGATGGATCGATAGATAGATCAGTTAAGTGAAACTGACACCCTCAAAATAAACCTTTACATTTGTGTTCAATTCATTCTTGACAAGGGTCCCAAGAACAGAGTTTCAACAAATGATGCCGGGATAACAGAAAGGAATGGAGTTCGACTCTTTCCTTAAATCATACACAAAAGTGAACTCAAACCAGGTTATAAATCTGTATGTAAAAGTGAAACATATTAAACTCCTAAAAAGAAAATAAGAGTAAATCTTTGTGAATGGGCATTAGGCAATGATTTCTTAGATATAACACAATGGATTTTTTAGACACAAAAGTGACTGAAGGAAAAAAAACAGGCAAATATTTTCAAATCATGCATCTTATAAGAGGTTTATAGAATATATAAAGAACTCATACATCTCAATAGTAAAAAAATTCATAGCTAAACTTAAAAATGAGCAATGCATCTGAAAAGGCATTTCTCCAGAGAAGATATCTAAATGGGCAATAAAACATGGGAAAATGCTCAATGTTGTTTAGTCTCCAGGGAAATGAAAATCAAAACCACAGTGAGATACCACTTACATACACTGGTATGTAAGATTAAGAAGATGAGCAATAATGTTGTTGATGAGAATGGGAGAGAATGGGAACTCTAATGCCTTGCTGGTAACAATGTAAAATGGTGCAGTCACTTTGGAAAGCAGTTTGGAAGTTCCTCAAAAAATTAAATGTATATTTGCTCTATGATCAGCAATTCCTCTCTTGGTATATACACAAAAGAAATGAAAACATATTCATACATGAATTTGTCCATGAATGTTCTAGTAGTAGTATTTGCAATAGCCAAATGTGGAAACATCCTAAATATTTATCAACTGATGAGTAGATAAACAAAATGTAGTACATCATAACAATGGAATATGATTCCATAATAAAAAAGAATAAACTTCTGATACTTACTATAACATATTAAACCTTGAAAACATTATGCTAAGTGAAAGAAGCCAGTCACAAAAGAACACACATTTTATGATTCCATTTATATGAAATGCCAGGATAGGAAAATCTGTAGAGACAGAAGATTCCATTTAGTAATTGCCAAGGACTGAAAAGAGAAGGTAGCTGGGAGGAATGGGGTGTGACTGCTGTTGCGTACGTGGATACTTTAAGGTTACAAAAGTGTTCTAAAATTGGATTGTGGTGATGGTTGAACAATTGTGTGAATATCCTAAAAATCACTGATTTATACACTTTAAATAGATGAACTGTATGGTATGTAAATTATATCTTAGTAAAGACACTTAAGGGATGCCTGGGTGTCTCAGTTAGTTAAGAGACTGGCTTAGGCTCAGGTCATGATCTCACAGTTAGTGGGTTCAAGCCCCACGTCGGGCTCTGTGCTGACAGCTAGCTCAGAGACTGGAGCCTGCTTCAGATTCTGTGTCTCCCTCTTTCTCTGACCCTCCCCTGCTGGACCTCCCTCTGTCTCTCAAAAATAAATAAAAAAACATTTAAAAACACTTAAAAATCCCTCTGGTATGTAGCAAATGAAAGGCAAGAGTAGAAACACAGAATACACACACATACTCACACACACACATGGCAGGGTGGTCCAGGCAAGAAATAATGGCTTACCTTATGTTGGTGGATGTGGAAAGAAATGGAAAAAGTTTTTTTGGAAGAAATACCTAAAACATATGAAGATGGATTTCACATGGGGGATGAGACATTCAAGAATGTTTTCCAGTTTTTTGGCTTAAGCAATTGAGTGAATGATGGCAGTGTCATTTACCTCTCTTGAGACTGGAGGAAGAAACACATTTGGTAGGAGAGTGTTCAAGTGTTCTACTTTAGTGTGGGATTTGAGATACTATTTAGGAGCTTAAGTCCATGCACCTGGCCTTCTGATCCCTGCTGAAAAAACTCACAGAGACTCATTGGAACGAACCACTCCTACACAGTCTCCTACTTCTACTGAGTGGTCAATGGTGCCTGAATTTCTTCTCTCATTTTCCAATTTTCTATTCCAATCTCTGCAGGAGCTGTTTCAAAGCTTTGCATTCTCCTAAAACTTCCTATCCCACTCTCTTTCCCTTCACACATAAAGCTGTATATAGGCTCTTATTTCATCAAAGACTAAAAGCCACTAGACAAGAATTCCCTCAACTTCTGGACACACTGGCTACCAACCCCTCTTCCCAGTTGCTCTTAAATCCTACCTTTACGCCCAGCAGCGTGCTAGGGCTGGTTCCTACTGGCCTACAGAAATCATTTGTAAAACACCCAAAAATTTTGAGACTTGGTTATTTTTAACCAATGGTTGCTTGACAGCCAAGGTGGTAATATTTACATAACAGAAATCAGCATACACAACAAATCAGTGCTTTTTCTGTTTTTCAGAGGGACTATTAAAATTCCACCTGTCCTCTTATTCTATCCATTATCCCCATTCTGATATCTACTGACACATTCATATGAGCATTTAAACATATTCTCCAAAGGGGAAAATACTCTTTCATCTAAAATTTCCCTCTGTTACTCTCTCTCCTGCCCTTTCCAATCAAGGTTCTTGGGTTGCTCACCAATATGGTCTCCAGTTGTTCACCTTCTAGTCACTCTTCAATCCACCACAATCTAGCTCTGTTCCCACCATGCCATGAAAACTGAAATTCCTAAGGTCATGAATTAAGTCCAATGGACATTTTTCTAGTCCTTATCTTCTCTAATGTCTCAGCCCCAGTGGAAGGAGAAGAAAACTCCCTCCACTAGCTGCTGGGACAGCACATTTTTCTGGCCTTCCTGTCATCTACTGGGAGGCCACTTCTCAGTCCCCTTTACCAAGTCTTCCTCTGTTGCTCATTCTTCAGATGTTAATTTTTCTCTAGGACTCTGTCCTTGCCCTTATTTCTTTTCATTTATATTCTCCCTTGACAATATCTCTCACTCCGTTAGACAGAGTTGGCAATCCAATCTTCTCTTTACTGTGGGGATAACCTGAGAAAGATGGATGCTCATTTTAAGTCCCCTTGTAAATAGAGTAATGCCAGACCTCTTGGAAAATACACTAGTGATATTTTCTACTGAATGCATTTGGTAGGATGTACCTGGTCTATCTAGTATTACTTATAGTAAATAAATCTAGAATCTATAGGCATGATGCTCTGGAAAATATCATGTAAATCATGTACCTAAATGAATAGAAAATGGAGAAATTTCCTCCAGGCCAGAGTTTATCTTGTGGCAGCCAGAAAAGATCTGGCAAGCAGCCTCAGATTGCCAGGCTTTGCCCATGCCCTTCAATTACTTGTATCTTTGAAATTATTAGTAAAACTTGTAGCTTGTTACTGGGTAAAAGATCTGATTCATGAATATAATTTGAAAATTTGCCTTTTGTCATGGTTTTAACTAATTTTTATGTGAGTAACTGTAAAATTTATTTTCTCCTATTCTGTCCTCTCATCTGAAATCCAAAACATATATCCAACACCTATTAAACACCTCTACAGGAGATCCCACTGAGAGCTTAAATTCAACATATCAAGATCTGAACTTGACATTTTATCTCTTCCCCTCCCTTTCCCCTTCCTGCCTTCCCACTCACCTTTAATAAGTGGAATGAGAACTTCAGTTCCCCCAGATGCTCTAACAATAGCCTGACAGAGAGCCAGCAAAGAGCCTGGGGCTGAAGATACCATTGCTTAGATTTAAAGTGTTGAAGTCTTCTACATCTTGCCTGGCTGGTTTGTCACGATTTTCAGACTCAAATGGCACCTGGGACTTTCCTATCTTATCAGCACCTGCAGTTCAATGTCATGGGAAAATCCTTTGAGTTTAAAGTGTGCAGATTGGAAGAATTAGTATTGTAAAAATGTCTGTTCTATCTATAAGTTTAATGCAATCTGTATCAAGATTCCAATGAAATTTTTCACAGAAATAGGAAAAACAATGATAAAATTCATATGGAACCAGAAAAAACAAAACAACAACCAGGAAATAGCTGTAGCAATGTTAAACAAGAACACAGCTAAAGGCATCACAATTCCTGACTTCAAACTATATTACAAAGTTATAATAATCAAAAGAGTATGGTGCTTCCATAAAAGCAGACACAGAACCCAAAGGAACAAAATAGAGAGCCAGAGACAAACCCATGCATATACGGTCAACAAATTTTTGACAAAGGTGACAAAAATATAATGGGAGAAAAGATAGTCTTCTCAACAAATGGTGCTGGGAATACTAGATATTTACATAAACAATAAAATTAGACTCCTACACACAAAAATCAACTCAAAATGGATTAAAGATTTAATCATAAGACTGATGTTGTAAAACTTCTAGAAGAACAAACATCTAAGGGAAAAGCAAAATTAAGCAAGTGGGGCTACATCAAACTGAATGCTTCTGCAAAGTGAAGGAAACGGTCAACAAAATGAAAAGGCAATCTAAGAATGGAAGAGAATATTTCCAAATAATATATGCAATAAATAAGAAGTTAACATCCAAAATATATAAGAAATTCATACAATTCAATAGCAAGAAAAACAATTAACCCAATTTAAAAATGGGCAGAACTGAGTAGACATTTTTCTAAAGAAGACATTCAAATGGCCAACAGATATATATGATGCTTATCTATCGTCTAGTCATGCAAATCAAATCAGATATCACCTCACACGTGTTAGAAGCCTGTTCTCAAAATGCTTGAAGAGAACAAGTGTTGGCAAGAATGTTGAGAAAAGGAAACCCTGTGCACATTTTGTAAGAATGTAAACTAGTACAATAACTTTGGAAAACAGTATGGAGGCTCCCCCCAAACTAAAAGTGATCCAGCATACACTTCAGGGTATATATAAAAAAGAAATAAAATAACTATTTCAAAGAGATATCTTAATTCCCATGTTCATTGCAACACTTTTCACAATAACTGAGACATAGAAACAACCTAAGTGTCTATTGACAGATAAATGAATTTTTTAAATGTGGATTACAATGGAATATCATTCATTCTTTACAAGGAAAGATATCTTTCTATTTGCAACAACATGGGGAGGACATTATGCTAAATAAAATAAGCCAGACAGGCAAATACCACATGATCTCATTTTATATATGAAATCTAAAAACAAAGTAACACTTTTTTTTAAGTCAAACTCTTGGAAGCAGTGAGTAGAATGGTAGTTACCAGAGGCTGGGGTGTGGGAGAAAGGAGAGATATTGATCAAAGAATGCAAATTTTCAATCTCAGTATGAATAAGTACTGGAGACACAAATTACAGCATGGTAACTATGGTTAATAACTATATATTTTACTGTTGGACTTTTCTTAGAGCGACTCTCAAATATTCTTACTGGGCACACACACCAAGAGGTAACCATGGGAAGTGATGGCTATGTTCATTAGATTTTGGTAATAATTTCACAATGTGCACAAATATCAAAATATAACATTGTACACATTAAATATACAATTTTTAAAATAAAAAACAAATAAAAATATTTTAAATTTAATTGCAGAGTAAGGCTGGTTCCCTTTGTATCAGTCAGAACTTTTCCAGTTGTAAGACACAGAAATCAAACTTTAACAAAAAAAATTTCAAGGATTCATAATAAAAAAATCTATACTTCCTTGTAGCATCTTGCAGTGCCAGGATGAAGTATGCAACACACACACACACACACACACACACACACACACACACACACATTAAAGTATGTCATAGGAGCACAGAAACCAACAGAGAGTTCCCAGTAATCACAGCCGGAAAAGTTGAGCAATAAAATAAAAAAAAAAATAGTTTTGGATTAAACCCAAAGTAAAAAGTGAGTCCATATTGATATACAAATGATTAAATAAAATAGTGAATGGGGTACAAAAGATACATTTCCTGTGTAGATGAATTCCAAATAAATATATTCTACATTATAAGAGGTGGGGTATAACTTCATACTCCTTAAAAGTGGACTGTGTATTGCGACTTCTTCCAAAGAGTACAGTATGGAAATGAGGAGATAAAGAGTAACTTTATAATAGAAAGACCTAACAAACATGGCCTTAGCTGGGTGACCAAAGTCAAGATCAACAGTCAAAAATCATGTTGATAGTGTGTCCTTTTGTTATGATGTGATAAAAATACACTTAACCTCTGTATCTTTCTCCCCAAAACCCAATAGCTCCAGTATAATCATGAGAAAAAGATAAGAGAAATTCCAATAGAATGGCATTCAACAACATACTTAACCAGAATTTCTAAATGCTGTCAAGTTAATAAAAAACAAGGATAATCTGAGAACCTTGTTACGGCCAAGGTGCACAATAGACAATAAAATATTAAAAAAAAAAAAGAACAATATTAAAAAAAATAAAATAAAAATAAACATTAAAAACCCCCAAATGTCCATCAAAAAAAAAAAAAAGAGCCCACACTTGAATTACAAAATATTAACATAGCACTATATCAGAAGTTCCCAAACTTCCCCAGTTCATGGGATCTTGGTGTCTTAGTAATTTTTTTCACAGCATTCCTAGGCCAAAAGAAATACCCAATGACTGCACTTATTTAATTGTTAGGTCCAAATCACTTAATGGTAGTAGCCTGCTCATTGTCTAACAGATGTTTTTGCTTCCATTGTGTTCCTACATTTTGTAGGTACCTCAGTACAGTTTAGGAGTTACAGTATAAAGTATTAAAATTCTGATGGGATATACATGACAATCATATACCACAACTAATCCCAAGTCAATTGACTGGATAGTGTTTAAACTTATAGTTTCTGTATCATAAGGAAGCATTGCATTGGTTGGTTAAATATTAAATGGCAACATTGCTTCCACCTCATTATCTTAGCAGCCCCCTTCACTATACTGAAGATAGTCCTCACTGTATTACTTAGGGTTACTAGAGAGAGAGAAACAAAAAGAAGTGCACACATATATAAAGAAAGAGAGAGAAAGATGTATATAAGGACATGGCTCCTCTGACTTGGAGACTGTTAAGTCCAAATCTGCAGTGGGGATTGGCGTGTTCAAGACCCAGGACAGCTGATGGTACAGGTGAAGTCTGAAGGCAATCTGCTGGTGTATTTCCTTTGATCAGGGAGGACAGTCTTTTTTTTTTTTTTTTTCTATTCAGACTCACCCACATTATGGAGGGAAATCCACTCACTCAAAGTTCAATAATTTTATCCAAAATACCCTCCAAATTGGTGCATAGAATTAATCAACAGAAATCCACCCTTTGTCACTTACATACCTCTCCTTAAGTCAAACCTAATCTCCAAACAAAGGCAACAAATTCATACTTCCATCTAACATGATACAACTATTCTACATACAATAGAAAATGCACTAAGTGTTTCTCCAGAAGAGGATGTAATGACTTTGTGATGTTTAGTTCTCTCTTGATATTGTGTAATTAAGTACTCTTTCATATTAAGTTCCATATAAAGTTAACAATACTTAAATATTAAGATATAAAATAAATATATCTTATGTTACATAATGAGAAGATAAGAAGGAAACAAAAATATTTGTTTGATATATACATATGCAAACAGTCATAACAAAATAAAGGAAAAATACTCATGACAATTACAGTTTTTATTTCTGTGACTGGTCACATGATTTTATCTGGTATTTGTAACTACCTTTTTCCACTATCCACTCAGTAGTTCCTTTGCCATCATCAAGCACTTCAGCTGGTCATGGTTCTTTATCTGGTGGTAAATCTTCATTCTTAAAAGGTTTGGGTCATTAGCTGTCTTGCCTAGATTGGGTTGTTTTGGTTTTCCATTAACCTTAATTTCAGGGATTGCTAGGATTCCAGACATACTCATCCTGATCTCTATTATGGAGTAGTAGTTCAATTTTCCCTTGGTAATCTGGATGAATTACCCTAGCCTTATTTGTCTGTTGACTCAGAGGCATCCATTTTGAGGAGTCCAAAATAGATAGGTGGCGATCTTAATTTCCAGTTCAATGAAATCATGTTATGTCTCATGGTGGAAACACTCCTCCAGTTAGAACTACAACCTCTAAATATAAGCTGTGGGGACAGGAAGCAAAAATTTTATTAGCAGATAAGTTGTGCCACTCTTATTTCTAGCCCCTTCCATGATGGAAGTAGTCCAATGTAATCAATCTGAGAGAAGTGGCTGGCTGATCACCTTGGGGAATGGTGCCATATTCAGGATATTATTGATCTCTGCCACTGGCATGTTGAGCACTCAGCAGTGATCATGGCCAAGTTGGCCTTAGTGACTAGGATTCTATGTTGCTGACCCCAGGCAAAGTCTCTATCCTTGCCACCACAGCCACTTTGTTCATTAAGTTGTTGGAAGATGACAAGGGTGGCTAAGGAAAGAAGCTGACTGGTATTCTCAGAACAGGTCATCCTATCCATTGGATTATTAAAATATTCCTCTGCCAAAGTCTCCTTTTGTTGAGCATTGACATAGAACACAAGTATCCTCACTTTTTCACTCATTCAGCAAGGTCTATCCACATACCTCTTTTCCAGACTTCCTTGTCAATTTTCTCAATCATGTTCCTTCCTAGTCCCTGACTCTACAGCCAAACCATTGCCAACAGCCATAAATCAGTATATAATTGCGCATGTGGCCATTTATCCTTCTAAGAAAAATGAACAATCAGCTACACTGCTCAAAGTCCTGGGAGAATTTCTCTTCATCAGTCTCCTTCAAAAAAGAGATGTATCCCAAAAAGGAGGTATAGTGCTACAGCTGTCTTCTTTCAGATAGTGCTTGCATATCACACAGAACCACCTGTAAAGCAAACCTGAGTTTCCTCTTCCTTGGTCATTTGATCATAGAAAACTTCTCATGAGGCCATAGGTGCAGACTGGTAGTGTGGCTGGGTTGGAGTGAACCAGGGGCATTGGGACACTTCTTGATGTAACTTACTTGTGTCTTCAGGGGGTGCTTGAGTCCATCTCATATATACTAATGTCCATTGGATGATTGAGTGCTACTATATGTGCATACCCAATTTTATGGCTTGGTGTGACAGATTAACACAGTTCATGACAGGCAGCTCAGGTCATATGTTAACTTGGTTAAGTGTTCAGTATATACAAGTCTCAGTATCAGGCCAAAACCTGCTTCTTAAGAAGAAAGTAGTTATCTGCAAAGAATGGCAGTACTTTGCTCCCAAGCCCTAAAAACCTGTGTTATAATTTACCTTCAAGGGCCTGCCACAGTCTTTCAACAGTGTCCCTATTTCACTGATATTCCAAGCACCACTGGACCTGCTGGATCATATGGCCCAAGTGTAGAGCAGCTTTTATGGAAGACTATACCTGTTTCAGAGCCTTCTCCTGTTTTGGGCTTTATTCAGCAACTTTTTGGGTCACTTAGTAAATAGTAAGTAATATGTTGCCTCCAAAACCCAATGAGACCCACTGAGTTAAAACCTCTTTTTTGGTTGTAAGAGGGGACAAATGCAGCAATTTATGCATGTCCCACCCACTGAATCCCTAGAAATTTCACCAAGGTAGGAAGCCCTTTAAATGGGTTAGATATTTCCCCCTCACTTTCTAGCATGTACATTTACATTTACAAATGTCTTACCAGTAAGTCTAGAGTAATTGCTGCTTCTTGCTCACTAGGTCCAATCAGCACAATGTCATCAGTGTAATGTACTAGTGTGATATCTTGTGGAAGAGAAAAGGATCTTAATCATAAGATCCTTATGAATTAAATTATGACATAGGCCTGAAGAGTTTATATGCTCCTGAGTCAGGGCAGTGAAGGTGTAATGCTGGCCTTGCCAGGAGAGAGCAAACTGCTTCTGGTGGACCTTATGGATGGGGATGGAGAAAAAAATCATTTTACAGATCAGTAACTGCATAGCAGATACTAAGCAATGTGTTAATTTGATCAAGCAATTAAAGCACATCTGGTAGAGTCACTGCAATTGGAGTCACCACCGTCTTAAGCTTACAATAATCCTCTGTCATTTTCAAAGATCTATCAGTGTTCTGTTCAGTCCAGATAGAAGAGATAAATGGAGATATGGTGCACCCCTGCATCCTTTAAGTCTTTGATGGGGCACTAGTATCTGCAGTACCTCCAGGAATGCAGTATTCTCTTGGTTTACTATTTTCCTAGGTAGAGGCAGTGCTAGTTGCTTCTTGGTCTTTTCCAAGGTCAGGGAACAATGTGAGATTCTGTCAGCTTCTCAATATGTCTATTCCAATTATTCATTCCAGAACTGGGAAAACAACCACAGGGTGAATTCTGAGACCTACTGGGCTTCCTATGAGATGCACCTGAGCTAAAACCCCATTGATCATCTGACCTCCATAAGCTCCTACTCTGACTGGAGGGCCACAGTGCGTTTGGGTCTCCTGGAGTCAGTGTCAGTTCAGAGCCAGTGTCTAGTAGCCAGTCCCCCAAAGGGCTATTATTTTTCTCTTCCCCATTGCACAGTTATCCTGGTAAAATAAGCTGTAGGCCCTTTTGGAGAAAGATGAGAAAATTAACAGTATAAATATTCAGTAACATACTAGGGTCCTTCATCAAAGATACCCAGCTTCCCTTTCATTTAAGAAGTGCTGAGTCTGTAACTTGTTAAAGTCTAAGAATTGATTAAGGAGCCACAATTGGGTTTTTTTTTTTTTTTTATGATTCAGGTTAGACCTTTGTTCACTTGACCTAGAATTTCTCTGCTTATACAGAACAAGTAAGAACTTAGTAGGCTTCCTATCTTTTTCATTTCTAGGTACACTGTGATCAACTAGTTAACACCGCTAACACTGCGGGTCTGTGCAAGTTGGCCTATTCTGAACACTGCATTGACTCTGCTGTCTATTATGGTATACCTGGTCTCCTTGTCTTGGGTAGTTGAGTGCCACCATTAGGTATCTGCCACCTCAGGACCCAATTATTCCTGTTATGGTTAGGTTTCCCAGTTGAGTGATTCAAGTTCACCCTGTACTTTGAGGACACTGTTTTACCCCCTATTTTTTAAGTTTATTTATTTTGAGTGAGGAAGAACACACAGAAGAGGGGCAGGCAGAGAAGGAGAATCCCAAGCAGGCTCTGCCCTATCAGCACGGAGCCTACAGCAGGGCTCAAATTCATGAACAGTGAGATCATGACCTGAGCTGAAGTCAAGAGTTGGACACAGCTGACTGAGCCACCTAGCTGCCCCATTTTTACCTCTTTTTTGAACAACACTATTTCTCAAGACCCTCTTTTTAAAAATCATATTTTATTTTTTACTTTGGAACTGTTCTTTTTCATAGAAGAAGGGTCTGTTGTCTTTCCCTCTTGCTTTCAGCTTGCTACCAATTTTCACTTCCAGTTTATTCTTGAGTCAATTTAACGATGCTCATCTCAAACTACTCCTTCATTTGCTCTTCTTTCCATGCTTAGAAAAATTTCACTTCTCCCTCAAGCTGTTTCAGTCTCTCGGAGGGGATTTCTAGGTCCTGTCAGTCTGTGAAGATGTCCCCCTCTAGATTGCTGGGTCCCACACCCTCTAGCACTCAGTTGGGAGGGTCGGGTGTGGAACATACTACTGTTTGCCAAGAAGCTTCTTGAGGATGGGGTCCTGCCTTCTGCCAAGTCCTCCAGCATCTGACACTGTGAGTTGTCAATGTAAGACCGCATTACTGAGTGTTGCCATGTGCCTCTTTCCTCTGGCTTTGATCTCCATTGGATTCTCTGGGCCACACTAAAGATACAGTGGCAATTTAGGAAATGCAAAGCTTTAAATGGAAGATTGGACCTTTTCCATGATCTACAGCATGGCTGATACTTCTTTAGAAAGAGATTATGAGACAAAACACCTCCTAGTTCTATTTTCCCCCACTCTAACCTTGCTTTTCCAGTGGTCCCAAGGCAGCAATTTCTGGACATAATTTCTTCAGAAGCTCCTGGGAGCCTGGGATTTGGTTGCCTTGGAGGCCAGCCAGCTATAATGTCCACCATCAAGGGACATCTTAAGTACACAGTCCCCTTTTCCTATTAATAGCCCCTTATTTCTGTGTAGGATGCCACCTGTACCCACTATCAGTGCACATAGTTCTGAATAGCTGGCCCTTTATTGGCTTCTGGAATGGACTTGTGACTTGAGCCTCTCACCTTAGAGAGTCCCACTGTTGGTGACAGTGACTGGAGGAGTGATGGACCATAGGCTTATAAGCCACAAGAATTAGACCACAGACTTTTGCTGGAATGATAAGGAACTTCTTACTGGGGCTATTAAGTTGGTAGGATGCAAACTGGACATACTGTTATCATTATGGCCATCACTTGAAAGCTTTTTTTGAGGATGATGGCTATAAATAAAAAAATAGTCCCTGTCGACATCTGTTGAGCCCTTAGCTTCAGCCATGCCTGAAACCAAACACCACTCCAGGTATTTTTCTTTTATGTACATCTATAAATAGCTGCTTTTGGCCTTAGATGGTTTGAGATAGATAATTCACCTGCAATAGAAAGATTACTGACTAATGCAGGGACCCAAAGCCCACTCCCCAAACCAGTGATGCAGTCCGTCTTTCTAGTCCTACTTTCTATTATCACCCTCAATCCTGGCCCTTAGATCTAATCTCATAACTAGTCCCTCTGCTGGTAGCACACTTTCACACAACTTGCTTGGGTAAGGAATAGCATCTGCTTTATTATCAGTAGAAAATGGCTTAGAATAGCATATAGGACAGAAGGGAAATCAGAAGCCAGAATCTGGGGCTGCCTGTCTCTGGAAATTCTGCAGCATGGGACCTCACTTGCTTCCTTCTGAGAGGAGATCTCATTTCCTCAGCGTTAAAAGGCCTTCCTTCTATCTCGGTCACATTCCGGATCCAGAGGTTGTAATTTTCCAACAAGGTGTATATTCCCGGAGTGTTCTTCTGTCCACAGCTCCTGCCCCAGCTGATTATGCCCACCTGGTACCAGTTCTTGTCAGATTTTGTGGTGCAGACCAGAGGCCCCCCACTGTCACCCTGTGGGTAGAGAACACAGTTAATAGTGAGTACCATACTTGACTGTTCATTTGAGGCAGAGCATAGCTCATGAATTGGGAGAATGCACTGATCTCTCCTGTTCTCGTTGCCCAAGGAAATCTTGCCACTGTTGACCAATGCTCACCCATTTCCTGGGTCCAAGGGAGCAGTGTGCTGCTGTCAAGCTGGCTCTGGGAGTTGTAAGTGTAGATTATAAATAGTGGAGAGAACAACACTGAAGAGGGAAGGAGGAGAGAGAATTGGTGAGAAAAATAATTGCATCTACAATACAATGAGGGGGGCTGGAAAACAGAGAGAATGCTACACAAACCAAGAAGAGTGAGGCCTTATCAAATCAGAAGCTACAGGAAGGGCTGTAAAAGAAAGGAATGAAAACAGGATACAAGAAGTATTGTTAGAGCTGTGGAAATGAATCGAGTCTCCTTTGATGTGCCTCCAGAGCCATGAAGGAGAATGATGTTCCTTTTTAATTCTTTTGTGTGGGTGTCTGCAGGGCACACGTGAGCTAAGCTTTTCTAAATGTTTGACCCCTCTGGGGTAGAATCTCATGGGTCTATGAGTCACATGATTATATATAGAGAAAATATATACCAGGTCCATACCATATACTACATATACATATGGCTTCCTTTCACTTACTATAATACATGGGAAATGAGGCTTTAAGGAGAACTGAAGGCTTGATCAGGGCTACAGAGGAGCCCAAGCAGAGTTGGAACCAGGACTTCCTGATCCCAAAGCACACTTTCTTTCCATATTGATACTTGCCTTTCATGGAAGTTGCTTAAGTGGCTATAATCATTCAGGCCTTTCTTCAGTGGAAACATAGCTTCCTTTACCAATTCATAAACAGATGACTAGAATGAATAGAATCTTATAACGAGCTCTATCATGTGGAGGAGGAACATTAACGTTTCCCAGACATAATAAGTGAGGCACAGAGCTATCACCTTGACTTTTGTTTCTCATCAACCCCACTACCTCACATGAAGTAGGTATTTTGATTCCCATTTTTTAATTCAAAAATTGGTCAGAATTTTAAAAAGTGATCAAAAATTGACTGCTCCCATTTAACAAATCTTCACTGTGGAAAAACTAATTGCCAGGCCTTTGGAATATAAAATCTTATGCTCTAGTGGAAGAGAGAAAAATGTAAACTGATAGGATAAACTGTGTTTGAGGGCACAGAAGTAAAAACACAATATAGAAGCAGTACAAAGCAGGAAGAAACTGATTCTGTTGAGGGGAAGGTATGTCAGGATAGACTTCAGAGCATTTAGTTTAAAGGATGAAGAGGAATTTGACAAGAAGACTGTGCGTGGCACTGACTGGAGGGAAGTCAGACAGGAAGTAGAGGGACTAGTTAAAAGGACATGAAAATGATGAGGATCTGAGCCACAAATGACTTTGGATATAAATTATGAGGACTAATTCCAAGGTCATAGGTAATGGATAACAGAGATAAAGTGCAGAGGGAAATAAATAAATGAGTTCAGATGGAGTTTGGGTTGACTGAAGAACACATCCCCAAACAGAGGGATATACAGAGAATTAACAAAGAGGTGGAGGCTCAAGGACACCTGGTAAATGTGGGCCAAAACCAAAACACTGCCTCTAACACTTGTCTGGTTTTTGTGGGTTTATGTTTTACTTTGTGCTAGTTTTGTTTGTCATTGGGCAAGAATCAAGTTAACAGTGTTTCCACTCAAATAACTCATTCCATAAATTTTATTTTTATAACTTTCTTCATTTTATGAATGGATAAATGTTATAAAAATCTTATGAGTATGTTGCCTTAATTATGTATTATTTTCTTACACAACATGGAGAGAACTGTCCTTGGGCAAGTAAATCTGTTAAGCCTCAGTTTCCATTGTTTAACTGGACATAATACCAACCACGTCCCAACACTGTTAGCAGATGAAATTTTAAGAATCTATAAATCACTTGGCATAGGGTAAATGCTATGTAGTAAATGCCCTGGAAATGTATTAATATTGTTATTTTACCCTATGTATTACAAACATTGTTTGTAGATTTAGGAAATAGAGATTCTTTTCACGGACTCTTGAGACCAAGAGGGGCATATGTAAATACATGTACTTTTGTGCATAAAATTAATTTCTTTCTTCCTATTGGAAAGAAAAAGCAAAGACTGCCTCAATGGAGGGTCTGGCCTCAGACAGTTAAGGACTCAGGGCTGATGACAGCCAGGGCTGCATCATTGTCAGCTTATTGTTAACAATAGCTAAGTGCCTAAGAAGGATTTTCTTCCAAGAACTAAGTCTGATAGCCAGGGACCTGCCTCGTAAGAAACATATTCACCACAGGAGCCTCTCAAGTTTGCCAGAGTGAGATAATTATGCCATGTGACCACTCCTGTCTGTTTTGGGGTAGAAGCAGATAACCTGGCTTCCAGCCTGGCCACATCACCACCTGGACTTAAGCAAATCACTTAAATTCTAAATTTCTGTTTTCTCATCTGTTAAGCAGAGAAAGTGACCACTGCCCAGCCCATGGTACAGGATAGTGGAGAAAGTGAAATTACTGATTATGTGTAAAAAAGCTAGGAAGTTATTACACTGCTTTGGATTCATTCAGTTAGTGAAGGGAATGATTGACGATTGAAATAACCATGTTTTGTCATCTGTGAAACAGAGTCTTGATCAAATATTTCTGTATATTCCTTTCCAGCTCTAAAAAGTCTGTGATTCTAAAAGTCAAAGATTCTATGGAGTGAAATAAGACTTCTGTGAAAGCATCATGGGTGAAGAGCTCAAGATAACATAGGGCAGTGAAACTACTCTGTATGATACTATCATAATGGATATGTGTCATTACACCTTTCTCCTAACTCAGAGGATGGACAGCACCATAAATGAACCTTAAAGTACAAACTTTGGGTGATAATGACGTGTCAGTGTAGGTCCATCAGTTGTAACAAATGAACCCTTCTGGTGGGGCATGTGGGTAGCACGAGAGGTTAAGCATATTGTGAGGACAGGGGGTAAATGAGAAATCCCTGCACTTCCGTCTCAATTTGGTCATGAGCCTAAAACTGCTCTAAAAGAATAAAGTAGTTAAAAAAAAACAAAACAAAACACAGCTCAGGTCTAATTCCAAGTCAGCTTGGCAGTCCCATTACCACACTTCCCCAACAGTCGAGCTGGTTGCCAGCTCTTTATCTCCTCTCCACCTGCAGACTCTCAGCCTCCTTGAAGACCTTTCTCAGACATTCCCTCCACTAATGCTGCCTTACTGATAGATAGTTGCTGGCTTCCTTGGAAAGTTCATCTATTTGACAAATATTTGTTGAGCATTTTTCACGTGCCAAGCACTGCACTAGGCACTGGGAATTCACACACAAAATAAGACAACATTTCTGCTGGAGTCAAGACAGATAAGAAAACAGTGCATTTCTTTCTTTCTTTATTTTTTAAGTTTAACTATTTTAGAGAGCAAGAAAGTAGGGCAGTAGGGCAGAGGGAGACAGAAAGACAGAGAGATAGAGAATCTTTAGCAGGCTCCACATCAGTGTGGAACATGATGGGGGGTTTGATTCCATGAACTTGATCATGACCTGAGCCTAAATCAAGAGTGGGATGCTCAACCAACTGACCACCCAAGGTGCCTGAGCTGTCAGCAAAGAGCCCAACACAGGGCTCAAACTCACAAACTGCAAGATCATGACCTGAGCCAAAGTCAGATGCTTAATGGACTGAGCCACCCAGGCACCACTGTAACATTTTACTTTAACTTGTATTTTAAGTATCGCATGATCTTATTGCTATTATTTTGAGAATATTTAAATATTTTTATTATAAAATTATCATTTCCCTGGATTATGTGATGACATGGTTTTTAAATTTTTGCTAAATATAAAAGTATGATATTATTTTTAAAGTCAATTATTTTTAAGCCCTAGGGGACTGTCTGCCTGGTTTATCTGTTTTTAAGTGATGATAATATTATGTAATTACAGAAAACTATCCTTGACTGCATCACTGTCAGCTTATTCTTAACAATAGAAATCTTTCTAAACAGAGAGTGAGGCTTCTCAATTCACAATTTTAAAAACAGGGCCTAAAATGATAACAGCACATTAATGTATAACACTTTTAGGTAATAGATAATTAATTCTAGAAGCTTTCACTAACGTACATGTTAGTAGGAGAGTTATTAAAGCAAAAATCCCAGACTCTAGATAGTAGATCCAGCCATTGAAGCAAAGGGGACAAAAAAATGTCCTCAAAGATGACACTTGATTATTTCAAATTTTGTCATAGTTGGCTTTGGCTATTTGAATGTGGGATAGTGTTGACTCAAAGAGATTGAAATAGGAGGTGGGAGTGCCCATGGGTCCTGATTCTTATAGTCTTGGGTGGGCAGTGGGAGGGGCAGCCTGGGTAACACAAGTCTTCCACGCCTGACACACACCTCCCTTGGTTATCTTGTTCTCTGCACTTCCCCAGACTCATCTTTGATGACTTTTGGCTTCTGAAATACTGGAAATTCCCTGAGCATATGACGCTGTTTCAAGCCTTTGTGATTTTTCCCAAATTCTCTCCAAATGCCCTACCTTTCCAATCTTATCTATTAAATGTTATTTCCTCTTTTCTATTGATGTTGGAGCCCTTTACCTCCTGCTTCCCTATGAAATGGTTGCTCTCTGCATTTGTGATCTGGCTATGATCTGAAATCTTTCTATAACTGCTATTACTGGGAAGCTTTGTCTTCTCATTATTTTGTTTTGATAGAGTTGTAGAATTATGTGCAGTTGTAAGAAATAATACAAAGAGATCCCATATTTCCTCCAATAATAACATATTGCAAAAGTATAGTACAATAGCACAACCAGGATGTCACCGACACAGGGATCCCTCACGTTGCCCTTTTTGTCTGACATCCACTTCCCTCCCACCTGCAACCCTTCCTTGATCACTGGTGACCACAAATCTGTTCTCCATTTCCATAATTTTGTCATTTCGACAGTGTTATGTAAGTGGAATCGTGCAGGGTGGGGCCCCTGGGGATTGGCTTGCCTCACATGTGTGAGCCTCAGGAGCTCCATCCACACTGCTGCATCGATAGTTTACTTTTGTCACAACTGACTGGTATTATTTGGTATTGGTGTATACAGTTCAACCACCCACATCTTTAAAGGTTTTGTTTTCAATTTTTGGCTATTATGAATGCTATAAACACTCCTGTACAGATTTTTATGTGAATACTGGCCTTCATTTCTCTGGACTAAGTGCCTAAAAGTGGCATTTGCTGGCTTGTATGGCAGGAGTGCATCCAGTTTTTTTTTTTTTTTTTTTTTTAAGAAACTGCCAAACTGTTTTCCAGAGTGCTTGGACTATTTAAATTCCCATCAGCAATGTATGAGTGATCCAGTTCCTCTGAATTTTTGTCAGCATTTGAGGGTGTTTTATTTTAGCCATTCTGAGAGGTATATAGTGATACCTCATTGCAGGTTTAATTTACATTTGCTTAATGGCTAATGACATTGAACCTCTTTTCATGTTCTTATTTGCCATCTATATATCTCATTTAGTGAAATGTCTGTTGACACAGAAAGTATCTCCCTGTGACACATTTGGCTTTTGGTTTACAATATAATGTCCAGTACTTTTAACTGTACTTAGTGGGAGGGATTGGGGGAAATGCCCATCTTGTTGAGAACCAGAAGTTCCAATTCTTTTTTGGTTTTATAATTTTTTAAATTGTCCAGAATGTGAAGAAAACACAGGTTAATGTGACATTGATTTTGTCTCTCCATTTGGAGACACATAGGAGACTCCTAAATTCAGCATCATTGGAGCACCTGGATGGTTCAGTGAGTTAAGCATCGACTCTTGATTTCAGCTCAGGTCATGATCTCATGGTTTGTGAGTTTGAGCTCCATTTTGGGCTTCAAGCTGACAGTGCAGAGCCTACTTAGGATTCTGTGTCCCTCGCTCTCTGCCCCCCCCATTCACTCTCTAGCTCTCTTTCAAAATAAACAAATAATCACTTTCAAAATAAACCTGGCATCATTGCTGCTGGAGTCCATTTTTCTTACCTCAGAGCCCCTTCTCCATTTTCTTCTCATTTGATTCCTTCAACCTATCTCAGCAACTCCTTCCTAAGGCCTCATCTCAGAGCCTACCAGGGCTAAACAATGATAGATAATTCTGTAGATACCCTCCCTTTCCATGAGACAGCTTTTTCGTTACTCTATAGAGTATTTAACATCTACATTCATAGATTTACACCAGTGACCAGATCCATTGCTTAGCAAATGAGTAGGAGTAAGTGGGATCATCAAGGTGATGATAAAGAAAGCATCTCCCATGACAAAGAGAGCACCTTAAGCTTTAAAGACAAAACCCATAATTCATCCTTAGAGCCATAGAAAACTAATTTCTGAGTTTTCCCCTATTTTTCTAGCATCAATCAAAAATATTTTTCTTTTTAAATTGTTGTGTTCATTTTATTAAAACTAAGACATCAATTTTCAGTTCATCCACAGGTATCATCCAAAATATTATAGGTGCTTACTTAACTGCCTTCCCAGGAGATTATGGGATTCTTTAGGTGGGAAACGATGTCTCATTTATGGATGTATTCCCCAGGGCTTAATGTGTGCAACAGTAGTTGCTAAATTAATGAAAATAAAATAATTCCTTATATTAGTCTCAAATCCTGTTTGTTTGTTTTTTGTTTTTTTAAGAAGTCCAAGAAATGGAAAGGTCTTGGAGTCCTATTTATGTAGTATATCTGGAGAAAACCAGAAATATTTATGCATTGTTGCTGTATCCTGACTCATAGGCATGCACTAATATTCCAGGGTCTGACAAACAGTACTCCATAGTCCATGCCCAAATTCCCATGGCTGAGCCCTGATTCCTAAACATTTTCCAGACTCTTATTATCTACTCTCAGTGAGGAAAGGATACCCTTGCATTGACAGTCCTGAGGTGATAGGACCCTGTAGGGTGAGGGTGGGGTACCCCCTAATTACCTGGCAAGCATCAAAGCTCTCATTCTCATATCCAGCACACAGCATATTCTTGGTAAGTCTTGGAAATACCTTTGAACACTTCTTCCAATCCATGATGATCATTGGCACTTTCATCAGATCAGTTTTCATAGAGTTTTTGTCATCTAGTCCACAGAGAAAACACATTAGAGGTCATTAGACAGCAATCCTAGTGCTAATAATGCAAGCAGATCACCCTTTGCCTCCCCATGTCCCACCAGCCTCTTGTCCACCTTCCTTCACATCCTCCATTCTCCACTTTCTTCCAGTAATCCCATGCAGTTCACTCACTCTACCATCTCAGTCTTGTCTGAACAATTCCCCACCTACTTGAATTATTCCTCTTATTCAAAATCATATTCTTGCTCCTAAGCAGGCTTCCTGCTTGACTCCAACCAGCCCTACAGACTTGACTTCCTGGAATTGGCTATTGATCATTTCTTAACATAATCTTGCCTCTTCAGCATGTGTACCTATTGCTACATTTTAGTAGGTGACTATGGCACTCCCCCAACACAGGGCTGCTGAACGTGGGTTTGCACTCCCAGTGAAAATGCTTTCAAGTTCTCCAGGCAAGGGTAGGTTGGTTAAGAGTCTTTATAGGGAATTTTCCAAGGCCCTCTCTGGACTGCCAGCTTTCAGGAATTTGTCTGGACTTCTATCTCATTAACCCAGACCACACAGATTTCCAAATTATTCTCCTTATTTAGCAGTTTAAATCTTAAATGGAATCATCTGCTGCCTCCTCACTTCTTACTCTCCAGCAGTGCCCAGATCCCAGAAACAATGTTACTCTAGTTGTCCTGTAATTACCAAACTCCTGAAATACTTATCATTTTCCAGACCCCAGCTCGCCGCAAAGCTCCTTATGGACCTAGAGGCTTGTTCAGGCCTGAGACTGTGCTGTATTGTTCCCATCCCTTCACCTACCTATTTTCTTTGGGGATAATCCAAGGGGGCTTTCATAATCTCTTTCTACCCTGGTACAGTTTCTCCTGTTTTGGCCAAGTAATAATGTAACAACAAGTAACAACAGATTCATTTCTAAGAATGGTCGGGCAACACTCCAGGACCATCAAAAGTCTAGGCCAGGGCAGGCATCTTGAATGCCTGTAGGAACCAAGTGGGAAACATCAATGTGTGAATCAAGGGAGATGTGAATGAATAAAAAGCATAGGGCCCCCTGGCAAACTGGAGAGTTTAAATTCAGTTAAACAAACAAACAAGGCTGCTCTGTGCTGGCTGAATATGATCACACCCGGGGATTGGCTTGGACCTAACATCTCAGCTTGGGGCTTTGAGGAGATACTTCCCTGGCACTAGGAAGAGCTGAGATTTGGCATCTGTGAGCATCAAGTATGCAGGTATTTGCTCCCATTCAAGTCCTTTTCTCCTCCCTCCTCCCTTGGCCCTCTCTCCTTTCATGCTCCTGCTCATATCTTTTGATTTACTGGCCCATCGTCAGTTGCCCATGATGTGGCTCCTCCCCCAGAAGCTGTCAAGAAATGCTGAGCAGTCACATACCAGTGTTGGTCTGACCCCATCCTGCCACCCAGCATTTGTGCCACATGGAGGGGCTGAGCTTCCTAGGCAGGCAGATGGGCTCTTTCAATCCGCTGAAAGTGATGGGCAAGGCCAACTGCAGTAAGGCAATGTCATTGTCCATGCTGATTCTTTGAAAGTCCTTGTGAAGAATGATGCTGGTAACCCCCTTTGTTTCCAGGGATGGGCTTCTTAAATCATTGGTCCCCAACACGACACTCAAGTCCGTTGGGCTGGTGGCATAGATCCAGACAGGGGGAAGTGAAGGGGAAGAGAAGTCACAAAGCACAGAGAATTTGCTATGCCCCCAAACCCTAAATCCCATATAGTTCTAGGGGCCATTAGGACTTGTCCTACTGGGGCTGTTTTTCAGAAGATGTGAGAATTTGAAGACGGTAGAGGGAAGTGAAACAGCAAGGGTGACAAGACCACAGCCACATCACTGCTTCAGCACAGTCCTAGAGATGTGAATAAGATATTCCTACTTAATGTTACAGAAGAAATTCTTCGCACTGGGGACTCCAAAGAATATAGAAAAGACCACTTGGTATAGATCAAACATACTTCAGATAGATAAGGTGTTATTACATTAGTTTATCTACCAGCAACTTAATAGACCCAGCACAGAATTTAATCTAGTCTCACCATCGATTAAGCAAAAAGAATCGTCAATAATAATTTAGTAATTCTCTCCAAGCATAATGGCCAGAAACTTCCCAATAACCAATCCTTAACTATATTATGGAAGCATATGCAACAAGTTTTCTTGGTTATGCCATGGTGAAACTTTCCTCTGTTTTTTATTAACTTTTTAAAGTCAACCTTCCTGTGTATCTTCAAACTTTCTTGGGATAGTGTAGCAGATACAGCAGAAAGCATAAGCTCTGGAGCTAGGATTTAAATCCTATTTCTGTTTACTATATGTGCACCTTCAGTGAGTCACTTAGCCTTACTGAATCTGTTTCCCTCTCTGTAAAACAGTGTTGTTCATTCTACCTGCCTCAGAGGGCTGTTTTAAGATTGAATGAGTTAAAATGGGTTATTCATCTACCTTCTTCAGGGTTGATGTCTGAATGAATACATTAATGCAGGTAGTTTCTTAGCAGGTAACTGAATCATGATTATGCTAGATTTACAACCAGTCTCTTGGAGTGCAGAGAAAACTCCACAAGGAGCAAGTAAATAGGGTGTCAGACCATCCAGGATCTCAGACTTCCAGAATTAGGAGAATTTCTTCCTAGAAGGACTTAAATGTCCTGGAAGAGGTAAATGGACCAAGCCCTTTGACTCCACCAAACCACAAATGTTCTGGAAGAAGACAGTGTGTGACCTCAGGGAAACCAGAATTATTAGTCCTGGTGACAATGAAGAGGCAACAGCAGATGCCAGCCTCATGTTCACTGCCTTATCTTCTGTGGGGCTGGTGGTGATGGGTAGTAATCATTCCTGTCTGACTTAGGACTGATGAGACCTAGGACTTTCTTCAGCAATCAGGTCTTGCTAAGTGTGGGTGTGCCCCGGGGGTGAACACTGTCAGAAGCAAAGGGCTCTTGATACTCACGATAGGGCTTCAGAAAATAAGCAGTGAGCAGCAGTGACAATCCACCACTCGTTGATGATTGCGCCACCACAGAAATGTTGGTTTCTTGCCTGAATACTCACCTGCCATGGGAATTCACCCACCTCAGCCTCCATCCCCCCTATGATTCTGGAATAGTGAGTTCCTTCCTCAAAAATGGGTCTTTTACCACATTCTGGTAGAATGAAAGAGACAAAAAGGAAAAGTTTTGGTCAGTTTCCATAGAGGCTTATAAGTAGCTATCACTATATCCATCTTAGAAATGAGGAAACTGAGGCTGGCCCTGTGAAGCACCTCTAGGAACACAAGTAAGTCAGCAGATGGTTTATTTTGTTAGAGTCTGGGACTTGGGTCAGAAGTGTTGGCTCTGTCCCCTCTCCCAGCATTATGATTTTAGGCAAGTCACTTCACCGAGCTTATTTCTACTCTAGTCCAAGAGAAATCAAAGTAAAATACTTGGTCCAGAGCCATCCCTGGAGTGACAGGCAGAATAATGCCCTCTCCTCTACCACCATTGAAGTCCATGTCTTAATGGACCACATCCTGGAGATTGTACCTATGTTACCTCCCAGGGAAAGGGGGATGTGGGAGATAGAATTAAAGTTGCTAATCTGCTGACTTGAAAATAGGATGGTTATTATGGATAATGTTAGGGGCCAAATGCAGTTACAAGGGTCCTTAACATGGTGGAAGGAAGCAAGAGAAAGGTGTGACTGTGGAAGAAAAACATACACAGATGCAGCATTGCTAGCTTTGAAGATGGAGGGGCCACAAGCCAAGGAATACAGATGACCTCTAGAAGCTGAAGCAAGCAAAAATCTCCCCTAAAACCTCAGATTAGGAACAGAGTTTTGGTGACAGCTTGATCTTTGTCCGGTGAGACCTGAGCTAGATATCTATCCTACAGAACTGTAAGATAAAACATACATGTCATTTAAACCACTAGGTTTGTGGTGGTTTATAATAGCAGACACGGGTGACATACATGCGGGAAACCAGAAAGGTGGCCGAGAAAGGGCCAGGACCTACTGCAAGCCCAGAGCTGTGGCACATTAGAACATTGTGTTCCAGGCAGAGCAGCTCCATGCCCTGGGAAGCTGAGAGCAAAGGCTGTGGTTGCTTGTGCAGAGAAGGGAATTCACCTTTGGAGAGAATATGGGTCTAGCTCCTTGCCTCAAGAGGAGGAGATACTCCATAATATTTGTTGACTTGAAGGTCTACCTTGTGTTCTGGAACAAGGAATGAGTTTGATTCTAAGGAGCCTAAAGTCTCCTCTCATCTCCTTCTTGATTCCATTTTTCCAACTTTTCACTCAATGAACATTTTGAGGATTTTGTAGTGTAGGTTGGAGTGACCCAGTAGTGGTCATTTTTTTTTTTTGTTTTTTGTTTAAAAAAAAAAAAGACTAGAGTGAAAATTTAGCAATACGTGTCAAGAGCTTCAGCTGTCAAGAATCTATAAAGGTTCTTTGCAGAACTTAAAAAAATTTTTGTTTACATTTATTTACTTTTGAGAGAGATAGACAGAGCGCAAATGGGGGAGAGCAGAGAGAGAAGGAGACACAGAATCTGAAGCAGGCTAAACAAGCTGTCAGCACAGAGCCCTACGCAATGCTCAAACCCATGAACTTGGAGATTATGACCTAAGTCAAAGTCGGGCACTCAACCAACTGAGCCACCCAGACGCCCCTCTTTGCAGAACTTCTGAACCTGTACTTCCTCTTTTATTTGCCAAACACACATAGATTGTTTACTATATGTCATGCATGGTTATACTCTACAAAGACCACTTTACTTAATTTTTATAACAATGCTATGCGGTAGGTACTATTATTATCATTCTCATTTTATGTTTGAAACAGCTGAGGGATAGAGAGTTTAAGTAATTTCCCCAATGTGACACAGCTAATCATGGCCATACCAAGTTTTGAACCTAGTTAACCTGGCTTCAGGCTTGGTGCTCTTAGCACTACTCAGTGCCACTCTTTGGAATATTCTTCTCTCAGATAGTTACATGGTTCACTTTGTTCAGGTCTCTGTTCAAGAATCACTTCTTTGGAAAGGTCTTCCCAGTCCCTCCTGTCCTGGGCCCTCTTTATCTCCTACCCTGCATTATGTTCCTTCATTGTGTTAAGCCAGGCATTATTCATCCCTCTTTGCCTGACTATGACTTCAGAACATAAGCTGCATCTGGGGAAGGAGACATGCTAGCCTTGTTGCTAGTGGAACCACAACATCACAGCTGGCAGCCAGGAGACACTCAGCAATGGTGCATGATACTCTGACTCAGTAGTTGCACTGCTGGGAACTTATCCTAAGGGAAGAATCTGTAATACAACAGTATAAAGATGTTCACTACAGTGACCTCTATAATGGCAACAGATTGAAGACATCCTCAAGATCATGACTAAGTAGGATACCTTCATTCAGCCATGAAAATTATGCATATGGAGAGCTTTTAATGATGCGAGCCAATGCTCATGAGACAATTTTGAGGGGAAAAGTAAGGATAAAAAATCATATATAAACTTATGGTTTCAATCATGTTAACAAGCTGGCCTTATGCATGTGGGGAGAAATGTGTCACAATACTAAGAGTGATTGTGAGCTTGAGGTTTGATTGAATGATGGATGACTGCCATGGGTGCCAGCTGTGTGACATCTCTGAGAAGCAGAATATGGCATTTGCTAAGAAGATAGAACCTGGGGTCCTATAGCCCAATATCCAAATGGTGTCTCTGTTGCTTACTGAATGATTTGGCAGAAAACTAGAAACCTTGCTTATACTCCCTTTCTTCATTCCTAATGTGGACCTACCATATAAAACAGATGCACAGGGGTGCCTGGGTGGCTCAGTAAGTTAAGCATCTGACTCAGTTTCGGCTTAGGTCATGATTTCACAGTTCATGAGTTTGAGCCCCATGTGGGGCTCTGTGCTGACAGTGTGGAGTCTATTTGGGATTCTCTCTCTCTCTCTCTCTCTCTCTCGCTCTCGCTCTCGCTCTCGCTCTCTCTCTCTCTCTCTCTCTCTCTCTCTCTCTCTTTCTTTCTCTCTCTCTCTCTCCCCTCCCCTTCTTTCTGCCCCTCCCCTGCTTGTACTGTCTCTCTCTCTCAAAATAAATAAACTTAAAAAACTCCAGAGGCACAGATTAAATGAGATAATGAGCATTAAAGTGCCCAACATAGTGTTTGGCACAGAGTAAATCCTTAAGCCACATTAGCTGTCAGAATTTCTCCTATTATCTTGTACCAAAGTCTCCATGAGGCTGGCGGCTGGGCTCCATTCTCCATCTTTGTCCTGAGAACAACCAATATCACCAGTGTAGAGTCAGGTAGACTTATAGATTAATACTAGGGCACAAAACCCCTAAGCTGTGATGGAGGCAGTGCTGGGTGAGAAGCAGCTACAACTGAGCACACTGGCAGACGGGCACGTTCTGCTGATTCTCTCAACACAATGCACCATCCCCCAATCATATTTCAGTCAACCCCAGGCCAGAACGAGGGAGGCCAGGTGAAGAGGCTGTGTGCAGACAGGGAAATGTGAGTCCTGGAGGCAGTTGGGTGCAAATCCCAGCTCTTCAACTTCCCCACTGTGTGACCTGGGACAAATCTTCAACCTTCATAAGGCTCAGAGTTCCTAGCACATGCATGGAGATGAGAATGGAGACTCCACTGTTGAGGTATGTAAATTAAATTATGTGACCCATAAAAACAGCTAAGTAACCCAGGTTACTTCCAACCTCAGCCACCCCTTGGAGAGAGAACTACTATGGAGGCAAAAGGAGCTGCCTACTGACAACAGAAGGTCCTGGCCTTCCGGCCACTTGCACACATGTGAGTGTGCCCAGCTATGCTTCTGCTCTGCAGTTCATGGGAGCTCTGTCATGTTCCCAACCCCCACACTCTCCTTCCTCTGATTCAGAGGTCTGATACTCAGCTCATTCTGGGCACTTGCTTCTAGGTACTCCATTACTCATTCAGGGATAAATTCTAGGATTTCAAAACTGAAACTTAAGGTCAGACAGGTTGAACTTTGGGCTGGGAAAGAAGAAAAGAAAGGGAAGTATTTTTGAGGATGAGTTTATGGGAAAACCTAAAACTACTGCTCTTGTGCTCTGTGGGCCAGCCTCTTAGTGGCCAATTAGCTCATCAATGAGCTCGCTAACCAAATCTCTCTCTCAACCCTTAATGATCACCACTAACTGGATGAAAGTGAGGTGAGCAGGGCCATTTTCATGCCCAGCTCCACCTGGGAGAGCTACTCTGGCCACAGGGAGAGGGGTCCACATACCGAGATGTATGCCCTTGGCTTGGGACATGAGCAGCAGCATTGATAACAGGAGCATTGCCTTTGGCTTTGATGTTGGCCTAGGAGTTGAGGGAGGCAAGGGCTGAGGGAAATGATGCTGACAGAGCCTCGCTTCTTATAGCCAGTCCCTGGCTGGTGATGTCACAATGGGCTGTGTGTTTGAGAACTCAGGTCATGAAGAATTCTCCTCTTGCCATTTTGTTTGCAAGGTGGTTGGCACAGAGGAACCTCATTCTTGAAGACTTCTTGTCTGAGCTTCCCTTCTTGCTGACCTGGGCAGGACCCATTCCTTGATGAGTCCTTGATGGGCACCTTGCTTTTGTCCCCTGTCACTCCCACCCTTTTTAAAGGCTCATATGCCTCCTCTTCCACAAAGCTGGTCATGTAAGAGGTTTTCTGTGAATTTGTGGATAAGACATCAGCAGGGGGTTGCCAGGCTGGACCTATAGATTGGGGAGAAGATCCAGGAGGCCAAAGGGCCTCTCCCAGCACTAAGATTCTACCCACTACATTTGCCCTCATAGTTTTCTGCTCATGACTCTGATCTGGGGCTGCAGGTGTGACACTCACAGGCTGGTTCAGAGGCCCTGGCATATCCTTATGCCCAGCCCAGCTGGTGAAAATCCTCATTCCTACCACTTTCTGGGTTGATTATACATGGCCTCCAAATCCCCAGATAGGCCCCTGTCCATTTCTAAAGATGGAAAGGTCAGATCTGTGGTGGAAATGCCTGGTCCATGGCTTCTCCTTATGTCAGCAAGTAAGTCATGGGATTTTGACCTTACGATTTTTCTCCCTGCATTTCAGCACACTTATTTGGGTGGACTCTACCTAAGCATCCTCAGTACTGTCTTCCTGACCACTGGCCAGGCCCAGTGGTAGGAAATGAATCTCACTAATTTCAGTTCCCAAAGTGACCACAGGTCATTTTCCAGACCACAGTGTCTACTCTGTCTAGCCTGCTCCCTTGGTTTTATTATTTGCAAAAAAAAAAAAAAAAAGAAATAACAGGGTCCACCAGCAAAGTTATAAAGCCCCAAATGAGATCAAGTGACTTGGGTGATGGCCCCTTTTTACTATACCAACAATGTGGCTCTAGATACTTCCTGAGGGGAGAAATTCCAGGACAAGAGACTAATGTCTTCTCTTGTCCTATGGCCCCTTACAGGCAGCTGCTCCTCAGCACCTAGGTGTCCTTTCTGAGGGTGGGGCCAGGGCCCATTTTGTGGACATAGGATGGTGTAATCTCCATCTGTTCTGAATGATTTATAACCTGACTCCCCAAACAGAAGAGGCCTGATCAAGGGCTAACCTTTTCTTTTACTGGCATGTGGGTAAAGGTACCAAAACATACTGGGTCACTGGGCCGTAGTCACTAGGAAGCTCCTGCTTTCCCTCTGCTCTTCCTTTAAGCTCAGCTCTCTCCCTGCCCTGGCCCTGCTATTCACACTCCTGCTGAATGCTGGTGGTTCTCCCCTTTGCTCAGGTTCTAGGAGTGGGGGAGGAGGAGCCTGGACCCTTACTGCTAATCTCTACTTTTGGGGAGGCAGGATGATGGCAACATCCACTAAGTTACTGCTCATTTTCTACAGAAGTATCTGGACAAAAGCACAGCCCACCTCTAGGAAGATCCATTTCCTTCTGGTCTATATCCCTCTTATTAATATAACTTGAGCCTTATTCCTTGTGAAATACTCATTCACTACTCAGCATTTTTTTTGCCAAGCTTTTTTTTACTATAACAACAGGTTACAAAATAACTGATGGAGGGGAGAAACAGGTGGGCACAGAGCCACTGTGCACAGTCACATCTCCAGTGGGTACCATTCCTACAGACTACAATGGAAATATCTAACCCTTAATTAAGCAAATCTGGGGGCCTAGTTGTGGAGAGAAACCTCAGTGCTCTATAAAGAATCTATAGAAATTCAAAGAGAAAAGAAGGCACATGTTGACATAGGTTGCTTATGGGACTACTGCCTGGTTGATGCTTCAGAGGCCCCCAGGGTGGCATTATCATAGTGACTTTATTTACCACAGTCCTGGTCAATATATCTCTGACTTAGGCATGCAGCCTGTGGAGCTCATTCAGTGCAAATTAGGGTTGTCAGATTTATCAGATAAAAATACAGGATGGCCACTTAATTTTTTGTTTTGTTTTTGTTTTAATGTTTGTTTACTTTTGAGAGAGAAAGAGAGAGAGCATGAGCAAGGGAGGAGCAGAGAGAGAGAGGGAGACACAGAATCTGAAGCAGGTTCCAGGCTCTGAGCTGTCAGCAGAGCCTAATGCAGGGCTCGAACTCATTAATTGTGAGATCATAACCTGAGCCAAACTCAGACGCTTAAACGAATGAGCCACCCAGGCACCCCTAATTTTGAATTTCAGATAAAGAATATATTTCTAGCATATGTATCCATGCAATGTTTGGGACATACATACACTAAAAAAAGCAAAAACAAAACAACAACACACACACAAAACCTCATTGTTTATCTGAAATCCTAATGTATCTGGAGTTCTGTATTTTATCTGGTGACCCCAATGTTCATTTCCATGCTTCTTCCTTCAGATGCTAATCCAGTGGATTGGGGAAGGGAGGGGAACCAGATCTAAGCATTTTAACAGCTGCTTCCAGATGATTCCAGTGTGAATCATCCTAGACCACATTGAGAAATGTCAGTTAAGACTAGGGTAGAGAGCTTCCTGGGATCCTTGGGAAGCTGGGGCTGGAGTTTGACTCCACCTGGGAGATCTGTAGAATGAGAGAGTGGTTGAACAACTTAGACTCTGGAATATGTACAGTTTGTGCAGTGTGGGCTGTACAGGGGACCCAGCCATGGGGCCTACCAAGGGGGCCCCAAAGGAAAGAGGATGATATGCTACCAGGCCTAGGGGCTGCAGGAAAAAGGAGGCCATCAGGGAGCCCTGGAAGAGCCCATGAAAGAGTCAGCAAGGAATGGATGAGTATATTGTATGGATGAGTATATTCCCCACAGTCACTATTCTGAAAACTGATGTAAATGAAGAAATCATGAAGTTTCAGCCAGACCTTTCCCACCAACTGTAAAGGCAAGTGAAGAACACAGTGGGTAATGCAACTGCTACTTTTGAACAAGAGCAATTCACTTTGTGGGGCTCCCTCACAAAAAGTCAGCAAGGAAATGCCTCCTAGGCCCAGAGGTCAGAAAGCTGATGTTTGGGCTAGCTCACCTTTATTTGCACGCTCCCCCCAACTTCAATCCCTGCCAGGAGAGAAAGAACAGCTCAAGATGGGGGAAGATGAGCAGAACCAGAGGTGAGAAAAGGCCCATGTCCCTAACTGGACTGGGAGAGGGAGACTTAACAGTCAGATTCAGCCTCTAGAGTGTGACAGGGTCTATCTAGAATATCTATCCTAATACCCAAATTGAAACTGGGTTTGGGATTCAAGTGCTTCTCGGACTATCATCTCTGAACAACAGAACATGTACCTAGAGTGCGCTCTCTCTCTCTCTCGCTCTCTCTCTTTCTCTCTCTCTCTCTTTTAATCAGGGCAGGACAAATCATTCCTGCTGAATGGAGTTTAAAAAAAATGGTGAAGGACACAAATAAAGCTGTAGTTTGATTGGAATCCATGCATTGCTCTTGTTCAAAAGTAGCAGTTGCATTACCCATTGTGTTCTTCACTTGCCTTTACAGTTGGTGGGAAAGGTCTGGCTGAAATTTCATGATTTCTCCATTTACATCAGTTTTCAGAACAGTGACTGTGGGGAATATACTCATCCATAAAAGCATGGGCAAGTCACCTAGCTCAAGGAGGCTGATGTCTGGTATGACTGCCATGCTGTACCCACTGCCACCCACAGCCCCCAGCTCTCATGACAGATGTGGCCAGTTGATTATAACTCCTTTCTGCTGAGCCAAGAATTAGTCACAATTTGGCCATTAGGCAGCTGTTAACAAGGTGATCAGACAAAACCCATTGTCATTGCTGGACTATGACCTTTATGGTTGCAAAAGCCTCACCAAATCCAGTAAGGACATTGTCAGAGACTTTAGAGGATGCATCTGGCCTCCTCTCTGATGTTCATGCAGGCATGTGCAGCCCCTAAAAGTGGTGCCTCCATTTATATTGTGCTACATAATTCAGGAGGTGGTCTGCATGTTATACTAGAGAGTGATTTCTGAAGTCAGACATAATTAGCTTCAAATCCTGCATCCTCTACTTCTATAAAGGGTCTTGAGCATGTTATTTCTCCTCTGAGAATTTTGCTTATTTCTACACAGTGTATAAGAGGACCTTTCTATTAGATTTGACATAAGAATCAGGACATAAGTCACAATATGTCTTAGTCACTTCTGGCTGCCATAACAAATACAGTTGACCCTTGAACAATATGGGGTTAGGGACACAGACCCCACCTTGCAGCCATAAATCCACATATAACTTTGACTCTCTAAAAACTTAACTACTGATAACCTACTGTTCACCAAAAGCCTTACCAATAACATAAACAGTTGATTAACACATATTTGTAGATTATGTATATTGTATACATACTGTATTGTATTGTATTCTTACAATAAAGTAAGATAGAGAAAAGAAAATCTTACTTAAAAAGTCATAAGGAAGAGAATATATGTTTACAGTACAGTACTGTATTTATTAGTACTATAAGTTTACATCATCTGTTTTTAAGATGAATTGTTTGTCAGTACCTACATCAACACTGTCTTATATGATACAAAAAATTGTAAATATTATACATATTACTAATACTAGACATCAAAAATGAAAAGATAAGGGGGAGCCAAGATGGCGGAGAGGAAGAGAGCTCTGTAAACTCCCTCCACACTGTTTTTCGAACTGAGAAGGATATTACGTTCAACTGAGAGAGCAGAAAGAGAAAATACGAACTCCAGAGGGAATAGAACCTCAAAGATACCTGAGTGAGTGGGGGCGAACGGGGGAGATCCAAGGACAGGCCAGCCCAGGACGGGCAGGGGAGGTAAGATCCCCAGCCCAACGTGGCACAAGTGTCGGGCGCCCGGGAAACAAAGGGAAGAGACAGAGTTGGAACGCGCTCATAGAACTGTCTCTGGGGAAGAGGTATAGAACGCTTAGCTGCGCGTGGAGACAGAAACCCACTCCATAGATAACTGCTGGGCAGCGGGCGCAAGAGAAGGAATAGCCCCCAGCCCTAAACCATCTCGGCGGGGAATCAGAGGCGTCTGTGGCTGTGAGAAGGGGCTGCTCTGGAGAGGCGCGCGCCGTGGTGGAAGCGACCCAAGCAGAGCAGCGACTGCGCCGGGCGCGAGCAATTCGAACTTGGTTTTGGGAACGGGACCACGGACCGCATTTCCACGGCACACCCCGCCCCCTGCACTGCACGGACTGCGCGAATTCTGGGTCCCCACAGGGAAGAAATAAGACACGCACCGACAGGACCTTCAGCCAGGAGTTGGTGGCGGGTGGAGGCCCGGGCGCGCATAGAATGTGGGAGCTCCCAGCACATTTCCAGGAGCACACAGCTTCTTGAGCTGGGCTATCGGAAACTAAGAGAGACTCGGTTTTTTGCTTTTTGTTTTTTTTCCTTTCTCCATTGCAACCGCGATCCAGACTGGGGGTGGGGACTCCGCAATTGAGTCTGTGAAGGTGCGCACTTCACCTCCTGCTGCTCATTTCGCCTCAGGCAGGGGTGGAGCCTCTGAGAGCAGACTCCAAGACTTACCCCATCAAACCAAGCCTATCCACCAGAGGGAGCTGCTGCCTGCTTTTTTTTTTTTTTTTTTTTTTCGGTTTTTCTTTTTCTTTTTGTTTTTGTTTTGCTTTGTTTTGGTTGCTTGTTTTTTTAATATATAACAAAAATTTTTCTTTCTTCACTAGT
>NC_043700.1:48902528-48939386 GCF_006229205.1 Suricata suricatta | reverse complement strand
TGAGAGACTATTGAATGCTGAGAATGAACTGAGGGTTGGGGGGAAGGGGGAGGGGGAAAGAGGTGGTGGTGATGGTGGAGGGCACTTGAGGGGAAGAGCACTGGGTGTTGTATGGAAAACAATTTGACAATAAAATATTTTAGAAAAATGAAAAGATAAGGTAAAAACTATATTTATTGCATTGAAGCAATGATATGATTGCTTTGTGGGAGCCCAGTATAATTGATATGATTTCATCATGGTAGCCTCACCTATACACTAACGAGCGAATTGTTATAAATTTTTTATGGCATGTAGTATTAGTCATATTCCTAATGTGGCATTAGTAACATTGTTACAATTTTTTAAAAACCACTTACCTGTGATGATATGTGTCTTCTCCAATTATGAGAGGAATACTGTACAGAAATGTAATTTTTTGAAAGCAAAGTTTTAAAGCAGTAACAAAGCTAACACATTATTAATCTATATTAAAATCACTCACCTTACGCCTATGTAGGATAGGCTATCCACTTCCATACAAATCTTACACACAATGTTCTACACAGTGAATACTTAGGCTATGATGATGACGCAAAAATGTCTTGTACATATTTTACCTTAATGTTATTAGATTTTTCAAACACACACACACACACACACACACACCGCTGAAGGTTTATTAACTATATTTACTATTTACTATTCATCAAGTGGATGATGATTATTTACTAATCATTAAGTGGAAGTGGTTCTTCATAGAGGTCTTCATCTTCATTGTCTTTCACGTTGAGTAGGCAGAGGAGGAAAAAGAGGAGGTTTTGGTCTTGCTGTCCTGGGGGCGGCAGAGGCAGGAGAGGTGGAGGAAGTGGAAGGGGAGGTAGGAGAGGCAGGCACACTCGGTGTAACTTTATGGAAATACAACATAATTTCTGTCTGACCTTTTGCTTTTTTTCCCTCCCTCTAAAAATGTTTCTATATGGTACCAATCCTTTTTCCACCATTGCTTTAGTTTCATTGCTTGTGTCATGGAAGGGTCCATGTTAGAAAAGAGTCAAAAGCAGGGGCACCTGGGTGGCTCAGCCGGCTGAGAGACCGACTTTGGCTCAGGTCATGATCTTGCGGTTTGTCAGGCTCTGTGTTGACAGCTTGCTCAGAGCCTGGAGCTTGCTTTGGATTCTGTGTCTCCTTCTCTCTCTGCCCCTACTCCTTTCGTTCTCTGTCTCTCAATAATAAATAAATGTAAAAAAAAAAAGTCTCCAAAGCAGTCTTCAATAATCAGAATTCTCTGCCAGATTGTCTAATGTCAGTTTGTTTTCTAGCTCTGCTTCTCCTCTTCTTCCTCATCATCTGGCACTGGTTCAGACGCACCAATCTTCATCAAGTTGTCTTCCGTTAATTCCTTTAGTGTAGGGTCAAATAGCTCTTGAATTTCTCCAAGATCCATATCTTACAACTCTTCACTCCTCACTGTTTTTTTTCTCCATATCCACAATCTCTTCCATGACTTCCTTAATTGGCTCTGTTGTAAATCCTGTGAAGTCATGCACGACATATGGACACAATTTTCTACAGCAGGAATTTATCGTTTTAAGCTTGATGGATTTCATGGCTTTTCCTATAACAATGATGGCATCTTCAATGGTGTAATTCTCCCAGACTCTCATGATGTTCTATCAGGATTCTCTTTCATAGCATTGATTATCATTTACACAGAGTACCATGTGTAATGAGCCTTAAAGGTCCTTCTGACCTCCTGATCTAGAAGCTAACTTAGAGATGTGTTTGAGGATAAGTAGACCATTTCTAGGCCTTTGGTATTGATCTCATGGGGCTCTGTGTGGCCAGGACCATTTCCAGTATCAAAAGAACTTTAAAAGGCAATCCCTTACTGGAAAGGTACTTTCTCTCTTCAAGAACAAAGCCTCAATGGAACCAATCCAGAAAAAGGGTTTTGTTGTCTAGTCCTTGTTATACAACTAAAAGACCGGAAGCTGGTGTTTATCTTTTCCCTTCAAGACTCAGGGGTTAGCAGCTTTATAGATAAGAGCAGTCCTAATTATAAACTCAACATTGGCATAAGACAGTAGAGCTAGTCTATCCTTCCTGCCTTAAATACTGGTGCTTGCCCTCCCTCCTTACTAATAAATGTCCTTTGTGGCTGCCCTCTTCCTCCCTGAATAGGGCAATTTCATCCGCATGAAAAAATATGTTCAGGTGGGTGTCCTTTCTTCTTAGTGATTTTCTTAATGGCATCTGGCAACTCTTCTGCTGCCTCTCGGTCAGAAGAAGCTGCTTCTCTTGTTATCTAGACATTTTTAAAATCTGAATCTCTTTCTAAAATTATCAAACTATCCTTTGCTGACGTTAAATTCTCCAGTTTTAGATCCTTCATCTTCCTTTTGCTTTAAGTTGTTATATAATGACATTGCTTTTTCTCAGATCATATTGGAGTCTAGAGGTATGCCTTTCTTATAGCAATCCTGCACTCATTTAAAGCTGCATTTTTAATATGAGATAAAAAGGCATTTTGCAAAAAGTGCACAGTTTTTGAACCACTGGCATAACTCCAGTGCTGGTGTCATGGATTTTCTTTCTTTCTTTCTCCTTCTCCTTCTCCTTCTCCTTCTCCTTCTTCTTCTTCTTCTTTTAACAAAGACCCTTATGCTGGATTCATTTATCTTGGAAATGGTGGGCAACCACAGCTGCAGACCTCAGCCTATGGTACATTTGAAGGAACTAAACTTTTTCTTGTAATGTCATGACTTTTTTCTGCTTCATGGGATCACTGTCAGCATCACTTACAGCACGTCATATGGGTCCATAATGTTTGTTACTCAATGTTTACAGTATTGTATTAAACATAATGAAAAATACACAAGAACCATGAGAGATCATTTTTTAACTGCAATAAACAATTTATTGGAAAGACCAACAGCTTACATGGAAATAGCTGGCATCACAGCATTTTAAGTAGACACTCCCAACACTGGAGCTCACTACAATAGCAATGGGAGATGGTTATGAAATTATTACAGTAATACAGTATACAGTGCAGTTATTTTTTTGCATTATTATTTAATACTGCTTCTTTCTCCTGACTGTGAATGGTTCCATGTTTGGACTATAAATTTTGTGTGGCTAAGTTTTGACAACTTTTAACCTTTTGTGATAGATTCGTGTGTATTTTATACTAGTAAATCATTAAATAATCTAGTATATACATATATTTCATGCATTTGGGATGAAAAATTTTTAATGTATTTCTAGGCTATGTGATTTGTCTGTTTTTCCAAACTTTTGCAAATCTCCAAAAAATATCTAGAGCATTTATTGGAAAAAAAATCTGTGTAAATGGACTTGTGCAGTTAAAATTCATGTTATTCAAGGCCCAACTATGCCCTAGACTGGGTGACTTAATCAATAGACATTTATTTCTCATAGTTCTGGAAGTTGGAAATCCAAATTCAGGGTGGCAGTATGGTTGGTTCTTGGACAAGGCTCACTTCCTGGTATTCAAACAGTTACCTTTTCAGTTGATCCTCAGATGGTAAGTAAGAGATCTCTCCCTGTCCCTTATTATAAGGACACTAATCCAATTCATGAGGGCTCCACCCTCATGACCTAATTACCTTTCGAAGTCTCACCTCAAAATTCTAACGCATTGGAATTAGGTTTCAACAAATGGATTTTGAGGTGGACACACACTTGCAGTCTACAACTGCATGGCAACACATCCCAAACATGCTTGCTCTGATGATGTAATAGTGTTATGGAGCCCAGTTTACAAGTTTAATCACCAACTTTGCATTTTTGGTTAGTAGCAGATCATGATCATTGTTCTAGGTATACACAGTCTCTGAGGTCATCTTTACATCTAACCCTCTTGGATTCTGAATGAGGTACCTGGCATTGTGGAAGGATAGGGTGCTGGTTTGCTCTCTAATGGCTTCCTGCATGTCAAGGTTTTGCATTTGCCATCACATTTAATCTATAGAACAACCTTGTAAACTAGACCAAGTTATCTCCTTTCCTCATTTCACAGTGAAGAAGGCAGCCTAGGACAAGTTAAGGAACCAGACCAGAATCAAAGGTTACTTAGTCTGGGGTTAATTTTATGTGTCAACTTGACTGGATCATGAAATGCCCAGATATCTAGTTATATATTATTTCTGAGTGTGCCTGTGAGTTGTTTCCAGATGAGATTACCATTTGAATTTGTTGATATAATAAAGCAGATGGCCCTTCCCAAAGTGGGCAGACATTCTCCAATCAGTTGAAGGCCTGAACAGAACAAAAATGTGGAAGAAGGGAACATTTGCTCTCTCTGCTTGATTATGTGAGCTCTGACATCAGCCTTCTGCCCTCTGACTTAACACAATTAGCCCTCTGGACCTGAGGTCTTTAGAGTTGGACTAGAACTTACATCACTGGTTCTCTTGTTTCTTAGGCATCTAAACTTGGACTAGAACTACACCATTGGCTTTCTGGGTCTCAGGCTTCATACCACCTTAATGCTTTCTTGGGTCTCCAGTTTGCACATGGCAGATAGTGAGACTTCTTAGCCCCCATAATTGCATAAGTCAATTATTTATAATAATAAATAATTACATATATGATATATAATACCCTATTGGTTCTGTTTCCCTGAAGAATCCTAATTATTCATGATATTTATATCATGCCACGATCCAAACCCAGTTCTGCCCAGCTCCATTACTATTCCACACTGTGCTTTTAGACATATAACCATAGTTAATTCTCACATTATTTTGACTCATCCTCTTGAAAAATTCGTAAGGAGAGAGGAAACAAATTTTGACTTGCTCAAGATTATACAACTCATCAGAGAAGAGCACATCAACATTCCCATGCCAATCTTTACCTTGAGGCCAGCCTTTTCTTCTCAGGGCATTCATTCATTCATTAATTCATTCCATTAAGTGTCTAATATGTACCAAGCAATCCTCTAAGAACTAGGGATATAGGAGTAGAGAAAAAAATAAAAAGCCCTTGTCCTCACTAGGGTTAAAGTCTAGTGGAAGAGACAGAAATGAAATAAGTCCTGAAGATAAAGACTCTATCAGATGATCATAAGTGCTATAAGAAAATAAATAGGGAAAGAGTATAGGGAGTGCAGGTTGAAGAAAGTAGCAGGCATTGTTTTTAATAGAGTGATGGGGAGGTCTAATTGACAAGGTAATCGAAGAGACCTTAAGGAAGGAGGAAGGAAGTCTTGCAGGTAATTAGAAAGCCTTATAGGTAGTAGGAAGACTTGTTGGTAACTGGGGGTTCTTTTAGGTGCATGGGGAATATTGTTGTAATCTTGTGATATAATAAGAAATATATGTCGTGGTCTTCATCTGGGTTTCTGGCTAGAGCCCTTAAAATCTTTATAAGTTATTAAGTGCTAAGAACAATACAAGAGTCTTTAATATGTGGATCTTGTCCCCACCCCTAAAATAGTTCTTAGGTGATAAAGAAGGAAGGAATGTCTCTTGTTGTCCATAACAAGCCTTTTTCAACCACACCTGAGTTTATGTTAATATGGCAACTTGAAAAACCCCTTAAGATAGAGGGCTGGTTGCCTGGGGAACTGATCTCCTGATTTAAAGGTCCCCTGATTAGAAGGTTGGAAGTTTCAGTCCCAGAGCTAAGATTGAATTAATCACCAGTGGCCAGTAACTTAGTCAATCATGCCTACATTATGAAGCCAACATAAAAATATTACCTGAAGGGGTTCAGAGAACATCTGGGTTGGTGAACACATGGAGGTGCTGGAACGGGGGCATACCTAGACAGGGCCTGAACACTCCATGTCCCTTCCCCATACCTTGTTCTATGTATCTTTTCTATTTGGTTGTTCCTGAGTTGTATTCTTTATAATAAACTAGTAATCATGAGTAAAGCACTTTCCTGAGATCTGTGAGCTGCTCTAGCAAATTACTGAAACCAAGGGGGTCATAGGAACTCCTGATTTATATAGAGAGGGTCAGTCAGGACTATGAAGGGAATATATAGTTGATAGGTTATCTAAGTGATAACCTAGATTTGTGATTGGCATCTGAACTGGGTGCAGTCTTGTGGGAATAGCCTCAACCTCCGGGGTCTGAACTAACTCCAGGCAGTTAACTGTCAGAATTGAGTTCAACTGTAAGACAGCCATTCAATGTCCACTAAACACTGGAGAAGTACTTGGTGTGGAAAAACCACACATCTGATATCAGAACTGTTGTGAGAAGAGAGGAAAATAAGAGTTTTTATTTTACTTGTAGATAACAGCTATTTTAGGCAGTTGGCACTTCCTTGTTTAATCCCCTATACAGTCATTCTTTAAATTCTTTACAAAGACTGTTGTACATGGGAGGAGATAGCGTGGTAGCTAAAGAGTAAGTCAGAGGAGAGGGAGAGCATTTTGAGACTGTTTATTTAGAAGATTTTAAGGTGAAAATGACTTGAACACATTTAAATGGGGATGAGAAAGATGTGGAAGAGAAAAAGAGCATGAGGACTATGAAGGGAATACATAGTTGGTAATATCAGATTCCTGAGGATGTGGGAGGATCGAGAGGTTCAGAGGACACGTAGAGGAGTTATCTTTAATCAGGAGGCATTGCTCCTCTTTAGAATATTCTAACCCTCTTTTGCACAGCAAACACCTGCTTCTTGTTTTCCTATAGTACTTCTGGCAATTGCCAGCCTCCTTTTTCCGCTCTGCTTCCTTCTGTATGAGAGTACATTCAGACAGTTCTTCTGGGCTCAATCTTAGGCCATCTTTGCTTTTCTTTCCTCCTCAGTGGACAATCTCATCCTTTCCGGTGACTTCAATAGATGAATGACTTTCCAACTTACACTTCTACCCCTAATTTTCAAATCTGTACTTATATCTGCCTGTTCATCCTGCGTAGTTCATCAATCACATTACTTTTATATGCAATCTCTTTAGTATCTCTCAATTGTATCTGTTTCTTGGTAACTCCACTGTTACAAACTATGTCCCTCTTAAAATTCATATGTTGACGTCCCAGCCCCAGTACCTCAGAATGTAATCATATTTGGAGAGAAAGTCTATAAAGAGATGATTAAGTTAAAATTAGTCCCTAATCCAATATGACTCATGTTCTTATAAAAAGAGGAAGATGGTTACCAGAGGGGCCATGGGTGGGGGATGGCTGAAAGAGGTGATGGGGATTAAGGAGTGTACTTGTGATAAGCACTGGGTCATGTCTAAAAGTGTTGAATTGTTATATTGTACACCTGACACTAATATAACACCGTATGTTAACTGTACTGGAATTAAAATAGAATTAAATTTTTTAAAAAGAGGAAGAGATACCAGGAGTACATGTCCACAGACAGAAGACTATGTGAAGAGGCAGCAAGAGGGTGGCCATCTGCACACCAAGGGGAGAGGCCTGGAACGGATTCTTCTATTATGGCCCTCTGAAGGAAACCAACTCTGTTGACACCTTGACCTTGGACTTCCCAGCCTCCAGAATTGAGAAATTTCTGCTGTTTAAACCACGCACTATGTGGTACTTTGTTATGGTAGCTTTGACAAACTAATATACCCACCTTCTTTACTATTTTAGGTCACCACCATCTTTCATTTGCATTTCTAGAACCACTTCTTAAATTATATTCTCATTTCTAGTTTCATCCTCTCTAAAATAATCTCTGTGTTACACTCAAAGTAATCTTTTCATGTATATGTGACTATATGACCTGCTTTCATTCCACCACTCTCCCTATTAATGTCACAATAAAGTTAAATCTTCTAAAAAGTCAGAGTGAGCTTTGAGATTAAAAATATGAAAACTTACCTAAGGATCCATAGCTTTTTGAGACCAAAGCAAATGGTAGACTATGTGGCTCCTCAAGAGGCTCAGAGTTGAAAGTGGGAAGGGAGTGTGCAGACAAAAGTTTGCCTAACATGGTGTCCCTTTATTCCTCACTGCACAGGGAAGGATTGGGCACACAGACTCATTAAGCCAGGCTTCCCTGCATCCCCTATTTCCTCTCTCCCAGGCTTACTATGATGTCATCCAGTATCAGCTTTGCCATGCATTTGTGATGGCCCCAACTGAAACAGCTGCAGCTGGCATTTTATCAGCTTTGGTTAGAGGCATAGGTTGGACAATCCTGGACTGGAATGAAAAGAAAAAGAACATGCTCCAGCTTCTAATTCCACTGCTTATGGCATTCAAGGGATATGCCCAAGAAGAGCCAGGTCTGTGCCAGGCTAGCCCAGTGCAGGGGATGGAGAGAGGCCTGTGACCTCTTACCTGGTTCCTGGAGAGTTGATGTAGGGAGGGCAAATGGCTCAGGAAATGGGGAGATCACAACTGATTAACCAAAGTAAATATTTTGGGCTTAGTGAATAATGCCATTTAAAATGATCCCCCAGGGTCTGGACCCAGAGTTCTAGAAATACAGGGACTTGGAGCAACAATTTAGCGATGCCTCTGCTTCTCTAGTCTCCACTCCCCTCTTTGTAAATGTATTAAGGATCTTTCTGGGCCCTGCATAGTGCGGGGACCACAGTGGAATAAAGACCTTATTAATTTAGACCACCTGTATTAGATTATTTAATCTCATACAGTGGGGAAATCTATAGGACTATTATTATAAGAGCAAATGAATGAATGCAGCATTTTCAAGTATGTGCTGTAGAACCCTTGTTCTGTTAGAAGCTTATGGTTACACAAGATTTAGAAATGTTCTCTCCATTACTTTTCCTGTACAGTCCTAGTGAAAGTTATGGGAAATCTCACTGTAAAGAAAATAGAATAATTTTATTTAATCTGGTATTTCTGAAATGTAACTGGCCACAAGACCACCTTTTACACCCTCATTTGTAATATTTTCCTTAGTTGTAACATTTTCCATTTATTCTTTTGAGAATTACCAGTTCCTTTCTATAGTTTTCTCATTTTTCCTATTTGAATTGGTGTTATAAATTGGTTTGTAGGAACTTTAAAAAACTTTTTAATGACATTGGCCCTTTGTCTTTTATGTGTGCTGCAAAATAGTTTCCCCTAATTCTTCAACACTCTTCAAACTCTATTTTGGACAAAATGTAAAAAACTTAAATTTATGTAAAAGTTCATCAATATTTTTACTTATGGTTCTTGGCTTTTATTTGATGTGTTAAAAAGATCTTCTCATCCCAGATTATAACCACAATCAGACATGGAGCATAATGTAAGCCTCTGAAGTTAGTCTGCAAATAATTAACTTTCCTTTACATACTTGCTATGTCATATCAGAATGAATTACTAATGTCTTTGTATTCATTTCTTCATCTGTAAAATGGTAATATTAAGGTTATTGTGAGGATTAAATATTCATAAAGCTCAGGCACTTTATAATACTGAAATTTTGCTAGCTGCCATTATTCCAGCATTTATATGATTTTGTCTTGAATTAACATTTTCCTCATATCAAGTTGATAAAGATATTTTTCTATGTTATTTCCTAGAACTTTATTTTTCATACCTTACATTTAGATGTGCAACCCACTTGGTCTCGAATTTTATGTACAAACAAGGTAGAGTTCAAAAAAAAATTTTTAAGGAAAGTAACCTACAAAGGAATCCTCATTCAGCTATCTTCAGATGTGTCAGCAGAAAATCTGCAGGCCAGGAGAGAGTGGAATTATATATTCAAAGTGTTGAAAGATAAAACTTGTCAGCCAGGAATACTTTATCCAGCAAGGTATCCTTCAGATACGAGAGAGAAATAAAGCCTTTGCCAGACAAACAAAAGCTAAGACAGTACACCACCACTAGGTCTGCCTTGTAAGAAATGCTGAAAGGAGTCCTTCAGGCTGAAATGAAAAAATGCTTATCAGTGACACAAAAGCAAGTGAAAGTATACAATACTCTAGCAAAGGTGAAAAACAGTCAGAATTAGGAAACTGGAACTCTATATTAGAATGCAGTTTTAATCAATTATACAGGCTAAAGAAAAAAAGCATTAAAAATAAGTATAAAAAATAAGTTAGCTACTAGAATTTCTCAATGAATTCACAGCATAAGAAAAGGTAAATAGTGACATGAAAAATATAACAGTGAAGGGTTAAAAGGGTAGAACTTTTATAGCCAAATGAAGATTGGATGCTATCAGCATTTTTTAGGAGATGTTTTACGTAAGCCAAATGGTAACCACAAAAAACCTAGAGTCGAGCCACAAAACATAAAAAAAAGGGGAGACTGTGCAAATCCTCATAGAAAATCACCACTTTAAAAAGGTAGGCAGAAACAGGGGAAAGGATACAATGGAGATACAAAACAACCAGAAGGCAAATGATATGATGGCAGTAGTACATCTTTATATGTCAATAGTAACTCTAATTACAAAATGAATTAAATTAATGGAAAGGCACAGAATGTCTGGATGGATTAAAAAATAACAAAGAAGACCCAATTATATGCTGTCTACAGGAAACTAATTTTGTCTCTAAAGACACACATAGACTCAAAGTAAAAAGATGGAAAATGAGATTTCATGGAAATGGAAGACAAAAGAAAGGTGAAGGTAGCCATAATTACATTAGACAAAATATACCTTATGCCAAAGGAGATAGCAGAGATAAAGAAAGGTGTTATGAAATGATTAAAAAGTAAATACATCAGGAAGATATAAGAATAGTAAATATATATGTACCCAGTATTGCAATATATTAAACAAATACTAATGGACTGAAGAGAGAAAGAGACAGTAGGAGAATTTACCACCCCACTATCAACCATGGATAGGACATCCAGACAAAATCAAAAGAAAACATTGAAATTGAATCATAATCCAGAACAAATAAATTTAATAGACATATATAGATCATTCTAGAGAGCATCAGCAGAATATTCTTCCTGAGTTCACAGGGGACATTCTGTAGGATAGATTATATAATAAAACACACAAAAAAATCTTAGGAGTTTTAAGAACATTGAAATAATATCAACTACTTTTTCTGATCACAATGGAATGAACTTAGAAATGAAGAAGAGGAAAGATGGAAAATCTACAAATATGTGGAAACTAAACAACACACTTCTGAACAACCAATGGGTTAAATCAAAAGAGAAAATTTAAAATCTCAAAACAGATAAAAATAGAGATGCAATGTATCAAGGCACTTGGGTGGCTCATTCATGATCTTTGGTTCAAATCATGATCTTGTGGCTTGTGAGTTACTGTCCTGTGTCAGGCTCTATGCTAACAGCTCAGATCCTGGGGCCTGCTTCAGATTCTATGCCTCCCAGAGAGGGAGAGGGAGGATGAGAGAGAGAGAGAGAGAGAGAGAGAGGGAATCTTAAAGAATCTTAAGCAGGCTACATGTTCAGTGCAAAACCTGACACAGGGCTCAATCCTGTGACCCTGGGCTAAAATCAAGAGTCAGACATTTAACCAACTGAGCCACCCAAGCATCCTTAGTAAGTTAATATTTAAAATCCAATTAAGAATGCCAGAAAATGTAACCTAAATAATATTTGGAATTAACAGAACACACATTTTAAAAAGTTGACTGTTGAAACTTTAATCTGAGAGTAATAGGTTTCTATTTTTTAAATATTTTTATGGATTTCAATAAGAATTTATAAAACATATTGACATGTTTTGATGAAAATATTTTAGTTTGAATTCTACATTGAATCATATTTAGATGCTCCAACAATTTTGTAAGGAATTTTTAGATAATCCATTCCCAGTGGTTATTAACACACAATAGAATCTGGAATTTTAGTAATATAAAGTTTTAGCATAAAATTATAAATTTAAGTATGGATTTTACACATATATTTAGGTCATGTATTTGGTGGCCTCTACAACTAACAGATGAAAAATAAGAAGTGACTTTCAGAGGTACTTATTGGGGAATAGCATGCAACAAGTTCCTCAAATACGGGACATGGCTTTGTTCAAGTTACATCAGTTGAACTCACATATCAAGATCCCAAACTGTCCTAAATCAGAGGAACTATTTTTTAAGACTTGAAACACTGACAAAGTTTAGACAAACTTTGTGACAAAGGGCCACAATACTTTATATTTTATTTATGAGGGCCATTTTTACCTCAATTAAATTTTATCTGAAAAAATTACTTAAAACTCTAGTTGTATTATTTCATTATATTCCCAAACTTATTTCACAAGGCCAACATACTCTAATACCAAGGCCAGCTAAGGATACTACAAGGGAAAAAAAAAACCTACTGACCAATATCCCTGATGAATATAAATATACAGATTCTTACTAAAATATTAACAAACCAAATTCAATTCCACATTAAAAGGATCATACACCCATAATCAAGTGGTATTTATCCCTGGGATGAAAGGATGGTTCACAAATCAATACATGTGACACACTACATTAATTGAGTGAAAGATAAAAATCACATGGTCATCTCAATAGATGCAGAAATAGCATTTGACAAAACACATGATCATTTTATGATAAAAATATTCAACATATTGGCTATGGAGGGAATATACCTCAACATAATAATGGCTATATATGACAAACCCACAGCTAATATTATACTCAATGGAGAAAAATTGAAAGCTTTTCCTCTTAAGACCAGGAGCGAGACGAAGTCACCCATTCTCACTTATTCAACAAAGCACTGGAAGTCCTAGCCAGAACAATCAGGCAATAAATAAAAATAAAATAAAATGCTTGCAAACTAAAAAGGGAAAACTAAAATTGTCTTGTTTGAAGATGATGTAGTCATATATAGAAAATACATATATTCTGTCAAAAAAACAATTAATGAATTCAGTAAAGTTTCAGGATACAAGATCAACATACAATCAGTTGTATTTCCATAGACAAACAACAACATATATGAGAATGAAATAAAGAAAATAATCCCATTTACAGTAGCATCAAAATATAAGAATAAATTTCACCAAAAAGATGAAAAATCTCTACACTGAAAACTATGACTTTGATGAAAAAAATTGAGGAAGACATAAATTGAAAAATAGTCCATATTTATGGATCAGAATTAATACTGTTAAAATGTCCATACTACTCAAAACCATCTATGGAAGCACTGCAATCTCTAACAAAATTCCAATGACATTTATCTCAAAAATAGGAAAAAAAATCTTAAAATTTGTACAGAATTTCCAAAGATTCTGTATAGCCAAAGCAATTCTGAGAAAGAACAAACTTGGAAGCATCACACAAAGCTCTAGTAAATAAAATCAGACACAAAGACCAGTGGGAAAAAATTGACAGCTGAGAAATAAACTCTTACATACATGTTCAACTAATATTTGACACAGAGCCAAAGAATACTCAATGGGGAAAAATAGTCACTTCAATAAACAGTTCAGGGAAAACTAGATGATTACATGAATGAATATCTTATACCACACACCAAAATTCACTTGAAATGGGTTAAAGACTTAAACATAAATAAAACGCTTATAAAGAAAACAAAGGGGAAAAGTTTAGTGACATTGGTCTTCACAACAATTTTTTGGTTGTGACACCAAAAACATAAGCAATTATAGGAAACATTAATAAGAGGAACTATAGCAAACTAAAATGCTTCAACAAAAGAAAAAGTCAACAAACTAATAGGCAACCTATTGAATGGGAGAAAATGTTTGCAAATCATATATACAGTAAGAGCTTAATATCCAAAAAACATAAAGAACTCATATAATTTTTTTTTAATTTTTAAATGTTTTAAAATATATTTTTGATACAGAGAGAGACAGAGCATGAGATGGGGAGGGGCAAAGAGTGAAGGAGACACAGAATCCGAAGATAAGTTCCAGGCTCTGAGCTAGCTGTCAGCACAGACCCTGACATGGGGCTCAAACCCACGAATGTGAGATCTGACCTGAGCCGAAGTCGGAGGCTTAACCGACTGAGCCACCCAGGCGCCCCAAGAACTCATATAATTTAATAGCCAAAAATTTTTTATTAGAAAATGGACAGAGGTATTGAATAGACATTTTCCCAAAGAAGACATACAAATGGTCAACAGACACATGAAATATGAATAGATACACTGACATTACTAATCATCAAGAAAATGCAAACCAAAACCACAATTAGATATCACCTCACACCTGCTAGAATAGCTTTTATCAAAAAGACAAGAGATAACAAGTCATGGCAAGGATATAGAAAAAAGGGAACCCTTGTGCACTGTTGGGAAGAATGTAAATTGATGCAGTCATTATGGAAAACAAAATGGAGTTTCCTTAAAAAATTGCAAATAGAACTGCTGTATCATCCAGCAATCTTGCTTGTTGGTATATATCCAAAGGAAATGAAAACAGGATCTCAAAGATGTGTCTATATTTCGATGTTCATTTCAGAACTATTTACAATAGCTAAATTATGGAAACATCTTAAGTGTCAGTGGATGAATGGATATATGAATATATTCGGTCATGGCAAATAAAGAAATACTGCCATTTGAAACAACATGGATGGACTCTGAGGGCATTATGCTGAGTGAAATAAGTCAGACAGAGAAGGACAAAAACTTCATTATCTCACCTATATATGGAATCAGAAAAAAACAAGCTCATAGAAATAGAGCAGAATGGTAGTTACCAGGGGCCTAGGGTATGAGAAATGAGGAAAGGTTGGTCAAAGAATATGTATTTCGAGTTAGAAAATGAATAAATTCTGGGGACATAATGTATAATGTGATTATAGTTAATAATACTGTATTATACACTTGGAAGTTGCTGAGAAAGGAGATCTTAAATGTTCTCACTACAAACAAGAAATGGTAATAATGGGACATGGTGGATATGTTAATGCATGGTAATAATCATTTTGCAATATATAAGTGTATCAAATCAACACCCTGTTCATCTTAAACTTACACACTGTTATATGTCAGTTATACCTCAATTAATCTGGAAAACAAAATTATCCTCAGTAGAAAGTACTAGACAGATACTGCAGAAGGAAGGGGTTTTTCTCCCGGTTCTGTCTGGCATGCTTCTCTTTGCTTCTCCTTGCTCCTACAGTATCACTGTTGGAGGGAAAAGACATCCAATAGTGCTTGGTTCCTGCCATGGGTCCCTCTGTAAGCTTGAGCCTTGTCTCCTGTTTAGTGATCTCCTGTTATATACATGGCTCCAAAAATGGCTTTTGTCTACTAGACCATAGATTGTTTATTTCTTCATAGCAAGCTGATACCCATTAGCTCAAAGCCCGCTGGTGCCAAACTTAATTTTTTACGCTTCCATTTGTTTTCAGTATAGCACAACTAAGCAGTTTTTAGACTTTTAGAGCCTGCCTGTTTTACCTACCCCATAAAACTGCACCCAATATCTGCCAGTCATAGATACAATAAAGCCAGTGATTATAAACACCCCACACCACTGCTGTGCTTCATTGCTCTTACTCAGAGACTCCCATTTGTGCTGCTGAGCAACATTACCTAGATGTCAAGCCCCTTCTCTGATCTCTTTCACCTGCAAGTTCCCGTGTCCTCCTCCCCTTCTGGATGGTGGCTCCCTACATTAGCTTCTGGATGGTCTCAAGCCATTAAAGGGCTTGTGTGAGACCATGTGTGAGGACACGGGAACTTCCAGGTGAAAGAGATCAGAGAAGGGGCTTGATAGAACTCCCTTATGACCCAGCAATAGCACTGCTGGGGATTTACGCAAGAGAGACAGAAATGCTGATGCATAGGAGCACATGTACCCCAATGTTCATAGCAGCAATGTCAACAATAGCCAAAACATGGAAGGAGCCTAAATGTCCATCCCCTGACGAATGGATCAAGAAGATGTGGTATATATTCACGATGGAGTACTACATGACAATGAGAGGGAATGACATATGACCCTTTGTATGAAAGTGGATGGACCTTGAGGGTGTCATGCTGAGTGAAGTAAGCCAGGCAGAGAAGGACAGAAACCATATGCTTGCACTCATAGGCCTAGCAGGAAAACAGGAGAGACCTAATGGAGAACCAGGGGGAGCGGAGGAGGGAGAGAGAGTTGGGGAGAGAGAGGGATGCAAAACTTGAGAGACTATTGAATGCTGAGAATGAACTGAGGGTTGAAGGGGAAAGGGGAGGGGGGAAAAGAGGTGGTAGTGATGGTGGAGAGCACTTAAGGGGAAGAGCACTGGGTGTTGTATGGAAAACAATTTGACAATAAAATATTATGGAAAAAATAAAAAAGCATAAAAAAACAAATAAAGAATGTGTGTGCTACTGCCGCCTTGTGGTCATATCTTCCTCTTTGATCAGCTCCCCCCAATCCTTTTGATCTCCTGCACCTCCTTAGGGCAGCAGTCTCAATATAGATATTAACACTCCTGGCTGATGAGCAGCCTCTTGACACCTAAGCTTCTGTCTGCTCATTTCTACTTGTTATCAGAAGCGATGTTCCAACCTCACTCCAGCTGTACTTCAGAGGGATGTTTCCTGCTTGCAGAGCAGAGGGACTACCAAACTTCTGTTTTCCCTTAGGCTGCAAACACACATTCTGTACTGATTTCTGAACCCCATGTTGGCGAGGGGCTCCTCTGCCAAGATGAGTCCTTTCACTCTCCCCTAACCTTGGAGTATTCTTGAAGTCCTCTTGACCCTTTGTAGCTATTCCTCTGTTATAGTTTATAATTATTGATATTAACTCTTCTTATTCAAATTCTGCATGGTTGCATTCTCCTGAATGGATCCTGCATATCTTTAGCCATTTCATGCTGCCACCTTAACCTCTTGACAGCTTCTAACGAATCTCCACCCTGACTTCTCCAGGTCTCACAGCTCTTTTTGAACGTGAGAGACAGACCTTGGAAGTGTGTTTTGTTAGTGTTTTCTGAGACCAGTCTCCTTTGTGCCTGCACACTTATTTCAGTCAGCTTTAGCACTAGTCTAAGCTGGGAAGATGCTGAGAATACCAGATAAGGATTTCTCAGTGCTCCTCATGTACAAATGGCTCTTTCATTTCTCTTTCAGACAAAGTTCAATGTGGCCACCGACCTGCCTTTTCAAACTCATCATCGTTACAATTTCGTGAACTGTTGGAAGTCCAGGAAGGTGAGTTTCCATGGCAAGTGAGTATCCAGATCTCACAGAAACATCTCTGTGGAGGCTCGATCATACATCGGTGGTGGATTTTGACAGCTGCACATTGCTTCCCAAGAACTCTGTAAGTTTCTGAAACATTGTCTTAATTTACATCAAATCTTCTCACTCTTTTGTCTGGGCCAGGTAGGTTTTTTTTTTTTTTTGTCTTTTTTTTTCATAATATTTTATTGTCAAATTGTTTTCCATATAACACCCAGTGCTCTTCCCCTTAAGTGCCCTCCACCATCACCACCACCTCTTTTCCCCCTCCCCCTTCCCCTTCAACCCTCAGTTCATTCTCAGCATTCAATAGTCTCTCAAGTTTTGCATCCCTCTCTCTCCCCAACTCTCTCTCCCTCCTCCACTCCCCCTGGTTCTCCATTAGGTCTCTCCTGTTTTCCTGCTAGGCCTATGAGTGCAAACATATGGTATCTGTCCTTCTCTGCCTGGCTTACTTCACTCAGCATGACACCCTCAAGGTCCATCTACTTTCCTACAAAATGGGCCAGGTAGTTTAAAGGGTTAGTGCACAAGGCTTATGAACCCAGTTCGTTCCCATTGGCTTTGTACCAGACAGTGTCTTCTCTACACCTACTTTCTCGTTTAAAGTGAACCATATCCAAAGGTTGGCCACTCATTGTAGCTGTGCACCCAGTATTGGAAAATAAGTACAAATCTTGCCTTCTGCTTCCCTATCTACATGTGTAGACAATACACTGTATTTATTCATTGTGCACAGACTCAAGGAACACCTACCACGTGCTATTCTAAGTGCTGGTGATATAGTGGTAAACAAGACAATAAAACTCTCTGTTGTCAAGGAACTCACATTCTATTCTCTTGGATGGATTCATTTCACTTCTTTGAGTCAGAGAAATTTCGCTGGGCTGATTATTTACTAGTTCAGAGTTTGGGCTGCTGACTGCTGCCACTCTCATTTCTAGCCACTGTTTAGGCCACTACACATCCACTGCTTTGGTTTATTTCAGTATTCAGTTGTAAACTGTACTATTAACAAATGTAAAATTCCATTATTATAGTTTGGAGTTATTATATTCATTTTTTAGGTTAGAAATGGCATTGGGAAATGTTTCTGTGGTCATGGGAACCAGAAGATTCAGCGATGTCCGCTTAGAGAGAAAACAAGTGAAGAAGATAATTATTCACAAAGATTATAAACCATCCCATCTTGACAGTGATCTCTCCCTTCTCCTGCTTGCCACACCAGTACAATTCACTAACTTCAAAATGCCCATCTGCTTACAGAAGAAGGAAAGGATCTGGGACAGGTGTTGGATGACAGAGTGGGTGACAGCTTATGAGCATGGTATGTGCCTTCCCTTCAAAACCCATAGGAAGTTTACATTTAGATTTCTCTGGGCTAGAAAGCATGTTGCACTGGGAGATTGTGGCCTCACTACTCTAGCTTCTTGATCTTGAGCTGGCTAGCTCCTTCACCTTACTCACCCTTACCTTTTCTCACCTGTAGAATGACAGCAATATTTCCCTCAAATTCCTTATGTGGATTAAATTAAATGCAATTATACCTGTAAGGTCCCTAGTGAAAACTGGAATATAGAAGAATATCAAAACATGAGAGTGATAATTTTTTTGAGCCCAGAAGCACTTTAGGAAGCTAGTTTGGATTCTTCCTTCATGGACTATTTTACACTGTGCATCTCCCCATCTGTTTATAATTTAATAAGGTCCATGTTGGCCATCATTCTGAGATAACTGAGCTTGTGATTCTCTAACCAATCTTTGTCATCAATGACTACACTCCTTTCCCAGGCCACACGCCTGGTCAGACAGGGAGAAACTCTGGGAGGGTGGGAGTAGGATTGGGAAAAGGCCAGAAGGTCCTTTAGAATTACAATTGTTTCCTTTCCACAAATTGGCACTGACAGTGTGTCATTTTCCTGGTTCCTCCACTGGCCTGGCAGAGACATTGGACAACACTCAGAAATTGGGCTATTTTGACTCTCTGCACAAGGACAAAGCATGGCTGTGGGGAGATAGTGGAGCCATGGAGAAAATTCACTCTAGGTTTTCCTGACAGGAGCTGGTGCTAGGGCTTTAGTAGGCTGTGCCAGAGGGAATGAGTTTCCCAAAGGGAATACGTATAAACAGAAATGAAGAAGCCACTTCTTGTATTGAGAGGGGCATTACATAAGGTCATCTTTATGGCCTTCCTACTCTGTGAGTAAGTGATTTGCTAAGTGTTTGCATCATTTCATGACTTCAACCCTGATCATTTGTGGGCCTGTCTCCTTCAGTGGTTGATGTGGCACTCATTCTCACCCTAGCTTCCTCATTTCCCAGACCGACATGACAACTTAAACATGTACCTGCAGAAGATGAGAGTGCTGCAGATTAGCTGGAGAGAATGCAGCAAGAGGGTAGACCAGCTCTCCAGGAACATGGTTTGTGCTTGGAAGGAACCAGGCACCAAAGGCAATTGCCAGGTACTTGGTCTCTACCTCAGCCCCATCCTTCACATCCCCCACCACTTTCTAGGTTCTCAGGAGAAAGTCCAGGAGTGAAGCCCCTGACCCATGCCCCTAGGACTGTCTTATCCTGCCTTCTTGCTAGAGCTACTCTTGATTCCTTGCAGACTGTACCTTCTTCATTCTCTCATTCTCAGGGAGACAGTGGGGCACCTATGGTCTGTACTATCCGTGGAACCCAGAGGCTCTTCCAAGTGGGTGTCTTCAGCTGGGGCATAAGATCTGGCTTCAGGGGGAGGCCTGGTATGTTTGTGTCTGTGGCTCAATTTATTCCATGGATCCAAGAAGAGACGGAAAAGGAGAGAAATGCCTATACCATCTCAGGAGCCTGGAGAAGCTCCCTGCCTCATGTTCCACAGTACCCCTTACTGTTGGGTTTGCTTTCCCAAATGTTGCTTGTCACCATATTTACTGGTGATAAATCAAATCACTAAGCTTTAGACTCTCCCTCACTTCTTCTTCTCCTCCCTACATTCTTCCCTCCCATCTTTACACCAGCATCAATGGAGCATAGACTATGAGTTAGCTTCTATGATAACCCTGGAAGTTAGATATGGATTCAATTCTCCCAAATATCACAAATCGAATGAAGAAAGACCAAGTACAATACTAAAAAGAGGTCTTTCATCACTCCAATATTTTGTGTTGCTAAGTAACTTCTTTTACTTCTCTTATGAAACACAATATTACCTAGCTAATGACCAGCTTTAATTCTGTCAGCTCAGTGCTTTAGATAGACCCCAACACAGAGAGCTCCCCATCTGAGGTACAAATACTTTCATCTACTGGGCCATTCATGAGGAAAAGTTTGTGGTAGAATTATGATCAGGGGTCTCTTGTCCTGTTTAGAGTTGAAAGTGGGATGATTATGATATGGGACCACACCTTTCTTTCCCTCCCCTTAATATCTAAATAAAAAGTTAGCATAGTAAAGTGGCTTGGAGGAATCAACAAAGTCTGCTCTTTCCATAGACATAGATAACTGCATAAGGGCCACTGTTGAGTGGTCAAAGTCATTACTCATAAAATGAGAAAGGATAAAAATTCAAGGCAAGAAAGTCAGTATGTCCTTCCACTGAGAGGAAACAGAATAGCTTGTGTGGCCAGACTATAATACAGATCATAAGAATTTGTTTTTAGAAAATTGTGAGACAAAGTTTAAAGATCAGGGCTATAAAGCACAATTAGGGATGAGTAGAAGAGTCTTTTCTAGGTCCTTCCTTGGTTAAGTCTCCCTGGCATAGATAAGATCAGAATTAGCAGATGCAGAGAAGACAATCAACCACATGCAGCCCTACTGGAGTACATAAAGAGAAACACATTCATTCATTCAGATACCTTGTGAATTCTGAATGTGTATCAGACACTAGAAAGATATAAGGATGTAAATGATGTAAGGTTCGTTGTTCAAATATGTATGCACATTTATATGGCCACATCCAAATTTATGAATATTTTACAAGATCTCATAGTGATTAGTTTAATGGGATATTATTATTTTATTGACTATTAGAGTTCTCAAGAAAAACAGAAAAAAAATTGTATGGGGGGAGAGTAGGGGAAGGCAGAGAATTAGAGTTTAAGAAATTGGGTAGGAGGAGAGCCCCTGCTTCAGTCGATTAAGCATGTAACTTCGGCTCAGGTCATGATCTAGCGATTTGTGAGTTTGAGCCCTGTGTCGGGCCCTGTGCTGACAGCTCAGAGCCTGGAGCCTGCTTCAGAATCTGTGTCTTCCTCTCTTTCTACCCCTCCCCCACTCATGCTCTGTCTCTCTCAAAAATAAATAAACATTAAAAGAAAAAGAAAGAGATGGGGGGCACTTGGTTGGCTCAGTTTTTGGGCATCCAGCTCTTGATTATAGCTCAGGTCAGGATCCCAGGGTAGTGGGATTGAGCCCCACATCAGGCTTTATGCTGTGTGTGAAGCCTGGTTAAGATTCTCTCTCTGTCTCTCTCATTCTTTCTCTCCTCCTCCTTCTCCTCCTCCCTCACTCAGAGCTCGCTCGCTCTGTCTCTCTGTCTCTGTCTCTCTCTCAAATAAACAAACAAACAAATAGAATAAATTGGCACATGCAATTATGGGGGGTGGTCATTCTAAACTCTGTACGGGAGACCAGAAGACTAGAGACCCAGGGAAAGATTGATGTTGCCATCAGGAGTCTGAGAAAAGTCTGGAGGAATAATTCCTCCTTCTCAGAAAACCTAAATATTTTCTCTTAATTAACTGATTAGATGAGTCCCATCCACATTATGGAAGGTAATCTGTATGGCTCAAAGTCTACTGATTTCAATGCTAATTAAATCTTAATAAACAAAAACCTTCATATCAACATCTAGCCTTGTGCTTGACCAAGCAACTAGGTACTATAACCTACCCAAGTTGACGGATGAAACCATCACATTGATGTAGTGTCATCCCTTAGAACTGCTGAGAAAAACATAAAATATAGGCTAGTTCTCTTTGGAGTTTAACAAAATGTAACTCATACCAAACGTTAAATGATTAAAAAAAAAAAACCTGGGGTGCCTGGGTGGCTCAGTCAGTTAAGCCTCCAACTTCGGCTCAGGTCAGATCTCATGTTCTGGGTTCGAGCCCCGCATCAGGCTCTGTGCTGACAGCTAGCTCAGAGCCTGAAGCCTGCTTCCGGTTCTGTGTCTCCTCTCTCTGCCCTGCCCCCTCTCATGCTCTGTCTCTCTCTGTATCAAAATAAATAAAACATTAAAAATTTTTTTAAATAAAAAAACCTAAATCTGAAATGTCTTGTAATACTACAACACCACACTTTTGATGCCCTTTATCCTACAGATGCAGGGACTTGTGAGTTCTCTCCCATGCCACGGAGAGATATTTCCCTGTTCTCTTTCTAGTCTTCTCAGGCTATTCTGCTTTCCCTGGAAAGTCCTTGGGGTATGCTTCACTATCAGGTTGCTCTAAATTTTGCTGCTTATATATTAGGACAGTGTTCCAAATGTCCACTAGAATTACCTGGATGCTTGGTAAAAATTCAGATTCCTGGACTTTATCTCAGGTTTACAAAATTAGGAGTTCTAGGGATGAAGCTCAGGCATCTGCACTGAGAAGCCCTCTGGGTCACTCTTCTCAAACTTTTGTTTTTATTTTATTATTATTATTATTTATTTTAGAGAGAGTGTGTGTACAGGTAGAGGAGAGGGGTGGAGATAGAGAGAGAGAAAGAGAACCTTAAACAGGCTCCATGTTCAGTGCAGAGCCCAACACAGGGCTCAATCCATGACCCTGGGACTATGACCTGTGCAGAAATCAAGAGTCAGACACTCAACTGATTGAATCACCCAGGTGCCTCAATTCTTTAAAAAATGTTTAAATTAATTTGTAACAGCTTTGTGTGTACAATAATTGTACACATTGAATTAGATAAGTTAGATAAGTTTTGACATATGTATACACCCATGAAATGATCACCACCATTAAGAGAATGAATGCATCTATTAACTCAAAAAGTTTTCCTCATGACTTTTGAAGCACTGAAGTGTTTAATTTTCACAAAGCCCAATTTACCATTGTTTTATTTTATGGTTCATGCTTTTGGTGTTATAACTAAGAAATCTTTGCCTAACCCCAAAGCACAAAGACTAGTTTTTGGTTTTTGTTCTTTTAACTTTTACATTTTAAAAAATTAATAGACTTCTTTCATATATTTTTTAATTGAAGTATAAATAACATAGAGTGTTATATTAGCTTCAGATATACAATATAATGATTCAACAATTTTATACATTATTCAGTGCTCATCAAGATAAATATATTTTTGAGTTCACTGGTTTGAAACTTTTATTACCCTCTAATATAGAGATTTAGTGCTATGTTTCCCCTAAAGAATGTTTTAGCATGTTTCTCCAAATTTTACTATGCTGTATTTTCATTTTCATTCTGTTCAAAATGAATTCTATTTTCCCTTTTGGTTTCTTCTTTGACTCATGAGTTATATAGGAATGTGTTATGTGGTTTCTAAGTACTGGGCTATTTTCCAGATATTATTGTGTTATTGATTTCTAATTTAATTCCACTGTGGTCATAACACACACATATAAATTTTGTATAATTTCAATTATTTAAAATTTATTAATACTATTTTTATGATCCAGAATACAGTCTATCTTGATAAATGCTCTGGGGTGCTTGGGAGGAAAATGTATTTTATCTTTGGCATTGGGTGGAATGTTTGATAAATGTAAATTAGATAAAATTGGTTGATCATATTGTTAAGGCCTTCTATATAAAAATTGTTCTTCTGTTTACTTATTTTACCAATTATTGAAACATAAATATTGCAATCTGTGACTAAAATTTTCTATTACTTCTTACAATTCAATCAGTTTTTGTTTTGGGTCTCTTAAAGTTGTTAGGTGCACAAGGTTTAGGACTGTAATTCCTTCTTGATTAATTGGTCACGTTATAATTATGAAATAACTTTTACTCTTGCTGTTTTCTTTGCTCTAAAATCTGCTTTTTCTAATACTAATATAGGCACTCTATCTTTATTTTGACTAGTTTTAGAATGGTATAACTTTTCCCATTCTTTTACTTTTAATCAATTTATGTCTTTATATTTAAAATGACTTAATTGTAAACAGGATATAGGTAGGTGTCACTGTTTTACATAAATTTGGCCACATCTACATTTTAATTGGTGTATTTAAACCATTTATATTTAATGTGAATAATAATATGATTGCTTTAAGTCTAGCATCTTGCTATGTCTTTTCTATTTGCACAATTTGTTTTTCCTTTCTTTGTCCTTTTTAAAATGCCTTCTTTTGAGTTAACTAAGTATTTTTTACGATACCATTATATGATCTTTTGTTGGATTACTAGCTAGAACTTTTAAAAAAATTTTTTAGTGACTGATTTAAGGTTTATAGTAGGAGTTGACAAACTATGGCTTGTGGGTCTGTTTCTGTAAATTGGCTATTACTGGAAGGCACCCACACCCATTCGTTTATATTATCTATGGCTCCTTTCAAGCTAAAACAAAGGAAGAGAGGCATTTGTGAGCCCACAAGTCTAAAATATTGGTTATCTGTTGCTTTAAGAAAAAGTTTGCTACCCTGGTTTACAGTATATATCTTTAATTTATGGCAAACTACTGTCATATGATACAGCAATTCATGTTTAGTATAAAAAACCTTATAATAGTACACTGTTCCCCCTCACCTTTAACCTTTATTCTATAGTTGTCATATAATTTGCTTATTTATGTTATAAACCAGAGAGAGAGAGAGAGAGAGAGAGGGAGGGAGGGAGAGAGAGAGAGAATGGTTTCTAATTCTGTTTAAACAATTATCTTTTAAAGAGATACAAAATTATAAGCTATCATTTATCAGGACTTACAGTAGCTGATATTTGAGAAAAGTTTATTGCTTTAATGGAGTCAAAATGTAGGGATGAGCATACTTTCTTCTTCTTTGCTTCAGTCTTTCCTCATCTATGGCACTTGATATGATGGGCTGAAGGTACTTTCTGGAAAAACTTTACTTTCCTTGTCTATGGCATTTGATGGAATGGGGGTGTGGGTACTTTCTGGAAAAAAACTTTTTAGAGTAAAACTCTGTGCTCAGATTTACTCCTGGGACCTTAAATCTTCTTTTGTAATGGGACATAAGTAGACAATTCTAAATCTTATGTAAGAATGATTGTGCTACACATAAGTAAATAAATTATTTTACAGTATGAAGCATTTTGTGCAATAAGAGAGGCACAGACAACATGTATTAAAGGCCAGGAGGAGAAAGACCTTTCTGAAGCGTGTGGGGCTTGCAGGACAGGTAGAATATGAATATAGGCATTATTCATGGGATGACATTTAAGAGGATGCCCCCCAAAAGGAAATACTAGGGTTTTGTAGAGGCTGTAGCTTCTCTAAGAGAGGCTTATTCATACTGTATTATGTCATTAAATAGGGGAGCTCCTAAGTTGAAGTAATGGAGCTTTACGTAAATTGGATAACAGACATTTGCCCAAATGTGTCTTGTCTTATACACATTTCTCAAAGGCTTATGATATTCTAAACCTCTCCTGAAATCAAACTTCTTGATAGTAACTCTGGATATTCCTGGTATAGCCCACAAAGCTCATACCTCTGCTGCTATCTCCATTTCACTTACCAGGCTTGACAACACTGATCTTTTCATTCTTTCAATGGGCCATGTTCTTTTTCTCCTCCAGGGCTTTTCCACATGCTTTGCCTGAAGTATTCTTTCCACCAGTCTTCCTTATGCTAACTCCTACTTATTAGACGGGTCTCTTTTCGAATATCACTTCTTCAGTGGGGAACTTCCTGCCCACTCAGTCTAAAAACGTTTCCCTCCTACCCTCAGTTCTTTAATATATTCTCTTGCTTACTGTAGCAGACTGAATTACTGGCCCTATCCTTCATCTTTTCCTGTGTCAAAACTCTTTTCACTTACCAGGGTAGCTGTACTCTGGGGGAAAGGAGAATACTCAGATCTTTCAAAGGCTGTTGGATAACTCATCTGAGATGATATTATTACTAGGGGACCCAAAATATCATTATGGCCCCCTGTTATAGTCCTCGTCCAAGTCTGAGTCAGAGTGGGTATAACAGGACCCCATCCAATAGATTCATTTTTTTTGGCTCCTGGGTGCACACAAGGATTGTTATACTTAGCAGCCAGCAGAACCCTTAATTCTCTGGAAACTTTATAGTGAAAACAACAACAATAACCCTGATAATGTCCCTATTGTCCAAGATAGTTGCCATAGTTTGGGGTCCCTAGGAAGCAGACTCTGAGACAATGTAAGAGATTTATTAGGTAGTGCCTTCTGGATAAACACCTGTGGAGGGAAGGACGCAGGGCAAGATAAAGGAAAATTTGGGGTGTGATACAATTTCAGTAAAATCTTCAGCAACACCATGAGGTCCTCTGAAGCTTGGATGTCCTTCCACAGTTGTCTCTAATTGAAGTGAGGGAGCTGGAATCTTATATTCCCTGCATTCATCAGTGATTCAGTGTGGGGTTCCTTTGGAAAATAAGCATGACCTTGGGTGAAGAGGCTTTCTTTATCCAAGGCAATTACCAAAGAGAGTTGACAGTTGAGGAAATAAGTTAGAGAGATTGTTGAAGGGGTAATTTGAGCACTACATCACAATGTCCATTATGGTAGTTAACCAGAAGTAGTACTGCATCCTATGTGGAATTGCCAGTATTAGTGCATTAAATTCACTGGTATGGTCCCTGCAGAAACCCAGATGAATCATGGCAGACAATGATGTACTGCCATACACTTTATCAATTGGCAGCCCCAACTGAGCTGTTATGCCTTATGTGGCATCATTATTACAGCACATATGATATGCAGTTATTGATCTGGAACACATATTCTTTTCCATTTCCTCTTAGAAGATTAAAATTGGTTTGCATTGACCTGGAAAGTATAGTAGCTCACATCCACTGTCTTGGCCCAAGAACATGTTAATTGTCTTGTTCTCTGTCACAAATAGAGTATCATATTAATCTACTATATTAATGTCATCTTTCTTATCAGACCTAGGGAATAGGAAGTGGAAAATACTTTACTCAGATAAGACATATCACTCCAGAAGATGAAAGATGAAGATTCAGTGGCCTGATATATTGATAAAGTTTTTAGGAGTCCAATGATCTGAACATCCTCAGGGAACCCACTCTAAGAGAAAGGACAACCTTTTGCACTGTACACCTCCTATCACTAAGAAAGAAGCACAGCAGTTGTTGGGTCCTCCTTGGATTTTTTAGATAGCATACCCTATAGTTGAAAAGAATGATCCAACCCATTTATCAATGCCTCAGAAGGTTTTCAATTGATTGTGGGGCTCAAAGGTGAAGAGGATTTTGCATTGAGTTCAAGATACAGTATAAAGCGACCTGCCACTTTGGTCATAGGACCAATAGAAAGAACAACTTTGAATGGCTCTGAAGGCTCATTTTCTTGCTGTTTTTGGTAGCTCAACAGAGCTGTGATTCAGTAGGTCTCAGTTAGCTCAATGAAAAAGAGGCTAACTCTTTACTGAGCTGAGCTCCTGAAACTCCTCTTTTCAAACAAAGTCACTTTTCTACTCATGAAGCTACCAATATTACATAATCCCAGAGATTCTCCTTGCTTTCTCCCATCCAGTAAAAATATAGAGAATTATGGTCATGTAACTCCTCTCTCTTGTAACATTAACCATGGTATTTACTGACCATCCACACCCAGCCTAAAGTAATTAGGGTTCAGGGGATTATATGTATTTTAATACTTCTCCAATATCAGTTCACCACCCCAATCTAATATTTGTGTGTGTCCATGTTACTATGGTAAATATGGACATTGTATGGAGTCCCTGGCAAGCCAAATTATAGACTATTATAGATCTGAAGCAATCTGTCTTCTGCAGCAGAGAATTTTTAAAGCAATTCCTGCTGTGCTACAGAATCCTACTAGAGAGTGAGCACTGAGCCATGAGACACTAAGTGGCTATGAGACAGGAACTGCCTATCATAACCTACTGATTCACATGGTTTGAAAGACCAGAAACACTCCATCTTCTCATGAAACTTCAGGATTGAGTTCAAGCAAGTCTAAGTAAGTAACATGAATGGTTACTTATGTCTTTATGTCACCTACCTCTGTTGCAACAAAACTGCTCTCTCAACTTATATATTGACTTAATAAGAGGCCCTATGCCAGCTGATGACAGAAGAAAAACTCTGTCTTGATTCCACAGAGGGCCTTGAAGATGGACTTATGCTACAATATAGAACTGCTCAGGACTGGCCTTGAATGATGTGACAAGGAAGGGAAATACCCCTGTGAGCAGAGTTTTGAATATTACACTTGGTCATCTCCTTTGTATGGAGAAATAGGTAGTGTTAAGTAAGACCTCATTGGCAGTGGTGAACAGCTTGACTTGCTGGTCAAGGGCTTGGAAAAGGCAAGATTGAAATATATAATGTAAAAAGGTCTAGATATAAGAAGGTCTAGGTCTAGAAACCAACCATGTGGATGCACCTGAGGAGAAATCTTTGTACTTCACATAAATGCCCACTAGAGACTATTCACGGCAGCGGAGTTTCTAATCAATGATGGGTATCAATGCCTATAATGGTATTCTGTGTAACTCACAGTAAGGAGTAGATTCTACATCATGGCCTAGAACACACACGTGTGTGTGCACACACATACATACACATGAAATGATACATATACTTCCTATATGCTAGGTACCACCCACTGAGTTGATATCATGACTCAATGATGGGATGTGAAATATGAATCACCATTTGAAAAACACTAATGGAAATCAATCCTAACCTTCCTTTGACATTTAAGGAACCTGAGCTCTAAAGAAGTCAAGGCTTGGGGTGCCTGGGTGGCTTAATCTGGTTGGGCATTCAACTTTGGGTCAGGTCATTATCTCACAGCCTGTGAGTTTGGGCCCCATGTCTGGCTCTGTGCTGACATCTCAGAGCCTGGACCCTGCTTTGGCTTTTGTGTTTCCCTTTCTTTCTCTTCCCCTCCCCAGCTTGCACTCTGTCTCTCTCTCAAAAGTAAATAAACATTAAAAAAAAAAAAAAGGCAAGTGCTCGGGGTCCCACTACTTGGGCTGCAAGGCCATCACTCTGGGTTCCTGGTGAAGGAAACTAAAATTTGCTGAGAGTAGTGTCTTATGATAGCAGTCCTACATGGTAGGCACACACCACCTGAAAGTGGAAAGCTGCCACACTGCAGCCTCTCTCTGGGACATCCCTGAAGGAAAATCTTTCCAGGGCAAGATGGCAGAGAAGTAGGGAGCTCTGTAATTTTCATCCACCTGAATCTATCAAACTAAGAAGGACCAAAGCCACAATATTCTGATCTAAAAGAGTGAGAGGGAAAGACACAGAGTCCACAAAGAAGACAGCCTCATGCGTGAATGAGTGTGAACTGGGAAAGATAAAAATGGGCCAGGACACTAGGGATTGGAGGGGAGGGAGCCCCACTCCACACAGAGCATTGGGGAGCATGCAGAGCCACGGAGAGACAAGGGAAAGAGAAAGAGAGGCTGAAAATGCTCATAGAGCTGTCTCTAGAGAAGAGAAAAACCTTGGCCCAGGATGGAGAGAGATCTTATCATCCCATCTATAACCACAGGGCATGGGGAGAGAGATCCATCCCTTTTAGCTGGCGCATTTTCCTTGGGCTCCATGCCCTGATCTGTGCCAGGAGAAACTGCTCCCCAACCCCCCTACTTGATCCCCAGCTAGGAAGCCGCCTGGCCTGCAGGAGTACATCTCATCTTTCAGTCGGTATCATTAAAGTGCATGGACTAGGATTTGGAAATGAAGCGGGGCTTGGAAAATACAACTTGGCCTGCCCACAGCACAGGGAAATAGGACCCAAAAGAGTGGGTTGCAGTGCTTGGTTTGAGAAGGATTGGGGCGATGCCATTCTTTTCCCCACAGGCACCAAGGCGGGGCCTCGGGGAGCAGCTGTCAAGACCTACCAACACCAAACCACGCCCATCCACGCTGGAGAGCTGCCATTTTTTTTTTTCTTTTTCTCCATTTCCCCTCTGGAGCCCGGGAAAGACCAACACTGATGCATTGCCATGATTAGATCAATTCTTGCCATTCAGATATATTTTCCCTTATCTCGTTTTTATCTCTCCCATCCACTGGTTTTATGCTTTTAGACTATCCTTTGTCTTTTGTTGTTTTTGTCCCCCCACTTTTCTTTCTTTTTTCTCTTTTCTTTTCTATTTTTTTCTTTCCCCTTTTGGTTTGCTTGTTTGTTTGATTTGTCTGTGCATTTGCATGCTATTGTTCCCTGTGTGTTTGTCTGTCTGTTTTCCTTTTCAGGGTTACCTCAAGAAACAAGCCAAAGTACACATGGTGGAGAGTCCCAAATATGACTGAGTAGGAAAATAAAATAACCAAAGTCACAACAAAAGAACACTTCCTGAATGGACAGACTCTGGAAAGTCAATGAACCTTTTTTAATATAGCAACACTAACAGGTGCAGAGTGCATAATAAGCTTTTAAAACTGACAAGAGACAGAAAGCTAGGCAAAATGATGAAACGAAAGAACTCTCTTCTTAAAAAAATCCAGGAAGAAGTCACAGCCACAGAACTGCTCAAAACAGATATAAGCAACATAACAGAGCAAGAATTTAGAAAAAAAAATTGTCATAAAATTAATCGCTTACTTGATAAAAGCTTCTTTGATGAAAGAAGTTTATTTGATGAAAGAAGCTATTGATTCAAGACTAGGGACCTTCAAAATAGATGTAAGGAGCTAAAAAATGCTATAAATAAGGTGCATAATAAAATGGAGGCTGCCACTGCATGGACAGAAGAGGCAGAGAGGAGACTAGATAAATTAGAAGACACGGTTATAGAAAAGGAGAAAGCTGAGAAAAAGAGAGAAAATTTGATCCAAGAGCATAAAAGGAGAATTTGAGTCCTGAGTAATATAATCAAACAAAACAATATCCATGTCATAGAAATTCCTGAAGAAGAAGAAAGAGAAAAAGGTCCTGAAGGGGTGCTTGATCAAATATAGCTGAGAACTTCCTCAATGTGGGGAAGGAAATAGACATTGAAATCCAAGAGGCATAGAGAACTCCCCTCAGACGTGACTTGAATCAACCTTCAGGATGACATATCATAGTGAAACTGGCAAAATATAAAGATAAAGAGAGAATTCTGAAAGCAGCTAGGAATAAAAGGGCCCTGACATGCAAAGTGAGACCTATAAGAGTGGTTATAGACCTACCTACTGAAATTTGGTAAGCCAGAAAGGAATGGCAGGAAATCTCCAATGTGATGAACAGGAAAAATATGCAGCCAAGAATCCTTTATACAGCAAGCCTGTCATTCAAAATAGAAGGAGATATAAAGAGTTTCCCAAATAAACAAAAATTGAGAGAATACATTAACACCTAACCAGCCCTACAAGAAATCCTAAGAGCCACTCTATGAGGGAAATGTTGCCAGGAAACCAGGTACCAGAGACACCACTACAGGCATGACCCCTATAGAGAACACAATGAATCTAAACCCATATTTTTCAATAATAACTCTGAATGTAAATGGATTGAATGCTCCAATCAAACAACACAGGGTAGCAAAATGAATTTTTAAAAAAACCCCAAAATCCATCTATTTGCTGTCTACAAGAGATGCATTTTAGACCTGACGACACCTTGAGATTGAAAGTAAGGGGGAGGGGATATATCTATCATGCGACTGGAAGTCAAAAGAAAGCCAGAGTAGCCATACTTATATTGGACAAACTGGACTTTAAAGTGAAGGCAGTAACAAAAGATGAAGAAGGACATTATATAATAATTACAGGGTCTCTCCATCAGGAAGAGCTAACAATTAAAACATCTATGTGCCAAATGCAGGAGCACCCAAATACATAAAACAATCACAAACAGAAACAATCTTATTAATAAGAATCTGCTAATTGGAGGGTATTTTAATATTCCACTTACAGCAATGGATAGATCAACCAGAGAGAAAATCACTAAAAAAAACAATGGACCTGAACGGCACATTGGAACAGATGGATTTGACAGATATATTTAAAACTCTACATCCTGAGGCTAGAGAATTTACTTTATTCTCAAGTGCACATGGCGCATTCTCCAAGATAGATCACATACTGGGTCATAAAGCAAACCTCCATAAGTATAAATGAATAGAGATCATACCATCCACACTTTCAGATCACAATGCTATGAAGCTTGAAATCAATCATAGGAAAAAGTCTCAAAAACCTCCAAAAACATGGATGTTAAAAACCACCCTACTAAAGAATGATTGGACCTATCAGGCAATTATAAAAGAGATTTTAAAATATATCAAAACAAATGAAAATGAAAATATAACAATCCAAACTCTCTGGGATGCAGCAAAGACAGTCCCAAGAGGAAAGTATATTGTAATCCAGGCCTATTTCAACAAACTAGAAAAAGCACAAATTCAAAATCTAACAGAGCACCTAAAGGAATTAGAAGGGAGCAGCAAGAGCACTCCAAACCCAGCAGAAGAAAATAAATAATAAAGATCAGGGCAGAAATAAACAATATAGAATCCAAAAAAAAAGAAAAAAAAACCCACCACCACAAGAATTGAACAGATCAATGAAACCAAGAGTTGGTTTTTTGAAAACATAAACAAAATTGATAAACCTCTGGCCAGCCTCCTCAGAAAGAAAAGAGAGAACACCCAAATAGAAAAAAATCACTAATGAAAATGGATCTATTACAACCAATCCCTCAGAAATGCAAGCAATCATCGGGGAATACTATAAAAAATTATATGCCAACAAACTGGACAATCTAGAAGAAATAGACAAATTCCTTAACATACATGTACTACCAAAATTCAAACAGGAAGAGATAGAAAATCTGAACAGACCCATAATCAGTGAAGAAATCAAATCAGTTATCAAAAATCTTCCAACAAATAAAAGTCCAGGGCCAGATGGCTTCCCAGGGGAATTCTATCAGAATTTAAAGCAGAGTTAATACCCATTCTTGTCAAGCTTGTCCAAAAAATAGAAATAGAAGGAAAACTTCCTGACTCATTCTATGAAGCCAGTATCACTTTGATTCCCAAACCAGACAGAGACCCAACAAAAAAAGAAAACTATAGGACAATATCCTTAATAAATACAGATGCAAAAATACTCAACATGATACTAGAAAATGAAGTTCAACAGCATATAAAAGGAATTATCTACCATGATCAAGTGGGATTCATTCCTGGTTTACAAGGCTGGTTCAATATTCGCAAATCCATCAATGTGATACATCACATTAACAAAAGAAAAGATGAAAATCATATGATCCTGTCGATAGATGTAGAAAAAGCATTTGAGGTGGGCGGCAAGATGGTGGAGAAGTAAGGAGCCCCATTACCTCCATCCACACACAACTATCAAACTGAGAAGAATTAAAAAGCCACAGCTTTCTTATCTCTAAGAATGGAGGTGTGCGGACAGACCCCTTATCAACAGCAGTCTCATGGTTGCCTGAGTGAGTGAATGCGAGCTGGGACCGAAGACTTTAGGGGAAGGAGTGCCAGGCCAGGAGACAAAGCGCCCAGAGGCTTGGTGCTGGGCTCGCAGAAACACTCATGTCCCTAGGCGCACCACTCCATGGCCAGCCGCATAGTGTGGGGTGGCCGTGACACCAGAGATGCACAGTTCCCAAAACAGCGCTGCACGTGCGGAGTGGCTGGGTATCCAGAGGCACATGGACCTTCACAGTCGTGTGGGGCACCACCGGGCAAGGCAGCAGAAAGACCAGGGAAGAGAAATAGAGACTGAATCACTCACAGCGTAATCCCTGGAGAGGAGAGATTTAGCCTGGGACTGAGAGCCACTGAGCGTGGCAGCTCACAGACCTCAGACGGAGCCAGGGGAAAAAATCTGACTTCACAATCCCCCTATTCAGTCCCAACCAGAAAGCCGCCCGCTTGCAGATTTTAACTGTGGGGTAATATTGAGTGCATGGGCAAGGACTTAGAAAGTGGGCAGAACTTAAAAAACAGAAACAATTAGACCCACCTGAGGCACAAGGTGGTTGGACTCAAGAAAGTGGCTGGCAACGCATGGTCTGAGGGGGGATTGGGGCACCCGCTGCCATTCTTCTCCTGGCATCCACCAAGGTGGGGCCTCAGAGAGCAGCTCCCGAGACCCTACCTACCTACACCAAGTCATGCCCATCTGCGCTGGAGAGCTGCTGTGCTTTTGCTTATTACCTTTAATTGTTTTTTTCTTAATATTTTTACTCTTTAATATTTCCCTCCTGTCTTCTCTTTACTATTTTCCTATTTTCTTCTTTTCTCCCTTTCCCCCTGAAGTCTGGGAAAGACCAACATTTAGGCACTGCTGTGCTTAGATCAACTCTTAACCATCCAGATAGTTTTTCCTTTATCTCATCCTTATCTCCCCCGCTACCGCAATTTTAAGCTCTTAGACTGTCCTTTATTTCTGACTGTCGCTGTTCCCCCCACTCCCCACCTGCCTTTTTTTCTTTTTCTTTTTTTCTTTTCTTTTTTTCCCCCGTCTCTTTTCTTTCCTGTTTCTTTTGTTCTTTCCCCTTTTGGTTTGCTTCCTTACTTGTTCTATCAGTACATTTGTGTGTTTGTGTTCTCTGTGTGTTTTCCTTTTCAGGGCTATCTCAAGAAACAACCCAAAGCACACATAGTGGAAAGTCCCAAATATCGCTGAGTAGGGAAATAAATTAATCAGAGGCATAACAAGAGAAACCAAGAGACATCATTAAAAGAACATCTCCTCAAATGACAGACCCAAGACACTCAAAGAGCCTTCTTCTATAGAGGAATACTAATAAACGCAGAGTGAAGAATGAGCTGTTAAAACGGACAAGAGACAGAAAGCTAAGCAAAATGATGAAACAAAAGAACTCTCCTCCAAAGAAACTCCAGGAAGAAATTACAGCTACAGAACTGCTCAAAACAGACACAAGCAACATAACTCAAAGAATTTAAAACGATTGTCATAAAATTAATCGCTGGGCTTGAAAAAAGCATAGAAGCCATCAGAGAAGATATTGATACAAAGACTAGGGACCTTCAAAATAGCTGTGATGAGTTAAAAAAAAAAGGCTATAAATTAGATGAATAATAAAATGGAGGCTGCCAGTGCACAGATTGAAAAAGCAGAGAGGAAAATAGGTGAATTAGAAGACACAATTATAGCAAAAGATGAGGCCAAGAAAAAGAGAGAGAAAATGATTCAGGAGCATGAAAGGAGAATCAGAGACCTGAGTGATACAGTCAAACGGAACAATGTCCGTATCATAGGAGTTCCTGAAGAGGAAGACAAAGACAGAGTGCTTGAAGGGGTGCTGGACCAAATTATACATGAAAATTTCCCCAATCTGGGGAAAGAGAAAGACATTGAAATTCAAGAGACATACCAAGCTCCCCTAAGACATAACGTAAACCGACCTTCAGCATGACATATCATAGTGAAACTGGCAAAATATAAAAATAGAGAATCCTGAAAGCAGCTAGGGAGAAAAGGGCCTTAACATACAAAAAGAAACCTATCAGAGTGGTTACAGACCTATCTACTGAAACTTGGCCGGCCAGAAAGGAATGGCAGGAAATTTTCAATGTGATGAACAGGAAGAATATGCAACCAAGAAGTCTTTATCCAGCAAGCCTGTCATTCAAAATATAAGAGATAAAGGTATTCCCAAATAAACAAAAGATGAGAGAATTCATCACCACCAAACCAGCCCTACAAGAAATCTTAAGAGGCACTCTATGAGGGAAATGTAGCAAGGAATAAAGGTACCAGAGACACTACAAACATGCACTCTACAGGAAACACAATGAATCTAACCCCATATTTTTCAATAATAACACTGAATGTCAATGGACTGAATGCTCCAGTCAAATGACACAGGGTAGCAGAATGGATCAAACACCAAAACTCATCTATTTGCTGTCTACAAGAGACTCACCTTAGACCTGAAGACACCTTCAGATTGAAAGTAAGGGGATAGAGAAATATCTACAATGCGACTGGACGCCAAAAGAAAGCTGGAGTAGCCATACTTATATCAGAAAAACTGGACTTTAAAATAACAGCAACATGTAGAAAAATGAAATTAGACCACTTTCTGACACCATTCACAAAAATAAACTCAAAATGGATAAAGAATCTGAATGTGAGACAGGAAACCATAAAAACCCTTGAGGAAAAAGCAGGAAATAGCCTCCTAGACCTCAATCGCAGCAATTTCTTCCTCAACACATCCCCAGAGGCAAGGAAATCAAGAACAAAAATGAACTACTGGGACCTCATTAAGATAGAAAGTTTCTGCGATGCAAAGGAAACAATAAAAAAAAATGAACAGGCAACTGACAGAATGGGAAAAGATAGTGGCAAATGGCATATCAGATAAAGGGCTAGTATCCAAAATATACAAGGAGCTCACTAAACTTCATACCTGAAAAATAAATGATGCAGTGAAGAAATGGGCAGAAGACCTCATCTCCAAAGAGGACATCCAGATGGCCAACAGGCACATGAAATGATACTCAGCGTCACTCATCATCAAGGAAATACAAATCAAAACCACACTGAGATACCACCTCACACCAGTCAGAGTCGCTAAAATGAACAAGTCAAGAGAATATAGATGCTGGTGAGGGTGTGGAGAAACAGGCACCCTCCTACACTGTTGGTGGGAATGTAAACTGGTGCAGCCGCTCTGGAAAACAGTGTGGAGGCTCCTCAAAAAACTATCAG
>NC_043700.1:48879986-48902428 GCF_006229205.1 Suricata suricatta | reverse complement strand
AAAGAGCCTAAGTGTCCATCAACTGATGAATGAATCAAGAAGATGTGGTATATATATACAATGGAGTACTATTATGGCAATGAGGAAGAATGAAATCTGGCCATTTGTAGCAAAGTGGATGGACCTCCAGGGTGTCATGCTAAGCGAAATAAGTCAGGCAGAGAAGGATAGATACCATATATTTGCATTCATAGGTCTAACATGAGAGACCTGGCAGGGGACTATGGGGAGAGGAAGGGGGAAAGAGAGTGGGGGAGAGTGAGGGACACAGATCAAGGGGGACTACTGAATAGTGAAAATGAACCATGGACTGGAGGGGGAGCGTGAGGGAGGGGGTGATGGTCATGGTGGGGTGCACTTGTGGGGAGAAGCACTGGGTGTTATATGGAAACCAATTTGACAATAAGCTATTTAAAGAATCCAAATTGAAGGCTTCTGGACTTCTTAGACATATAGCCTCAAGCTTTCAGCCTCTATAATTTTTAGGAGAATTTAGAAAGGCAGAGATGGTGCTAAATATCAATATACAATATTTGGCATATCCTCTACTGAGTGTGGAAACCAAGAAGAGTAATTCCCTTAGACAGTTGCCACAAGTATTAAATGAGATAACACTGGCAAAGTCTTGAAGATAGTATATTATACATGAAAAAGCTTAGTGAGTAGCTTGATACCTTTATTAGCCCTAAAATCTAGCTTTTGATTCTGTTCTCCTGGCTAAAGCACTAGATGATTCTGTACAGTTGTTTTCCATTCGTACTCCATTTTCCCACTGCAGATCTCCTGGCTGTCCTTCCCTGGGTCCTGGTAGGCTGGCTCCTAGGTAGTGAATCACATGGGATAGTAAATGTCACTTGGCTTGCCCTCAGCAATGGGAGATACTGGCAGAAAGTGAGAGGGTTAGGGGTATTTTCTCCCTGTCCCTTCCTGTTGCGACATTGTGCTGCCAGTGGCAGAGACATTCCTTGTCTCAGTTTGGGCTGGGTCACCCACCTACACACCTGTTCTTCTCACTGGATTCCAGTAAGTATACCTTCTTCTCTTGCCCCTTTGACTCACTGCTATTACCTGCCTCTTGAACGCCTTTTACATGTGGGTCTCTTTAAGATGCCTGTAACTCTTTCTTAGTGCCTTCACTAAGTACCTTCACTTGAACCTTCTGAGTGAAGTTCTGTTTCCTTTTGGGACTCTTCCCAATTGATATGCTCAGGATTATCTCCCTTAATAGCTGGGCCTGTGGTTTTAGAGCCATCAGAGGGCTGGATGGAAATTCAGAAAGTTGTAACAGAGCTCAAGAAGGTCTAGCAGTGGAACAATGGGGAACAAAGGATTCACCCATCTTTCATGACAGATGTGATGACTTCCTCTCCAAAGAAACCAATGAGCTATCAGCAAAAAGATAGTTTCCTCAAGGAAAAATAAGTCCAATGATGCATCTTGCTCCCTTGTACATAATGGGAGTCAGCGAACCCGGGTGGAGTCTCTAACCTTGCGCCCAAATGCTCCAAGCAGCCTGTAATGATAAAGAATCAGGGCACAGCTGAAATCCAAAAGGGAAAGGAAACAGGCTAAGATCCATGGGGAACAATGTCTATTTCTTAATTTGTCTCCTGCCCCAAATAGCTCTGCTCTCCTCCCTCCTTGTGTTTACCTGTCTGTTTCTTTCCCTGGCAGCAGATGCCACCAGGCCTTAAAGTAGGTCACAAAGGGTGGTGATGAGCCGACACAGGCCTTCAGGCCACGTCCTCTCCTGGCCTCACTCCCTGGTTCCTGGATCCAGAGACCCACCTGAGGCCGTGCTCTCCAAGGCATCCTGGCAGGGACGTGCTCCCTAGAACCACAGCAAGTGGGGGTTCCTCTGTCCAGCCTGAGTGGGCAGGGGCCTGTTCTGAACTGGCAGCAGAGGGGACAGCACTGGGCTGGGCGGTAGCCCTCCCCGCCGCATCCCACCCCTGCCCTTTTATCCCCTCCAATCAAAGCCCTGCTTCACTGCCCTTAGGAACACTCATTCTTCCCAGGGCAGCCTGGAAGCCACGAGTCCCTGCTGTTCCCCCTGAGAAGCACTGGGTCCCTTTCACACAGACCCACAGGTTCCAAACGAGGGCTCCCAACACGTACCAGGAACAGCAGTGGTGTGGTGGGCAGAGCACTCAGATTAGAGTCAGGAATCCAGACTTCACACCCCAGTCACCTGAGGCCCAGGCCAGTGAGAGCTTGCCCGGAATAATGCAGCTGGGAAGCGGCAGAGCCCGGCCGGCAAGGACCCACTGCACACCCCAGGCCACCCGTGTCTGTCTCTCTCACAGCTGGACCTCCCGTCCCTCCTTGGGACCCACTCTGCCGGGCATCTGGTCCTCATGGTGCCTTTCTCTCCACAGGTTCTTTCGGAGCACAGCTATGGGCCTATCATGACAGACATCGGGGAGCAGCAGACTTTCTACTACACAGAGGATTACCACCAGCAGTACCTGAGCAAGAACCCCGATGGGTACTGTGGCCTGAGGGGCACCGGCGTGTCCTGTCATGCCCTGTGTTATAGATCCAGAATTTATACACTGGAACCCTGGCCACTAGTGTGGCTGTTTTTTGATAATGGCTCCCAATAAGTAAGTAAGGCTGGTAATTACGAGTAATACTAAAGAACAATTAAGGTTAAATTAGGTAATACAAGTGGGGCCTTGATGCTGTACGATAGTGTTTTTAAAGTGTTTATTTTTGAGATAATGCGAGTGGGGGAGGGGCAGAAGGAGGGGGAAACAGAGGATACGAAGAGGGCTCTGCACTGACAGCAGTGAGCCTGATGGGGGGCTCCAGCTCATGAACTGTAAGATTATGACAGCTGAAGTTGGTGTGCAACCAACAGAGCCCCGCAGGTGCTCCAGGATTAGTGTTTTTATAAGAAGAGACACTGGAATGTGTGCTCCTGCCCTCTCCCATTTCTCTCTTCAAATCTCTCTTCATGAACACTCACTGAGGAAGGCCATCTGAGGACACCATGAGAAGCTGGTCATGAGCAAGCCAGGAAGAGGGCCTCACCAGGAACAGAATAATCTGGCTCCTTGATCTTAGACTTCCAGCCTCCAAAACTGAGAGAAAATAAATTTCTGTTTGTGCAAGCCACCCAGTCTGTGGCATGTTGTTATGGCAGCCTGGACAGACTAATACAGTATTAATAAAAATCATTTCCCCCACAAGGCTGGCCCTTGAGGTTACAACAGAAAGGCTTTTAACAAACGGGGCAAGTCTTTTGTGGTTCACATCAGTGGCTTTTCAAAGTGTACAAAGTATAAAGGGATTTTTAAAAGTCCAATTTAAAGGTATAATTTATATTTATTTAGTAATTTCACTTTTTTAAAGTGTATGGTATTATGAATCCTGACAAATACAGGGGCACCTAGGTGGCTCAGTCAGCTGAGTGGGAGACTCTTGATTTTGGCTCAGGTCAAGATATCATGGTTCATGAGTTGGAGCCCCACATTGCACTCTGCACTGACAACACAGAGCCTGTTTGAGATTCTCTACCTTTCTCTCTAGGCCTCCTTGGCTCTGACTCTCATTCTCTTTCAAAACAAACAAACAAACAAACAAACAAACAAATTTTAAAAACTTAAGAAATAATTAGAATCCTGGGGTACCTGGATAGCTCAGGTGGTTAGGCATCGGACTTCGGCTTCAGGTCATGATCTTACAGTTTGTGGGTTTAAGCCCTGCATTGGGCTCTGTGCTGACAGCTCAGAGCCTGGAACCCATTTTGGTTTCTGTGTCTCCCTCTCTCTCTGTCCCTACCCCACTTGTACTCTGTCTCTCTCTCAAAATAAATAAACATTAAAAAAAAAATAAGAATCCTGACAAATACAAATGGCTGTGTAATCACTACCACAATGGAGACATAGAAACTTCCTACCCACCCTCCAAAAAATGTTCCCCATACCTCTGGTAACCCATTCCCTTCCCCAAACCCCAGTCTCTGGTAAAAACTGATGGACTCTCTGTGCCTATTTGTCTTTTTAGAATGCCATCTAAATTGGCATCATACTGAATGCAGTTGCTTCTTCCATTTAGCATAATGCATTTGAGATTCCTGTTGCCGCATGTATCTATATCTGTTCCTTCTCATGGTTGAACAGTAGTGCTGTGGTCTGGATGTACCACTGTTTACCCATTCACCTGAAGACGGACATGTAGGTTGTTACCAGTTTTTAGCAATTGTGAATAAAGCCACTATAAACATTGTGAGATTTTAGTGTGGACACATGTCATCATACAATGGTGTTTTGATAAAAGTGTGAATTCATCTACTGATGTGCTGGGAGATTTTGAATTCTTTAGGGTCCGAATGAAGATAATGCATATGCTGTATTTTTCTCATTCTGGACTCTGGGGCCAGCCATGGAAGCAATTTGGTTAAGCTAGGCAGGACTGTGGGTGACACTGGAAATTCTTTATCTCTCCTCTCTTCCACCTCATATGAACACATGCTCACCAGTACTCCAAAGTATGAAACATTTATAGCCTCAGTGAAACTCAACTTCAGGCTGTTTTCCAAAGAACAGTGGTGAAGAAGCTTTCTTTCCCATTTCAGCTCCCTTCCTGGCCTAGTGGGTGAATTCTTATGCTTTGCTTACATCTGTGCAAAGTATTGGAAATGCTTGTTGTTTGAAAAGTCTATACCCAATAACATGAACTAACTTCCTAATACTGCATCTGCCTTTTGCTTCTTCTGACAGAATATTTCCAAGAGTTTTAAAGATAAATTTTAAGCCTCAAAACAGCTAGGAAAAGAAAAATCCCCATGGTCACTTCCCCTGAAATGGAAATCCATTATGTGTAGAATTTTGGAAAATGTTTATATCAATCACTGCCTTGCCAGTCTTTAGGAATAATGCTTTTCCCCCACATACCTGTCACGTGTCACATACCTGTCCGTGGTGATCACTCATGAGAATTATCCAGTGGCTGGATAGTAGGAAAGACTGTTGATTCAGATTTGAGCTTTATTCAATAAATTGAATTTATTCTCTGTCTCCTGCTCAAACTTGTACATTATTCCAATGCAATCTTTCAGTTTAGACCATTTGAAATTGCCACTATTTTTGGAGCTACAAAAACAGCAATTATATATGGTTTGACTTGAAAATTCCTATAGTTCCCATACACCTTCGTATGTTTGTATATTTTCTGCCCATCTAGAATGCCATCATTACTTGCTTAGGACTGCCATAACAAAGTACCACAAACTGGGTGGCTTAAAAGAACAGAAATTGTTCTGGAGCTGTGGAGGCCAGAAGTCTAAAATCAAGGAGTCAGGAGGCCATGCTCCCTGGGAGGTAGTAGGGAGGGATCTGTTCCAGGCATCTCTCCTGGCTTTTGGTAGTTCCTTGGCTTGTGGCAATCTAACTCCAATCTTCACATGGCATTCTCCCTCCCTCCCTCCATCCATCCCTCTCTCTCTCTCTCTCTGTATGTGTGTCCAAATTTTTCTTCTTCATAAGGACATCAGCCATATTGGATTAGAGGCTAACCCTGCTCCAGGAAGACCTTATCTTAACTAATTTATCTGCAATGACTCTGTTTCCAAATAAAGTCACAATCTGAGGTATGAGGTTTAGGACTTCAAAAGAAGAATGTTGGAAACACATCATTCTACCCAAAACAAATGCCTCTCTGCCCTTCCCTAAAACCATTTCTCTATATAGATTGACTTGGCTGAAACAGAGTTTATTTCCTCTAGAGAATCTTCTCTACTGAAGCCTCTTTCTCCCACCCACCATATACACATGCTCCTACCAGACTGGGCTGGGTGTCCCTCCACAGCTCATGGTGATACACTTACTCTGCTGTGTTGTTGATGTCTTTGGTCACATGTCTCTCCCAGCTGGGTGTGTGCTTTTAGGAGACAGAACAAATATTGTTCATCTTTGTATCATCCTCCAAGCGTAGCATGTGGAAAGTGCCCCATAAAGTGCTAGCTAACCTACTGAACAAATGAATGGACTGCATCAACAAAAACCACCCTGCAGCTGATCTATGCATGGATCTGAACTTTATGCATGTCTTGTTTATAGACGCTGCTGGTTAATGTTTCTCCTTTACTGGAAGCCAGTAGAGATTGAATTAGTAGAGACTTAAAATCATGGGCTAGGTATTTGCCAAGTGCTGTGCTAGGATACACAGATTATCTCATTAATCTTCCCAACAATATAATGACACATTATTATCTCCATTTTGCAGATGAGTAATCTGAGGCTTAAAATTCAGTAGCTCCCCTAAGGTCCCACTGGTAGTGTGAGCTCTCTTCTTTAGGAGTCCTTTAGCCATCCTTGCTCTGCTGTATCACCTGAGCTGTTTGGACGAGAAGTCTTGGATCCTTTCTCCTGAGGAGTACCTTTAGCTCTTCTGTCCTGATGCATTAATGGATCTGAGAGAATCTGAGATGCCTCAACTTGCAGGAGCCCAACTGGTGTGGAGTTCTCCCACTGTCATGCCTCTGGCCCCCGGTTCCACACTGACCTCCATATCCCAGAGGATTGGCTCATGGAAATCATCAGGTCCTGGATGCAGGATGCCACTTGGTTGCCTTGTCTGAACTATGACTCTTCTACCCAATGCTCTATTGTGACCTCAATGGTCAGGCTGGGCTGTCAGATAGCAGGCACAAGACAGCAAAGCCCAGACTCAATCCCTCTGAATTGAATCTGCACAGTATCACCTGGAGACTTTCCATTAGCTTGAGTAAAAACCAGTGCTGATGACAGGATGGAGGCCTGGTGCAGCAGTACTTCTGCTGCCGGTCACCCTGCTGCTGTCCTGGGCACACAGCTCCTCAGCATGTAAGTCTCTCATGGTGGCCTTGTGTCTGTGCCTCACCAGAGCCCTTGCATTTTGGTGGGGGTGGGGCAGGAGAATCACCTGGGGAACTTGTTCAAAAAGTTAAATTCCAGTATGCTGATTCCACAATTCTGGGTGGGATCAAGGGACCTGCACTTTTAATAAGCCTCTTAGGTACAGGAGACACCTGGACCAGACTTTCAGATTCTTGCTCCCAGAACACCTTTAACTTTAAAGTTATATATGAAATAGCCTGGTGTGTGTGTGTGTGTGTGTGTGTGTGTGTATCTGCATATTTTATATCTACATTAAGACCCAGAGTTTTCCATAGTGAATGGTTGATGTAAGAAAACCCTTTGAGAGGGGTAACCAGCCATCAAGCTGGACATTCCAACTAGCCACATCCTGCAGCCTTAAGGCCACAAGGCAGGCTGCTTTCTCTTTGAAAACATTCTAAAGGATTATGTGGAGCCAAACTGGCCTAATGTAAAACAGTACCATAATGACTATAGTAAAAGCAGTGTTATTAATATAGCTACTATGGATTGATATCCTTGGGTCCTGAGAATTTTTGGAGACTTGTGTTATGTTCAGTCAGTTGTTGGAAAAATATAAAATCTCTACCATGTGTCAGGAGTTGTTTTAGGAGCTCAGTTTATAACAGAGAATAACATACTTATTTCCTACCTTCCTGCAGTTTTACTATATACTTATTTACTCATTTACTTATTTACTATATACTTATTTACTCATTTTATATGAGTAAATAAGTAAGTTAATTTCAGTCCCTGTTAAATGGTATGAAGCATGAAAATAGGCTTATATGAAGGAAGGCCTGTAGGTGATTGTTGAGATTGTTCTAGTGGTCACAGAAAGCCTTCTTGAGATGATAAGATTTGGGTCGGGACCCATCTGATGAGAAGGAGACATATTTCCAAGCGTATATGACAGCAAGTGCAAAGGCCCTGAGCAGCAAATGAGCTGCTGTATGTTTTGGAGGCACACAGACCTGTGTAGGTGGGGCAAAGTGAATGGGAAGAGGGCACTGAAGAGAGATGGGTTCAGAGGGGTTTGTGGGGCCCAGATCATGATAAGCTTCATAAAGGGGGAGTAAAGACTTTGGATTTTATTCTGGTTACAATGGGAAGTCATCAGAGAGTCTATCCAGGAGAGTGAGACATGTGAGGTACTTAAGGAAGAGACACTGGCTGCTGCAGAGGGTAGAGTGTGCAGGGGCAAGGCCTTAGGTTAGTGAGCAGGAGGGGATGACGGCCTGGATGGGTTTATAGTGAGAGGCATGAGGGAAGTGGTTGGTTTCTGGATATCTTTTGATAATGCTGACTGGACTGGCTAATGCATTGGATGCCAGGAGACAGAGAAAAGGAGAAATCAAGGATAGCTCCTAGATGATATTCTCATCTAAGCAAATGGATACATACAGGTACTTTTTACTGAGTTGTGGATGGCTTATAGGAAAGCAGATTTGGACAGCGGTCAGGTAAGTCAATAGTTCAGTTTGGGCCACATCAAGTTTAAGATGCCTCTTAGATATTCTTATGAGACATCGAGTAGGACAGTTGGGTAAAAGAGTTGAGGGCTCAGTGCAGAGATCTGGGAGGTCAAATGTGAGATACTCTGGATAAAGATGATATTTGAAGTTATGGCTGGGAGAAGATTCTCTAGCTAAAGTACAAAAAAAGAGAAGTGGTCTGAAGACTGAGCCTTGGGTTTTTGGAAGGACAGGAAGAGTCAGCAAAAGAGTATAAGAATGGCCACTAATGTAAGAAGACCACCAGCACATGCATGCTCCCCCTAAAACTTTGTTCAGAGGTGACCCCAGATTTGATCAAGTGTCTTGGGCAAAATTCAGACCTCTTTCTCCTTGACCCAGACTATAATAAAGCAAAACGCTATCCCTTTAAGTCAGTATTACAGGAAATGTTACATTAACACAGCAACAGGCTATGTTAATACTTATCTTTGTATTAAAGGTGAGGACATTGAAGCTTAGAGATGTTAAATTAGTGGCTCTAAGTCACAGAGTCAGCAAACAATGGAGTCTACTCCATTGGAGTCAGAACTTCTGACTCCAAATCCTATCTCCTTCCTTCTGCACCAGGTGCCCTCCAGCTTGGGCAAAGCCAGGAACTTTTCATTCTAACCACTGTGTCTTCTGCAGACTTGACTTCTGTCTCTCCAGTAATTCTATTCTCTCATAGTCAATAACATATCAATAGAATCTTTGGGGGAAAGACTGTTTCTGAGATGCCCAGATAGCACAGCAGAGAGAAACCACTTTGGAGTAAAACGCTGAAATGAAACTTTCTTATCTTAATCTGCTTGTCACATCTCTGGGTCTAGATTAACCAGTCATGTGGAAAAATCTAGAGCCTAAGTGATTTCATTCAGGTGGGACTTGCAAGAATATATCTCTGAACACCCCCACCATGTATTTTGCTCTGTGCTGCTGACAGACCCAAAAATTCATTTAGTTCTCTATCAACAGAAAATGTAAATCGCTTGGGCTCCCAGAGATTTTCCTAAACCTTACAACCAAGGTCTCCTATTTTCCAAGTCAGTCCCAATTCAACAAAGCTGAGCCGTTAGCATATGAAAATATGGAAAATTTTCTGTACTTGCATAAGACTTATCATGTAAATAAACTAATATTTCAGTTCATATGACCAATCTCCACCTGACATCAATATCAATAAAGCATTTAAAATGTAATTAGGGGCACCTGGGTGGGTCAGTCAGTTGAACAGCTGACTTCAGCTCAGACCATGATCTCAGGGTTTGTGAGATTGAGCCCTGCGTCAGGCTCTGTGCTGACAGTTCAGAGCCTAGAGCCTGCTTCAGATTCTGTGTTTCCCTCTCTCTCTGTTCCTCCCCTGCTTGTGCTCTGTCTCTCTCTCAAAAATAAATAAAGATTAAAAACATTTAAAGAAAAATAAAATGTAATTGAAATCATGTATCTTGAGGAAAAATTAAGAATAAGATGGCTATAATGTATGTTTTATAAGAATTTAAAGATGACATTTTTACATGATGTAATTTGAGTAAAAATAATATAGTAATTCAACATTTCCATACACTTGGTGCTCATCATAACAAATACACTCCTTGAAAAAACTGAAGATCCTACAGATATCCTGTTTCACTATAGTGAAATTCCACAAAGTTCATTTTTATATTAAATAATACACAAATAGACAGAACAAAGAATATACAATTGAGCTCCCAGGGGCTCTCCTGAATTTCACTTTCATGGGTGTCAGATGGTCCAGGTCAGCCTCAATTTTGTATAATTGCCAACAAAGTGGAATATAACAATATGGTGGAATTTTTATACTTCTATAAGATTTTTTTGTAAACCACTTTGTGGTTTCCATCCACTGATGCTGGATCTGAACGAGTCTGGTGCCTCATCTTTAAGAGACTCCTGCAAGAGTCTAAAGGCCCATCTGAGTCTTCTTTCTTTTTACGTTCCTTAAAAGGCTTCTCAACATGTTGGCCACAGACCTCTGCATACACTCTATTTGTTAATGTCATTCTTGCATTTTGTGGCCCTAGACTAATGACCATCCAAACGCTGCCATCTATGATACAGAGAGCTTAGCAATCATATCATGTTGTCAGCATCTTATGGTTGGTATATTCTTCTTTTAAAAATTTTTAAACATTTATTTATTTTTGGGAAACAGAGAGAGACAGGGCTTGAGCAGGAGAGGTGCAGAGAGTGAGAGAGGAAGACACAGAATCTGAAGCAGGCTTCAGGCTCCGAGCTGTCAGCACACAGCCCGACATGGGGCTCTCACTCCCGGACCATGAGATCATGACCCGAGCCAAAGTCAGATGCTTAACTGACTGAGCTACCCAGGAGCTCCTGGTTGATATATTCTTATGAAAACTTCCAAGCCAAGGCTGCCTTCACAATCTAGAACTTTGGATCTATTGTTTTTCTATCTGGGGTTGTAAGACTTTATATCTATTCTTCATTGAGTTTGATATTGATGGTTCATACCCAGTATTCAGATATGACCAGATAATTTTCAATCTCACCTCTGTAACCTTTAATATTAGTTCTTTCTCAGTTTCATGTCATAAATTTTTGTATACTTTTCCCCCCAAGTTTAAGATGACTTTTTGCCCATTTAAAATTTAAAGGTACCTATTAGTGCTAGCCAGGTTTGGTATCTTACTGCCAATCCAACACCCTCAGAACTTCAGCAAAAACTACTGATAGATCATTGTCCTCTTTTCTATTGAGCTTAGCTGCACCTTTAGACTTGTTTTACATAGAGTATTGCAGATTGGTAGCTACTGTCCACCATTTGGACTTAGCTCTCCAAGTAAAACCTTCTCTCCATGTACTCTAGAAAGCTTCTCTTTGCAGGTGCATACAGAATTGAAGAGCAATGCTTTGGATATAGTGTCTCGACCTGTTTGAAATTCACCTTAGAGTGCAATCATCAAACTACATACCATTATTTTAGCCAAATAAGATTCTCAAATAATTGAACAGAGGTTTTGTTGAAATATAAATATACCATGAAAGTTGTGAGCAAGAAGAAGATCCAGATACACCTGATTGGAAAATCCCTATCGGTCTCATACAAGCTATATGATTTTGGGCAATCACATGATGCCTCAGAGAATATTTCTTCACCTGTAAAATGGGAATAACAAAACATACTTTAGAGGTTTGCTGCTATTATTAAATGTCTCATACATGCATACATACAATGCAGAAGCTGACTCACAGTAAGTGCTCCATAAGTAGTAGTTATTATGTTGCAAAAATACTGATATATTGGAGATTTTTAACCATAAATCCAATCTGACTCCTAATCATCAGTAATTTTCCTTAAACTTTCACAAATTATTATTTTATTTGAGTATTTAGAAAATTTCCCAGATATTCAACTTTGCTTTATTATAGATTAATTCCAATATTTCCTTGTTGGCCCTGAAAACTCAACATTTCCATCTGAGATTGGGCTGCAGGGTCCTTGCAGTGTACTGTTTCCACTGGAAATGCCAAAACATTGCTCTTGACAGGAATAGTATGAGTGAGGCAGATATTCCTAGGTAACAACTCATTATTCTCTCTTTGCATCTCCAAATGTGATGACACCTCTATGGACCACTTACTTTCCCTCCACCCAAGGCTTCCTGATTTAGGAACTCAAAGGACAGTTGTCTCTATAGGTATGTGGGGCGGGGGAGAGACAGCATCTCTGAACTGATGTCCCTCAATTCCTAATCACTGGTAGAGGTGATTGGTAGGTCAAGGATTTTACCACTCATATTATGATCTTTACTCCTCACCCCATCCACTCATCCATCCATTTATTTAATAAGTATGTATTGGTTTTCTACCATCTATCAGTCTCTAAGTCAGGTAATGGGGATATGAAAATTAGCAAAACATGGCTCCTGCCTTCATAGAGATTACGATTTAATGGAGGGAAAGAGACTTGAAACAGTTTCACAAATGTTTAATTTCTGTTGTTGGTGTTCTGAGTGGAAGGTAGGGTGTCAGAAAAGAAACTTATACTGAGGGTAGCTTTTGTAATCTTGAAAGGCAAGGAAGATTTCTAAAAGGACATTATAACTGAGCTAAAATGTGAGGGAGACATAGGAATTAAATAGGCAAAGAGGGGCAAGACAGAAGAGAGAGGAGCTTGCCTTTCTGGGAGAGGCGTGGAGAAAAGCCCTAAGAAAGGAAGGAGCAGGGCACTTCTGGGAAGCTGAAGGGCCAGGGAAGTTGGAGGAGAGAAGCCCAAAGGCAGAGATAAGCAGTGGCAGTGGTGGTGACTGGCAGCAGTGGCGATGTGCACTAGCTGTGGTAAAATGTGGTGGTAAAGAGCAAGCAGTATAAAGAGGGTGACATGGTGGTGGGGACATGTAGTGGTGGGGTTGTATGGTGTGTTGTGTGATGGCTAGGTTGTGTGGTATTGGGGTTGCGTGATGGTAAGATTGTGTGATGTGGTGACCTGTGACGTGTGGACATGTGGTGGGGATATGTAGTGGCGGGGTTGTATGGTGGCAGGATTGTATGGTTATGGTGATGTTTGGTGATGGTAACATATGGATGGTAGTGATGTGCGGTGTGGAGATGGTTTGAGGAGATATATCTTTCATATTATACTTGGTTTTGGAAATTTTTTAATGTCGCTGTCTTTTCTCCTCACACATAAGCATGGTTAATACTTTGAAGGCAGTTTGCCTGTGGTAATGAAAACAGACTCTGGAGCTAGACTGCCTCGGTTCAAATCTTAGCAGTTATATATTAGCTGTTGGGTCTTGGCCAGATGTGCAAACCCTTACACTTGCCTTTATTGGCTCACCTTTAAAATGGAGCAAGAATACTTTCAGATATCTTATGGAGTCTGCGTTAAAATTAAAAAATTTTAGGCAAAAAAAAATGGTGCCTGGCAAATAATAAGTGCTCAACAGTTTAGATTTTATATTTACTTTTCTCATTACTCAAATGACATTCAAAAAACACCAAAAGACGTCAAAACAATCCTATTACATAGGAAATGCCAAAATTTTTATTCGTTTCTAGGTGTGGTTGGAATCCTTAGAATTAAAAGTACATGAAAAATGGTGCCACTAATCATAATAAGAAATGCAGGAGAGTAATCAGTTAGCAAGGGAAAGTCTAATCAGATTCCCTTTGCCTGTTGAATTTCTGGTATTCATGTCATCCAGATATAGAGGCCATGAAAATATGAGTCTAGAGCTGAGGAGAAGGACTTTATGGTCTAGGCCAAGATACCATACTAATGCTGTATTCTTCAGAGGACACTGAGGCCTAATTTTAAAAAACTGAATGTTTCTGTTTGTGCTTCCTCACTGAGATGCAATTGCAAGGTTCAGCTCCAGGGTTTGTGATTGTGTCTCCTTCCCCACAAGCTTCAGAGGGATACTCTTCCAAAAAATCAATGTTACAGTGAAAGAAGCAGCCATTGCTCCCCATACGCACATTATTATAATTGTGATGCCTTTGGTAGGCATCAGAGGCATCATTTGTTTTTTATGAGTCTCCCATCTAATGTTAACTTGGATAAACCATTGCTATCTGTGTGCTGGGGAGGCATCATGAAGCAGCCATTGTACTTACGTTCCTTCCAAGCCAACCAACCTTGACTCTTGGGCCCTGGATCTCTTACCCCTCTTCCTTCTTTCTGCTTTTAGGGACATGTGGCCAAAAAAGAAGTACCAAACCTGAGAAGTCAGAAATTTTGGAAATCACCGGTGGGGAACCTGCAAACATAAGAGATTGTCCATGGCAGGTGGGTATTCTTTACCAAGGGAGACATCTCTGTGGAGGATCAATCCTCAGCGAGTGGTGGATTTTAACTGCGGCCCATTGCTTCATAAACAGAAGTAAGTAAGTATTTCCTACAGAATTTTTTTAACCAATGTGGTAGAAAATTTGTCCTTACATGCTTATTATTCTCCTGGAACCTCCATCCAGGTTTGTCAGTCACAGAACAAAATACCGGGAGGCTAAATATATGCCTGTGTGGTTGAATATCACACTTTGCAGGTGGGATAGACACTGTTTTCCTCCTAGGATATTCTACATCTCATTGTATGGGACTTAAATGGCAGAACAAATGTTCTTTGGACTTCTTAGCATATTGCCAGGTGCATGTTGTCCTGATCCAAACCTTTGCAAAGTACTTTCCTAAGCATTTTCTTCCTCTTGGAGAGAAAATAGGCTAACAATAACCACAGAGTCAGAGAATCCTAGAAAGGATTGGTCCCCAATGGCAGGGCACCAGGCCTAGTTGCATGACAGAAGCTCCTGAGATGCTTAGAGTGAAGGAAGTGTTACCTCAAGTCTATATATTAATATTTTTGAGACATTTCCCAGGTGTTTGTTAATAACTAGTTTAGCCCTTCTTGCAAATCAAGATCAAGTCCCTCAATTACTTGTGTATAGCATGACTTCCAGACATTTGTTAATAAAATTTACAAGTGAAGTTGCCTAAGAGGGCATCAAATCCAAAGCTGGTTGGCAACATTACAAGATGGGAACTCAGGTCTGTCTTCTTTTGCCTAGTTAGTGCCCAAGTACATGGCCCCCTGCTGCCTCCACGCCTCCAGCTGTCAGGATCATAGTCTTGCACTGGTGGAATTACTTTCTCTTAAGGCTTACCTTTTTTGCCCTTCCACCACTTACCCTTTTTTTTCTCCTCCTTTTGTTTTGAGATAATATCTGACTTGGAGATTGTACATGGTGAAGGAAACATTGATACCAAGAACTTGATGAGGATGAATGTGGACAAGTCAATTATTCACCCTTATTTTGACAGCTGGCTCTTGGATAATGACATTGCTTTGCTCTTACTCAAATCTCCACTTAAATTGGGTGTCAAGGCAGTACCCATCTGTCTTTCAGAGGTCACTGACATACAGAAATGGAGAAACTGCTGGGTGACCGGATGGGGCATTACCAGTGAGTTACTACAGCCCAACCCCGTGGGGGGTGGCACCGTGGTTGGTGTAGGCAATGAGAAAGCAAACTCTGGAGGCTCTTCTAGCTCTGAAAAGTCAGCCTGGTGATTTGGAAACTTCAGGTTCTCATTTAATAACCCATGATGAACCTTCTCCTCAGTCCACATGTGAATCATCTTTCCTTGGCCTTCTTGGGCTACTGTACCAAGTTTTGTGTCCATATTATAAAACACAAACCCTAAACAAGGCCTAAGTGATAACCCGTGGAGAAGTGTTCAGAATCCCAAGATGACTAGGGAGAATTTGGAGGACCATATTAATGGGCAAAGGGGTGGCAAAATTGACTAGGCTCCAAGAAGTCCACACTAATGTCAGCAGAGCAGTTCTGTTCCAGTTGATGGTGTCAGTTCTGCTCCCTTGTGAAAAGTGCTTGGTGGCCCAAATATTTGAAAACCACATAGTCAGGCCAAGAAGAAGGGGATAAATGGAATAAAAATTTGTTCTTATAGAATCAACCTGTAACATACTCCCACCACTTTGCCCTGCCACCCCATAAGATGGTGCCCTTTTGTCATTCTTGGTAAATGTGTCCAAAATCAAGAACAGAAGAAAAATCTTAGTCAGTGCCATTCTTCTAAGTAGGCACACAGATGGCAGTACATTGATTCCCCATAATTCCAAAGCTCAGAGCTGTTTTAGAATTCCTCATTGGGAATTACCCTTGGAAGCTTTCCATGAACTTCAAAAAAGGCCACCTTCTTAGAGTTCCTGATGGTTTATTCAGCACATTTTCATTGAACCTCTTTAATGATCCTGGCAATGTTCTAGGCTCTGGGAATTCGGCAATATACAAAAAGAGAAATGTCCTCATTTTCAGGGCGTGAACATTCTAGGTGTTAGGTTTACCTTTTCCATGTCAAAGGCCTTGACATAATTCAAATCCATCTGATGAGCCATAGACCCCAGGAATGTGTCATCATGGGTCCTCTTTACATGCTTAGAGATTTAAATGAAATACCTTTTGAGGACTGTACCTGGAGTTGGGACCTTCTGTAGAAAAGTCCATTCAGGCTGAGATCCAATAAAGACTGAGCCGTGAGGAGCTCTGGATTCAGAATCTTCTCTTGAGAGTCTCCTGAATGCCTCTTGATCTTCTCACTAATTCCACATTTGGGTAGTTCTCTGGGTCATACAGTAGTTCCTTTGTAATTGAGGTGAAAAGACATGATGGTGGGTGGGTGTTTGACCTCAACCCAAAAGGACCACTTTGAGTTCAGTGTCCTCTCCCCATTTGCTTCTTCTTTGGGTCAGCTACTAGGCACAGTATGACTTCAGAGCTGCAAAAAGTTAACATCAAACTCATCAAATGGAAAACATGCTCCCATATTATGCCTATATTCACCAGGAACATGCTGTGTGCTGGAAGCCCCCAAGGTGGGAAGGACGCCTGCCAGGTAATGAATCTTCTTCCCTGCTTGGAAAGGGGTTGCTACAGAGAGCTGGCCAATATTTCCAGGATAATTGGCTTCCCTCTTCCTCCTCTGGATGAGTTTTCTAAAGCTATCATAACAAATTACCACAAACAGGATGGATTCAAACAATAGAAATATACTGTTTCACAGTTCTGGAAGCTGGAGTCCCAAAATCAAGGCATTGGAAGAGTGATGCTTCCCCTGGAGGCTGTAGGGGAGCTTGCTTCCTTGCCTTTTCTTGCTTCTGGTAGTTTTCAGCAATCAGTGGCATTCCTTAGTTTGCAGGTGCATCACTCCAATTACTACCCGCATCTTCACATGGACTTCTCCCCCATATATATGTCTCCTGTTTTCTTATAAGGAGTTCAGTTTTTGGATTATGACCCACCATAATCCAGTAGAATTTCATCTTAATTTAACTAATTACATTTAAGAAATCCCTATTTCCAAATAAGCTCACATTTTGAGGTTCTAGGTGGACATAAATTTGGGAGGGATGCTATTCACCCCAGTACAAATGCTCTGTAGCCAGAGGGCGGCCTTGTGGGATAGTGATTATGGGTGGAGGCTCCCCTAGTTTTTCTCTCAGTTCTTCTACTTGTTGCTTGTGACTTCCTTCTGTGACCATGCTTTTTCAGATTTGTTCATCTGTAAAATGGAATATTAAGAGTTTCTACCTTTTAGGACTAATGGGAAACTTAAGTGAGTGTTCACAAAAGCACTTAAAACAATGCAGAGCAGAGGATGGTTGTAGTAAATATTATAATTTTCTCCATCACCATCTCTTATGCCTGTTCAGTACTTAGTAGCACATTAACTGCTTTCACAAATACATCAAAGGGTTGCAAACTAGCCCTAGGAAGCAGGCCTATTTAAAATGGGGAAACTGAGGATCAGGGAAGCTGACAGCCTTGCAGAGGACACACCAGTAAATTAAATGTCAGACCCTGAATTCTAATAAAGGCACACTTTCTTCTGAGATTGAACCCATCTTTTGTGTTCCAGTGGAAACAGGACACCAAATCCAGCAGCCCAGCCTGGTCATTCCCAGATTTGATTGGTTCAATGGCCACAGAAATACAGGGAGCTAACATTGAGTACAGGCTTGCCATATATCATGGTGCACAGGGCTTCACAGCTGTCATTTCCTTCCATCCATACAGCTATATTGCAGGAAAGGTAGTTATTATCAACAGCATAAAAGCCAACCCTTAAAATGCTGAAGAAAATTTTTATATTCAGCTAAATCTCCCTGGAGTTGAACCAAGATCTATTTGGCTCCAGAAAATTGAGATCTTAACTGTATTGCTCTTCTGCCTGACATCTTTCACATAGATCCCCTGATATCCACAGGAGGGATTATAATTCTTTATTTTAAATATAGGTCATGGGACTTTCCAATTACTTCGGGGAACTTGGTAAAGAACAGTTTGGTTCAAAGTAAGTTGATGGGCACACCAACTTGTTCATGATAACAATCTGGTTTTAAAAAAATCAAATAATCCCATATCCTGTTTTATTTTGTTTTGTTTTGGATTTGGATTTTTGGCCGATTGTTGAATGGTGCTTCTTCTCAACATATGGGGCATTGCTTAACATTTTCAAAATTAAATCTTTTTAAGCTGTGAAACAATATGTACCACCCAATCCTACTTCTGTAAAACAATAATGATGTATTCATATTTGCATACTAAAGGATGTGGAAAATTATATTTGACTAAGGGCTTGCCTCAGTATGGCTGGAATGAGAAATGTTGTTTATTTAATTCATTTATTTGAGTACATGGTAGAGAAAATTCAAATGTTATAGATGGAAGTACAGTGAAGGGAAAGTTTACCTCTAAAACTTTTCCTCCTGTTCACTCTCCAGAGAAACCATTTTTACAGTGTTGTCTTCTTTCCTGAAATATTCTTTAAAATTTTTTAATGTTAATTTATTTTTGAGAGAGAGAGAGAGAGAGAGAGCAATTGGGGAGGGGCAGAGAGAGAGGGAGACACAGAATCCAAAGCAGGCTCCAGGATCCGAGTGTCAGCACAGAGCCTAATGAGGGGCTCAAACTCACAAACAGTAAGAACACGACCTGAGCCAAAGTTGGACACTTAACCGACTGAGCCACCTAGGCCCTCCCTGAAATATTCTTTTCATACACAATTGTATGTGTTTATTTATATATATAAAATTTTTATTTATATAATTATGTCTATTCTTCATGTTCTTTTTCTTCATGTTCTAATTTCTAAAAAATTAGATTTCTAATTTTTTGGGTGAAGATACATATTTTTTAGTATATGTGCTGCTGAAGCGAGCACAAGATACATAATTTTTAATAGAATTTAATAAGTCACAGAGATGAAAGGTATAGCATAGGGAATGTAGTGAATACTGCTATAATAATGTTACATGGTGACAGGGTAACTACACTTATCATGGCATTGTGTAATACATAGAATCATCAAATCAAATCAAATCACTATACTGTGCACCTGAAATTAATATGACATCATATGTCAACTATATTTAAATAATGAAAGTTTAAATTTAAAAAATGAGCCCAAAGATTTGAGGGCACTGAAAGATTGTGTATTCTTCAAGTTTCATGTCAATGATGTCTGGCTATCTTCCTCATGATGATTTAAAATTTGTAAATTGTTTAAAATTTAATGCTTTAAGCCACATTTTATATCTTATGTGTTGTGTGTGTGTGTGTGTGTGTGTGTGTATCAGTTTGTTTGCCTGCTGTCTTCAACCAATGACCTATTATGAGGCATAATGGATTTGTGTGTGTGTGTGTGTGTGTGTGTGTGTGTGTGTGTATGTGTGTGTGTTTGCTATTATGGACAATACAGAAAGACCAAAATGGGTTGGCTGCAAATAGATTTAAAGTGAAAAGGTACTGGGGAAATTGGAAGAATTCTGAAAAACAACTAAAGTGCTTAGAGGCGCAATGGATTAGAAAACCAGCCCTTGGTACATCAAAATGAACCCATATGACTACATGATAATGATGATGATGGATATTCATTTTTGTAAATCAAATTGTCATTCATTACCATTGCTTTTGACCAGATTGTTTGCCACTTTGACAATCATGCAGCTGGGAAGCACAGTCATGTAGTTGGATAGTGTAATTAAACTGTCCCCTTGTCAAAGGACCATAGAGCTTTTTGCCTTGTGCCAGTTGCTCACACCTCAATAGGCTATAGAAGTTATTTGCTACTATCCCTTCCACTCCAAAACAACTTTTCTTTCATAGGGTGACAGCGGAGGTCCTCTGGTTTGCCAGAAAAAAACCAACCAAGGCATATGGTACCAGCTAGGCATTGTCAGCTGGGGAGTGGGCTGTGGCCGGAAGAGGCTGCCTGGAGTGTACACGAAGGTGTCTAATTACCTGTCATGGATTGACACAGAGACTGCGAAGTCAGGAAAGCCCTACGTGCATGAGCGAGACTCTGGGTACGGTTTGCTTCTCTCACCTTGGGCCATCTTGTTACTGTATTTTGTGATACTTCTATTACCCCTGTGATTAAACACAAAACCAAGTGTCCTCGGGGCACATGGTGGCTCAGTTGGCTAAGTGTCCAACTCTTGATTTTGGCTCAGGTCATGATCTCACAGTTTGTGTGTTTCAGCCCTGCATTGTGCTCTGCGCTAACAGCATGGAGCCTGCTTGGGATTCTCTGTCTCTCCTGTCTCTGCCTCTACCCCACTCATTCTCTCTCTCCCTCCCCCCTGCCCCCCGTCTCTCTCTCTCTCTCCAAATAAATACATAACCTTAAAATAAAATTTTAAAAAAGTGTCCTCAGTCTGTGGAGTAAGGTCAAGGGTGGGATGTGGGGATTCTCATACTATTAGCTGCGCCCGACATAGCCGTAAACCTACAGGAGTGCTTACAGCGTACCTGTGATCCACAACATGTCCTGTTATTCCCCTGGAGTTTGGAAGCAGTTTAAAAATTTCAGCTTGATGCCTCTCCAGAAGTTTGGATGGAGGACCTTTGCATGGAAAGCGGTGTGCTAGGGATCTCTGAAACATAAATTCTATGCTTTCCTCTCCTGAAAACAGATATCCTTCCATAGCTTCTTCCATTTTGCAAAAGGTGTAGACAGGCCCCTTCCCCTTTTTTGGGCTCCAGAAATAAGCAATATTATAATTCTTCTCTCTCTCTTCATTTGTAGCTAATTCCTGAGACCTATAAATTTGGACTTCAGAAAGATCCTGTCACTTCCATACCTACCACCTGGTCCAGAGCCTCAGTAAATACTGCTTTGAGCTCTCAAAGATCATGTGCAACAATGCTATGATTCAGGATCAGGAAATCATTGAAGTAGAAATGTCCTAAAGATGAGGTGGGAAAGATACACATAGCTAAATGAGTTGTAGTAGTCAAGATACTTTTGAATGCAAACATCAGAAACTCAACCTGAAGCAAAAAAAAAAAAAAAGGAAATGATAAATATACTGGGGTAGCACAGAATCAAAGGGATTACTGTTCTAGTAAACAGATTTGATAACAGATAACAGATTCAATTTCGTCACTGGTTATTGGTCTATTCTTGCTTTCTATCTCTTCCTGTTTGAATTTTGGCAGTGCATGTGCATTTAGGAATTTGTCCATTTCTTCTAGGTTGTCCAGTTTGTTGGCATATAATTTTTCATAGTAATCTCTGATGATTGCTTGTATTTCTAAGGGACTGGTTGTAATAGATCCTTTTTCATTCATGATTTTGTTTATCTGGGTGCTCTCTCTTTTCTTTCTGAGGAGCCTGGCTAGAGGTTTATCGATTTTGTTTTTTTTTATCGAAGAACCAACTCTTGGTTTCATTGATCTGCTCGACTGTTCTTTTGGATTCTATATTGTTTATTTCTGTCCTTATCTTTATTATTTCTTTTCTTCTGATGGGTTTGGGGTGCTCTTGCTGCTTCCCTTCTAGTTCCAGTAGGTGCTCTGTTAAATTTTGAATTTGCGCTTTTTCTAGTTTGTTGAGATTGGCCTGGGTTGCAATATACTTTCCTCTTAGGACTTCCTTTGCTGCATCCCAGAGATTTTGGATTGTTTTTTCGTTTTCATTGGTTTCCATATATGTTTTAATTTCCTCTTTAATTGCCTGATTAACCCAATCATCCTTTAGTAGGGTGGTTTTTAACCTCCACATTTTGGAGGTTTTCCAGACTTTTTCCTGTGGTTAATTTCAAGTTTCATAGCATTGTGATCTGAAAGTGTGCACAGTATGATCTCTATTCATTTATACTTATGGAGGGCTGCTTTATGCCCCAGTATGTGATCTATCTTGGAGAATGTGCCATGTGCACTCGAACAGAAGGTGAATTTCCTCTCTTCAGGATGCAGAGTTCTAAATATATTTATCAGTTCCATCTGTTCCAATGTGTACTTCAGGTCCATTGCTTCTTTAGTGATTTTCTGTCTGGTTGATCTATCCATTGCTGTCAGTGGAGTATTAAAGTCCCCTGCAATTAGCACATTTTTGTCAATAAGATTGTTTCTTTCTGTGATTAGTTGCTTTATGTATTTGGGTGCTCCCGAGTTAGGCGCACAGATATTTATAATTGTTAGCTCTTCCTGATGGAGAGATCCTGTAATTATTATATAATGTCCTTCTTCATCTCTTGTTACTGCCTTTACTTTAAAGTCCAGTTTGTCAGATATT
>NC_043700.1:48736607-48879886 GCF_006229205.1 Suricata suricatta | reverse complement strand
AAGACAGGCTTGCTGGGTAGAGGATTCTTGGCTGTAAATTTTTTCTGCTCATCACATTGAAGATTTCCTGCCATTCCTTCCTGGCCTGCCAGGTTTCATTAGATAGGTCTGAAACCACTCTGATAGGTTTCCCTTTGTATGTGAGGGCCCTTTTCTCCCTAGCTGCTTTCAGAATTCTCTTTATCTTTATATTTTGCCAGTTTCACTATGATATGTCGTGCCGAAGGTCGATTCAAATTATGTCTTAAGGGGGTTCTTTGTGCCTCTTGAATTTGAATGTCTATTTTTTTTTCCCCCAGATTTGGGAAATTCTCAGTTATAATTTGGTCCAGTATCCCTTCAGGACCTTTCTCTCTGTCTTCCTCTTCAGGAATTCCTATGATACAGATGTTGTATCACTCAGGTCTGGAATTCTCCTTTCCTGCTCCTGGATTAATTTCTCTCTCTTTTTTTCAGCTTCCTCTTTTGCTATAACTATATCTTCTAATTCACCTATTCTTCTCTCTGCCTCATCAATCCTTGAGGTGGCTATCTCAAACTGCATGTGTCTTTAAGTCTGAAATGAGTCTTTCAGACTCATGGCATCTTTTAAAATCCATTTTGTCACCCTACATCTTTTGATTGGAACATTTTGTCCATTGATATTCAGAGTAATTATTTATAAGTATGCCTTTATTGCCATTTTGTTACTTGTGGGTTTTTTATAGTTTCAAGTTTTTATTTAAATTCCAGTTAGTGAACATACAGTTTATATTAGTTGCAGTAGAATTTAGTGATTCGTCACTTACATACAACACCTGGTGCTCATTACAATAAGTGCCCTTCTTAATACTCATTTAACCCATCCCCTACTCACCTCCTCTCCAGCAATGCTCAGTTTGTTCTCTGTAGTTAGGATTCTGTTTTATGGTTTCCCAATCTCTCCCCACCCCACCCCCATTCTTTTATTTTGTTTCTTAAATTCCATATATGAGTGAAATCATATGCTATTTGTCTTTCTCTGACTGACTTATTTAACAAAATACACTCTAGTTCCATCCACATTGTTGAAAATAGCAAGATCTTATTTTTTTTATGGCTGAGTGATATATAGGATATATCTTCTTTCTCCATTTGTCATTCAATGGGAATTTGGGCTCTTTCCATAATTTGTCTATTGTTGGTAATGCCATTATAAACATTGGGGTTCATGTATTCTGTTGAAATAGTATTTTTAATTGTTTTTGTAGTTATCTGATAATTTCTTCTCTTGCTCTCTTTTCTCAGTTTGCTGGCTTTCTTTAACGTATACTTGGATAGCTTTCTCTTTATTCTTTGCTTATCTATTATGCTTCTTTATTTGTGATTACCATTAAATTTACATATAACATCTTCTACATATAGCAGTCTATACTGAATTGATCTTTACTTAAGTTTGTGACAATTATTTTCTCATTTCCCCCTTATTTTTGGTATATGGTGTCATACTTTACATTTTTTAATTCTGTGAGTCTCTTGACTGATTTAAACAGATATACTTATTTTTACTGCTTTTATGTTTCCTACTTTTCTTACTCTTACTTATGGTCTTTCCTTTCCACTCAGAGTCCCTTTTAAAATTTCTTGTAGGGCTGACTTAATGGCCAAGAACTCCTTTATTTTTTGGTTTGTTTGGGAACCTCTTTATCTCTCTCTCTCGCTCTCTCTCTCTCTCTCTTTTTTTTTTTTTTTGAATGATAACCTTCCTTGATTGAGTATTCTTGGCCACAGATATTTTTTTTCTTTTTAGCTCGTAGAATATATCATGCACTCCTTTCTGCAAAGTTTCTATTGAACTTCTACTGATAACCTTATGGGGTTTCCCTTTTATGTAACTGTCTCCTTTTCTCTTTCTGCATTTAAAATTCTCTTTGTTATTGTTTTGCCATTTTATTCACAATGTGTATTGCTGTGGATCTCCTTAGGTTAATCTTGTTGGAGGTTCTCTGTGTCTCATGGATCTGAATATCTGTTTCCTTCTCCAGATTAGGTAAGATACTATTTCTTCAAATAAATTTTCTGCCCTTTTTTTCTCTATTCTTCTTCTAGGAACTCTACAATATGAATGTTATTATACCTGATGGAATTACTGACTTTGCTAAATCTATTCTTAATTTTCCTAATCTTCCCCCCCACACACCTGCTCAGCTTGATTATTTTTCATTACTCTGTCCTTCAGTTTGCTAATTTGTTCCTCTGCTTCCTCTAGCCTGCTATTTATTCTATCTAGTCTATTTTTTTATTTTATTTATTATGTTCTTCATTTCTAATTGCTTCCTTTTAATGTTTTCTATCTCTTTATGAATCGTCTCAATTCTTTTCTCAGGGCCAATGAGTATCTTTATGATCATTACATTAAATTCTGTATCAGCCATATACTTAGGTCCATTTTACTTAGGTCTCTTGCTGTGATTCTTTACCATTCTTTCATTTAGGACATATTCCTCTTTATCCTCATTTTGTCTAGTTATCTGTGTCTGTTTCTCTATGTTAGAAATGTCCCTGCTCTTGAACACAATGGCCTTATGAACAAGAGTTCCTAGTGTTCCAGTGCAGTGTCCTCTGTTCACCAGAACCTGCCATTTCAGGGGTGTCTCCTATGTGTGTTGCATGCACTCCACTGTTTTGTCCTGGCCACTTTTGCTTCAGTGCAGTCATTTGCAGAGGCTCTCTTTGCCTCTTGTGGGCAGTGTTTGGCCTCCAGCTGGGGTGGGGTATGTACAGTTTTTAAAAGGTACATGCTGGTTTGCTTGTGAAATGATACACCTTTGCCACTGAGACCAGGGCCATATAGGCAGGGTGTGCATTTTAACAAGGTGCAACTCAGGCTTCTGCAGAGCCTGCTGCTGCTTCCACTGGCCCTGCAAAATGTGCAGGTGAGAGAGACAGTGTTGGCAAGGTTTGCACTGGTCTTCTGAGGGACGGAACCTGCAGCGCTGGGACTGAGGCAAGCATGACTGGAAAGGGTGGATCTGCCAAAGCACAGGAGGTGGACTTGGTGTAAGCAAGTTAGGCAGTTGGTTCCTGCCATTTATTTGTGCTGGCGGTGGTGGAGAAAATGGTGCCTGTAAACTCCTTTGTTCCTGGAGGGGTCTCCTTCAGAGACATGCTCTAAAATGAGTAAACTACTCTCCCTTCCATGTTTCTCACATTTTTCAAACTGCTGGTTCTAAGCTGCACGTCTACAAGCTGTTTGTCATGTCAGTTTTTAAGAGTGGGGACTCAGCTTCTTATCGCCCTCCTGGCTCTCCTAGAGTTAAGCCTGCTGATTTTTAAAATTCTGGGCTTTAAGTCTCATTAGTTACAAGAACTCATAAAATTCAGCTCCTCTAGTTTTCAAAGCCACATATTACGGGGATTCATTTTACTCATGCAGGGTCCCTAGTGTGATAGTGTTTCTCACTCTTCTCCATACTCAGGCTCCTCCCCACACTGATGGCCACATTCCCTTCAATCCCCGCTGTGTTTCTACCCTTCTTATCCTGTTCAGTGTCACCTCTTTTCTACCTTTAGCTGCAGAGTTTGTTCTGCCAGTCTTCAAGTCACTTTCTGGGTTATTTAGGCTGATGTGAGTGTTATCTAGTTGTATCCGTGGGATAAGGTGTGCTTAGGGTCCTCTTACTGCCATCTTGGTCCCTAGTCACCTCCCAACTGTGATTTTAGAATTGTCTATGTTTTGTATTGAAATGTTTTATTTTATAGATTTTGAATCTATGTTACTATGATCATACAACTTTAGTATTACAATACCTTCCTATCAGAGAGCCTTCTTATTATCATAAAATAAAAACTATTTCTAGTAATAGTACTTGATTTAAGGGATCCTTTATCTAATATTTGTATAGCTATGTCAGTTTTTTATTAGTGTTCTCATGGTATATGTGCTTTTATATTTTTATTTTATTTATTTATTTTTTATTTTAGAGAGAGAGGGAGAGAGTGGGAGAGAGGGGCAGAGAGAGAGAATCTTAAGCAGGCTCCATGCTCAGTGAAGAACATGATGTGGGGCTCAATCCAATCCCATGACCCTAGGATTGGGACCTGAGCTTAAGTCAAGAGTCGGACACTTAACTGACAGAATCACCCAGGCACCCCTTCATGGTATATATATTTAATACTTTACTTTCACCCTTTCTGTGCTCTTATATATTAAATATTACTTTTGTGAGGAAGATAAAATTGGGTTTCTTATTTTCCAGTCTATGAATACTCTACTAATTATATCAGTAATTATTGATATGGTATGGTTTGTATACACAAATTTACTATAGGTTTTCTACTTAACTCATATATTTTTGTTCCTTTCTTTTTGTCCTCTCTTCTTTTAGACATGTCAAGTAATTTTTAATCATTATTTAAATAATCCATATTTTCCATCTACTAGTTTGTTAGTTATGTATACTTTATTTGATAATTTTTTTAGAGACAAAACAAGCATCGCTAACAGTCTAGTAAAATGCCATACCTTACCACTTCCTTGATACTGGCAAAAGCTGAGAATCTTTGAATTCTTTGATAAATATGTCAACCCCCACCTTCAAGTTATTATTGTTAGGCATTAAAATGCCTATATGTATGTATGTAAAATGCCTAAAGTTCTATATGTATTTTAAATTCCAAAAGACATAGTTGTTGCTTTGTATAATATGTATTCACTTATATTTGTCCACACATTTACTCTTTTTGTCTCCTTTCTTTCCATCTAATATTTTATATTTCCATGCAGGATTATTTTTATTTTACCCAAAGAACTTCCTTTGATTATTCTGTCTTCATGAAAGCCTGTTGGCGACAAGTTCCCTCAGTTTCCGTTTGCCTCAAAAAATTTATTTCACCATCATTTTAGAAGGATATTTTATGAGTCTAAGATTCTAGATTGTTTCTTATTTTTCTTTCATCACTTTACAGATGCCAGTACATTATCTTCTGCATTTTATCATTTTTGTTGAGAAGTCAGCTGTCATTTTTATTGCTGTTTCCTTGTAGATAATGTGCCTTTCCCCCACCCCCTTTTCTAGCTGCTTTAAAGAATTTCACTGTCTTTGTTTTCAGTAGTTTTACTATGACATGGTTGTGGTTTTCTTTGTGTTTCTCTTCTGTGAGGTTCTCTGACCTTGAATATGGAGATTGATATTCATAAGTTTTGAAAATTTTTCATTCAATACTTTTTGAATATTGATCTTTATCTTGTTCTTTTTTCTTATAGTCTCCTTCTGAAACTATACTTATAGATATATTTAGCACTATGAATGTGTCCTATGCAAAAATATGAATGACTCCTATGCTGTTCATATTTTTGTTTTTGTTTTTCCTCTTGGCACTTGACTTGTCTTCTAGTTAACTAATTCTGTGTTTGACTGTGTCTAATGGGTTTGTTGAAACTACCCATTTAATTATTATTTTCAGATATATTTTTTGGGTTCCAATAGATCCATTGGCTCTTTATAATTTACATTTTTTTAGTTTTAAATCTTATAATTTATTCTAGCTACCTTGTCTCCATTTTATTTAACGTATTAATTATGGTTGATCTAAAGCCCCCAGTCTGCTGCCTCCAATGTGTGAATCCTATGTGATTCTGCCTCTGTTCATGTTTTAAAATCTACTTTGATATTAGTATAGCTTCACCAGCCATCTTTTGGTTAGTATTTTTTCATAGTTTCTTCATATTATTTTCTTTCAACCTTTCTGTGCTCTTATACTTAATATATGTAAGTAGCATATACTTGTTTTTCTTTTCCATATTGGCAATGTTAGTATCTAGATTGTGGAGCTGTATTTTCTTGCTTCTCTCTATGATTAATTTAAGAATTTTAAATTTTATTTAAGTTTAATCAATTCAAATACTCAACATTATATTTAGAAAAAGAAAAGGAAGAGAGGTTCCACCTACTGTTGTCTTCTACCATGAGTGGAATCCCCTGCTCTCTGTTGGGCAGATAAATTAAAGGGCTGACCATCTCAAACCAGCCAGGGATTTAGTTGGATTATGGCTGGTTTGCAGTCACACCTCAGATAAAAATCAGTATTTCTCTCACCAATCCATATTTTCTGAATGAGAGCCTGAAGGTCTCAAATTTCTCAACTTTGAAGGTCTGCAGGAGATTTGAGGTTCCCAGCCTAGATCTCTAGCCTCTGCTCAGACAGCTTCAATCTGGCACCATGTCCTAAGGACATGGGTGGTGATCTTGAGGCAGATTCCTTCAACTGGTAGATCTTTGGAGACTTCATATATTTCTTTCAGGCTTTTAAGAAGATATTGGTTTAGCTTGCCAGTCATACATTCAGCTTGTGGTTTTGCATTTGGGCCTCTCCAGTTTCTCATTCTTCCTCCAGCCCCAGACAACTATTAATGCCTCACTGGTTTCCTCAGCTTCCGTGGATGGTCTCTTTCTGATGCAAATCTGATTCTCAACTTACAGCCAGTGGTGGCAAAGGCCCCAGAGAAGAGGAGGGATGCAGCTCATTCATAACAGTGCTGGTTCTCTGATATTTTAGTTCGTTTAGTCCTCATGGGTCTCACAGCTTTCCTCTGCTGTAATTAAAAATAATATATATCCAGGCCTTTCCATTGATACAGTGGGAGCATTCATCTACCATATCTTACAGCATAATACTCAGAAGTGAAAATCAAAACCCTATTTGGTTTTTTTGTTCCTTTGTTTGTTTTAATACCTTTGGAAAGGAAAATCCCCTGCTCCCAGGACCAGAGTATCCATCAGGATTTTTGCTTCAATACTTCTGATGGGAATCTTCAGCAAAATATAATTTTCCTCTCAAATATTATTCATAAGCATGCCATAGATATTCTCTTAAGGAATATCTTGGAAAAAAGGAAAACTTTGGCCTTAGGTGCTTAACAGAGATTATCAAGAGAGAAGGGAGGTATTCAGGGTAATACAAGTTTTAAGAGAGGTAGCAAAAAGTGGATTAGAGTAGGAATCGTAAGGGTGTGGTTTGACATTGGACTCTGTTTCTTACTGGGTTAGACTGGGCAAGCCACTTTTCTCAGTCTCCGTTTCCTGAAATTTAAAATAAGATTTTTCCAACTCTAAAACCTATATCTTACTCACTGCACCAATGCTGTCACAATTGCACATAGGGATCCCTGACTTGGATCTCGTCTGTTTGAAACAGGCCTTGATGGAGTGGAAGTCCTAGAAGAGTAGAGTGGCTTTCTGGCTGCCATGAAAAATGGATAATTATCCTCTGAAACTATTTCATCAGTGCTGGAGTGGGATGAAAATGAGAGGACTCAAGGTTAGGGGAAGGCAAAAAGGGCTGAGGACAGTCAAGATCTACTTACTCTCTCCTTCCATCTAGGAGTGCTGAAAATTCACAAGTTGAGAGTCCCTGGAGCCGAAAAGAGGATTTCCCAAGATCCTCTGGTCCTGAAAAACAGAAAACCACCCTAAGATGCCATGAAAAGCAGGCCAGGGAACTGGAGGGGATGCAAGGACAAGGCACGACATGGTCCGAAGGCCTGTGTCAATTCATCACCACTCCCTTGACCTACTTTAGGAACTGTCAGTTGGGTGGCATCTGCTTCAAGAGAAATAAATCTAACACATAAACACAAATTGGGGAAAGAAAAAGATAGTAGAGCTATTTGGGACAGGAGACAGATTAAGAAATAGAAATTTTTCCCTATGGATTTTAACCCGTTTCTTTTTTTCTTTTATATTTGAGCAATGCCCTGATTCTTTCTTGTTCACAGACAACTAGGGTATTTGAGCACAAGATGACAGCAACTCAACTCTAGTTTTATTAATCCATCTGGGACAGAGGGGATAAGGTAGGTCCTGGGCTTGTGCCTTCATACAGGAATTGATTACATTCTGACGGATTCTGCTTAGAGTGAAGAACTAAAGTCTTGCAAGAATGTTAGATCTAGGCTCAATATTGAGCTTATTTCCTTAATGCATTTTTTCCCCTGAGTACTCTTATGGACTCCTGATTCTTTATTCACCCTCTGAGTTAAAATAAGGTTGACCAATGGTTCTAAAACCCAACAAGCCTATGATAAAATAAGAAAACGGATCTGATCAAGGCCAAAACAGGTTGAATCAAATTAGTCCGTTCCCTAATACTGATTGAGCCGTCAATCATTCTAGGTATGCTTTGAGAAAATTGTTTTTGTAAGCTAGCAAATTCTGAGAACTAAGTTCTTTACAAGTGTTACGTTATTTTATCATCATAAAAACTAAATGGGGAAGTACTATATGGTTATCCACATTTAATTCTGTGTGCTAGATACTGGTTTTGATACTTAGCATCATGCTGGCCCTCTTAACCTCTCCCAGGCTTATAGTGACTGACATTTTAGAAACCTTGTTTCCCAGCCTATCTGTAGCAGGTGAGTCCCTGTCCATGGTCTCCTTCACTTTAACGTCTCTGATGTCTTTGATTCCTTGGCTTCTTCTTGTGTAGAAGTTGGATTAAGTGGTCCCACGGGTCTCTCCCAATTCTATCATTTGATAACTTTAGTACCATCCACACCTCCATAATCTTGGTTTCCATTACTTAGAGGCTTCTTGTTTCTCCAAAAGCAAATACCTGCAGAATTTTGTCTTTTACACAAAACTTCCAGAGGTATCTCCTGAGGATGGTCAAGATCTCTCACAGATCTTACAACAGACAGTCAAGAATTCTCACAGATACTTGTAATGCAGTAGCACTAACTCTTTTTTAGAGACAAGTAAACTCAAGCTGAGAAATATAAGTGAACTTGCCTTGGGTATGCTGACTTTACAGGCCCCGCTTTCCATACCACCCCACAGAGCCTCTCTCACTGCCCTTCTCCCTCTATCTACCCTGTTTCTCTTTGTGCTGATATACTGTTGGCTAAATCCAGGGCTCAGGCTTTGCTCTCTGATTGTTTCCCAGGAAACCAGTCCATCAGGGAGTTCACCCAATTATGTGATTACAATTACTACTTGTTGAGACGTAATCTTTACTCCTGGCTCTTAACCTAGATGTGATCTCCTATCTACATGCAAGGCCACTTATGATTTTGTAGGCATTTTTCCCTTCTTGAAGCACTTTCTCCACATACCCATGTATTTTAGAAGTGCATTGTATAAAGATAAAAATGTTAGTATATATTAAAACATTTTTTGTAGAATTTTTTCTTCTGATGATAAAAGAAATCAAAAGTTTTGTGAGCTCCCTTATAGTATTATATGCTCTAGGCACTGTGCCTATTCTACATATTGAATTAGTAGGCCTTTGCACACATGATTCTTCTGAGACTGTGAACTAAACATCTAAAAGAGTTAGACAGAATAAGCCTCAGAGCTCATACGGGCTGGGGAACAAATATTTCTGTGTCCACAAACCAGAGTAGAAAAATCTCATAATTCTTAAAGCATGAAGTAGAAGGTTCCTAAGTGGGTTAAATCTTAGTCTGAGGTTAAATTTGGTCCTACCAAATTTGGTCCCACCTAAGAAAGCTTAAAAGTAAGTTCTGAAAGGATTAAGTGGTTTAGAAGTAATTTAGATGCATCACAGAATAAAGTTTAGGCTGGGGTGCCTGAGTGGCTACATCAGTTAAGCATCCAGCTCTATTTCCGCTCAGATCACAATCTCAGGGTCATAAAATAGAGCCCCAAATTGAGCTCTGTACTGGGCACAGAGCCGGCTTAAGATTTTCTCTCTCCCTTTCCCTCTGCCCTTCCCATGTGTGTGAGTGCTCTCTCTCTCTCTCGCTCTCTCTCTCTCTCTCTCTCAAAAAGCAGAAGCAGAAATGAAGAAGAAAAAGATGAAGAAGAAGAAGAAAGAGGAGGAGGAGGAGAGAAAGAAAGAAAGAAAGAAAGAAAGAAAGAAAGAAAGAAAGAAAGAAAGAAAGAAAGAAGGAAGGAAGGAAGGAAAGAAAGAAAGAAAGAAAGAAAGAAAGAAAGAAAGAAAGAAAGAAAGAAAGAAAGAAAGACAGACAAAAAAGAATAAAGCTCAGGCATACTTATAGGAGTAGAAAAAAATCAGCAGCCAAAAGGTAAAATCCACAATGTCTCTGGCATTCAATCAAATGTTACTAGACATAGCAAAGAATTAATAAAATAAGACCCATAATAGGAACAATCAGTAAACCTAAAGACTCAGAAATAACACAGATGATGTTATTAGTAGATGAGGACACTTAAATGGTTATTATAAATGTATTCAATATGTTCAAAAAGCTTAGAGGAAAGATCACACAGGTTAGTGGAAACATGGAAGATGAAATCCCCAAACATCAAGAAATGAAAACCGCAATGTCTGAGATGAAAAATACACCGTATGGGGTTAACAGCAGATTAAAGATTACAAAAGAAAACATTAGTAAACTTAACATTAGTACTTAACATTAGTAAAGACAATTAGAAAACAATAGAACAATTGAAACCTCCAATAAAACTCAGAAACAAAAAAGGCTGAAAAAATTGTCAGTTATCAGTGGGACATTTAATTGTAATCCCCAAGAAGGTAAGGGGACAGACAAAATATTTTAAGATTTAATGACAGAAAGGTTGCAAGCATCATGAAAAACTATAAACCCACAGTTTTAGGCACATTAAAATCCTAGCACAAGAAATGTGAAGAAATCGTAATTGTATTAGTTTCCCAATGCTGTTGTAAGAAATTACCATAGATGGGATGGCTTAAAGCAATAGAAACTTATTTCACAATTCTGAAGTCTGTAAGTCTGAAATCAAAATGTCTGCAAGGCCATGCTCCCTCTGATAGCTATAGGATAGCTCCTTCCTTGCCTTTTCCTAGATTCTGGTGGTTGCCAGAAACCTTTGGTGTTCCTTGGCTTTCAGCTGCATCACTCCAAACTCTGCCTCCATCATCACATGGAGCTCATTCTGTGTGTCTGTCTTTACATGAGACTCTCTTCTCTGTGTCTGTATGTTCACATTTGTCTCACCTTATAAGAACTCCAGTCATTGGTCCAGGGTCCATCCTAAACCAGTATGACCTCATATTAATTGGATTATATCTGCAAAGACTATGTGCAAATAAGGTCACATTCACAGATGTCAAAACTTGGGAGTTGAACATATTATGTGAGGCAACACAATTTTACACACTATAATAATCAACTTACCTAAAAACTAGTAATTAAAAGAAAATCTTAAAAGCAGCCAGATGGGAGAAAAAATTATGTACATATGTACAAAGGATGATAGCAGATTTTTCATTGAAAGGAATGTAAGCCAAAAAAAGGACAAGGAAGCAGCATCTTTAAATTCCTGGGGGGAAAAGACATCAAACTAGAAAACATATTTCATGAAAAAAGGTGGACTAAAGTCTTTTTCAGACACACAAATACTGAAAACATTCATCACTAGCAAAAATACTATAAGAAATGTTGAAAGAGGTCCTCCAAGCAGAGGGAAAAATGACACTAGATGGAAATATGAATCAAATTTTCATTTCTGATTAAAAAAAACACAAACACAAAACAAAACAAAACTTCTCCTAAACTATGACAGAAGGAAACTTGACAAAGAGCTTTTATTAAATATCTACAACTAACATCATATTTAACAGTGAAAGACTAAATGATTTCCCCGTAAGACAAGGACATCTGCTCTTACCATTTCTATTCAGTATTGTACTGGAGATCAGGTTCAATAAGGCAAGGGTGGGGGACTGGGTAGGCACATAGATTGGAAATGAAGAGGTATAACTGTGTCTCTGCAGATGACATGATCATAAATGTAGGAAATTCCATTGAAACTACAAAAGGAGACTAGAATTAGTGAATTTAGTGAGGTGGCAGTACAAAAAATGTACCAAAATCAAGTGTATTTGTATAAATTAGCAATGAACAATTGGAAAGCAAAATGTTTGAAAATGCTATAACAACTCCAAAAACAAATGAAATATTAAGAGATAAATCTAAAAAAAAATGTGCAAGACCTATACACTGAAAACTGCAAAACATTATTAAGACAAATTAATTAGTTAAATTGAGAGCCATATTGTGTTCATAGATTGAAAGACACAATATTTTTAAGCTGTAAATTCTCCCCAAATTGATCTGATTCAATGCAATCTTAATTGAAATCCTGTCAGAATTCTTTTTTATAGAAACTGATAAGCTGATTATAAAGTTTGTGTGGAAATGAAAAGGACCTAAGGTAACTGAAAGCAATTTAAAAGAGAAGAAAATTGGAGAACTTACTACTTGAATTTGCTAAACATTACAAAATGATGCAATATGCTATAAAGTGAAGATGTAAACTACTAATGCTTGAGTTTCCAGAGAGAGACCTAAAAGCAGTTGCATTCACAACCAGTCTGTATGCAAGATCTTTCCCATGTTCCCTCCCAGATGCCCACATCAGTCTTGCTCCCAGGGCTGCTGGCATCTTACTGTTGTGGGGCCACATGTCCCCTCCAAGGGCTGCTTTGAAAATCTGGTTCCTGTGTGTAGCTTCATGTGAACTTCGCAGGATCAAGGAAAATAGATTCTGACTCTTCATAGCACTTTATCTTTTTTTTTAATAGTTTATTGTCAAATTAGTTTCCATATAACACCCAGTGCTTCTCCCCACAAGTGCCTCCCACCATGACCATCACCCCCTCCCCCCTCCTCCTCCCCCTTCAGTCCATGGTTCGTCTCCAGTATTCAGTAGTCTCTCTTGATCTGTGTCCCTCACTCTTCCCCGCTCTCTTTCCCCCTTCCTCTCCCCATAGTCCCCTGCCAGGTCTCTCCTGTTAGACCTATGAATGCAAACATATGGTATCTATCCTTCTCTGCCTGACTTATTTCGCTTAGCGTGACACCCTCAAGGTCCATCCACTTTCCTACAAATGGCCATATATCATTCTTTCTCATTGCCATATAGTACTCCATTGTATATATATATATACCACATCTTCTTGATCCATTCTCCAAGATTGATCACATACTGGATCATAAAACAGCCCTCCATAAATATAAAAGAATTAAGATCATACCACGCACTTTATCTTGAAGTAGAGAACAAAATCAAACTTTAAAGAAAGTTAGGGAGTATTCATGCTGAGTGTGAGAAAAAGACCATATATGTACCTGATTTGAAACCAGAGAAGGACTTTAACTTCTGATTTTTAACTTTCACTGATTTTCACTATTCATACTCCCTGATTTTAAGACTTATCTGGTAATCCATAGCAATCAAGACTATGCAGTATTGGCATAAAGACAGACAAATAGATCAATAAAACAGAATAGTCCAGAAATAGACCCATATGTATGGATAATTGATTTTCAACAAATGTAAAAATCAACTCTGTTGAGAAAGAATAGTCTTTTCAACAAATGGTACTAGAACAATTGGATATCTGTGTGGAGGGGAATAGACTTTCAATTCATATGTTATACCTCATATAAAAATCAACTCAAAGTCGACCACAGGCCAAAATGTAATCTTAAACTATAAAACTTTTAACCCTAGGCAAAGACATCCCAGATATTTCATCAAAAGCATAATCCACTCTAGATAAGAGTATGGAGGTTCCTCAAAAAACTAAAAATAAAACTATCCTACGATCCAGAAATTGCATTATTAGGTAATGACCACAAGATACAAAAATACAGATTCAAAGGGGTACATGCATATCAATGTTTATAGCAGCATTATCAACAACAGCCAAACTATGGAGAAAGCCCCCACGTCCATCAATGGGTAAATAGATAAATATGTGGTATATGCACAATGGACTATTACTCAGCCATCAAAAAGAATGAAATCCTGCCGTTTGCAATGATGTAGATGGAGCTAGAATGTACTATGCTAGTCAAAATAAATCATTCAGAGAAAGATAAATATGATATGATTTCACTCTTGTGGAATTTAAGAAACAAAACAGATGAACATATGGAATGGGGGGAAGAGAAGAAAGGGAAACACACCACAAGAGATGCTCAACAATAGAGAACAAACTGAGGGTTAATGGAGGGAGGTGGGTGGGAGATGGGCTAGATGGGTGATGGATATTAAGGAAGGCACTTGTTATGATAAGCTCTGGGTGTTGTATGTAAGTGATGAATCGCTGAATTCTACTCTGAAACCAATATTGTAGTGAGTGTTAACTAACTAAAATTTATATTTAAAAAAAAGCACAATCCATAGAGGAAAAATGATTAATTGGACTCTATTAAAATTAAGAATTTCCATCTTTGAAAGACACTGGTAAGGATTTGTATCTACAATACGTAAAGGATTCTCAAAACTCAACATTACGATAACAACCTAACAAAAAAGGGGGGAAATATTTGAACAGACATATCACCAAAGAAAACATGACAAATAAACACACGAAAAGGTATTCAACAGTATTTGCCATTAGGGAAATGCAAACTAAAACCACAGTGAGATATTGCTACGCATTATCTTAAATGTCTTAAGTCAAAAAGACTGGCCATTGACAAGTGTTGATGGGGATATAAAGGAACTGAAAATCTCATATGCTGCTGGTGATAATGTAAAATCTTACAACCACTTTGGAAAAGAGTCTGTCAGCTTCTTAAAAAGTTAAACATGTATCCATCATATGGTATAGCCATTTTATGTCTAGATATTGACCTAAGAGAAATAAAAGCATATGTCCCTACAAAGACAAGCATATGAATTCCACAGGAGCTTTATGTATTAAAGTCAGAAATAGAAAACAACCCAAATGCCCCTCAAAAATGAATGGATAAACAAATTGTGATATAATCACACAATGAAATATTACTCAGAAATAAAAAGGAATGAATCAAAAAGACATGCAACCACATGGATTAATTGTAATATACTTACACTAAGTGTTAAGAAGCCAAAAAAAAAAAAAAAGAGAGTAAATACCGTATGAGTCCAGTTATAAGCAATTCTAGAAATACAAACTAATCTGTAAGACAGAAAGCTGATTGCCTTAGTACTGGATGCAGGAGAGGATATCAAATGAAGGAAGGATGCCCAGAAGTGAGAGAGTCAAAGAGGCATGGGGTGATGGATAGATTTATTATCCTGATTGTAGTGATAGTTTCATGGCTATGTGTGTATGTTAAAAATGTATCGAAGTGTTTAAGTATAAAGTTTGTAGGGTTTTTTGTGTGTGTCAATAATATCTCATTCTATCCTTTTCCCCCCCAAAATGTCTTAAAAAAAAAAAAAGAAAGAAATCTGCTGCATCTGGCTGTCTCAGTCAGAAAAGCATTCAAGTCTTGATCTTGGGGTCATGAGTTCAAGCCCCATGTTTGGTGTAGAGACTGTTTAAAAATAAAATCTTAAAAAAAAAAAGAAATCTGATAGTGAGCTAATTGCAGTTTTAAGAAAAGTATATGCAATAAAAATCAAAGGCTCCAGAGGGTCCTCAAGATGTGACCCTGGAAGATAGATAAACCACCACCAACAAAAACAATAACAAACAAAACTAAAAAGGTAGCAGCCTCATGCAAACAGGGTGCATAGTGCAGTAGTTCAATTATGGATGCTCAAAAAGACAGAAACCTATTTTGTTGGCATTGCCAACTTCATCCTTCAGAATCTTCATACTGGTCAGCTACAAAAAAAAAAAATCATTACCATACATATATCACCATCACCACTTCTCTTAGATATTCTGTTTCCCACCTTTTCTTTAGTTCCCCCCAAGTACTCTATTCCTTCCCACCTCAGGGCCTTTATATGCCTCTGACTGGACTGGGCCTCTTCTCGTGACCACATCTTCACCTCTGCATGTTAATTCTCATGAATCTCTCAAAAGTCAGCCCTGATGGAACTTTGCCAGCTTGAATCCAAACTCCTCATTTTTACATTTTTATAACACACTATAGTTTTCCCTCTGAGCACTGTCCGTAGTTTGTAATTATATATTGTGATGCTGTTTGTTTAATGTCTATTTTCCTCACTAGACTAATTTTTATAAAGCCAGCAACCATATTTGACTCACCTGGTACCCCATCATCTATCACAGACCCTGGCACATACTAGGAACTCAATAAATACATGTTGAGAGAATGAATGAATGAATGAATGAACTGTGAGAGGCAGATCGTGGATGAAATCCTCTAATGAAAGAGAGAGAGAGAGAGAGAGAGAGAGAGAGAGAGAAGAAAGAAAGAAAGAAAGAAAGAAAGAAAGAAAGAAAGAAAGAAAGAAATCGTCTAATGTACAAGTGCTTTTTATATGTGATCCAATGGCCTCAGTCCAAAGCTATTCCTTTTACTTCTACCTTCACGGTGGCCACTCAGTAGAAGAACATGTGTGTAGCAAGGATAGGGTAGATAGCCCATAGAGTTGCATCCTGTATGAAAAGAAACCAGTAAGTAAACTGCGGGTGTCCAGGAATATCTCTTCCACATCCATTGCTGATGTCATGGAAGATGTGTGCTTGGTGTTTCAATGTCCCGATTGGAACTCAGAACACATAGCCATAAACCTTGAGCTCAGATGGAAATATCTAGATTTTTAGGGGCAAAAAAAAAGCATCTTGGAATCAAATATAAGGTAAAAAAAAAAAAGATTGCTCCCTTGAAATTTTATAAAACATTCCAGCAAATTAATAATGTTTGGAAAACATCACTGATCATTCCAAGGCAGGGTGGATTCACAAGAGTAAATGATATTTTACAAGTTTCATCAAGGAGGGCCTGGGTGGCTCAGTCTGTTAAGCTGAAACGTCCAACTACCACTCAGGTCATGATTTGGCAGTTTGTGAGTTTGAGCCCCGTCCGTGTAGGGCTCTGTGCTGAGAGCTTGGAGCCTGCTTTAGATTCCGCGAATCCCTCTTTGTCTGCCTCTCCCCTGCTCTCTCTCTTTCTCAAAAATAAACATTAAAAACATTTTTAAATCCCATCAAATAAAAAATTATATAATATGCATATAAACAAGTTTATATAGTACAGTGTATATAGGATATATATTCATATGGCATATATAATATGTTATATGTCATATAATACACGGTATATATCATATGTTATTTTTAAATGTTTATTTAGTTTTGAGAGAAAGAGACAGATCACAAGCAGGAAAGGGGCAGAGAGAGAGAGGGAGACACTAAATCTGAAACAGGCTCCAGCCTCCAGGCTCCGGAACCCAGTGCTCTGATCAATGCAGGTATTGAACTCACAAACTGTGAGATCATGACCTAAGCTGAAGTTGGACGCTTAACCAACTGAGCCACCAGGAGCCACCTATATATTATATGTACTATATTATATATACACTGGGTACAGATCCTGAGGCATAATAAGTGCTCCCTACATGGTAGATATTATTGTTAAGTCTAATGAAAAGGAAATTATTTGGTGAGACTTTTAGTCTCATTTACTTTTGTGAATCCAGCCTGGCCCTAGAATAATCAATGACCTTATCCAAACAATTACTAATTCATTTGAACAGCTTATGAAATTTCTAGGGAATGACCTTTATGTGTATATAAATATTCAATTTTCCCCAAAAACAATAATGTAGGTATTGTCATCACTATTTTATACTCCAAGAAACTGAGTCTCAGAGAGATCATGTAATTTTTTTTAAGGTCATTCAACCTATAAGAGGCATATCTAGTACTCTCACTTGGAACTGTCAGGTTCTAGTTGATCTCTCCATCAGCTTCAGCGGTCTTTCTAGATTTCAGCAAAACATTTGCTCCATTCTCTGATTAATGGTATGTTGTTTGTATGATTGTTCTCATAGGTAAAACTTACAACTAGTTGAAGCATTATGTCCAAAGCATTTGTCAAAACGTATGGGTCTATTTGGAAGGAAAGCTATAGATTTCACTTATAAAACCAAGTCTGACTGTTGGCTGTGGTGGCCCAAAGTCCTTTGTGGAGAAGAATTCTGAAGGTGCATCTAAGATCAGCAGGAGAAAGCATGAAGTCCACCAATCATTACTGCTAGAGGCTGGGGAGAGGGAAGGTCAGGAGTGGCAGGAGAGTGAAAAGGCATGCCAATTATAATACATGCTCTAAAGACCTTAAACAAAGGACATGTCTTTCTAAGTGAACTGCCCAGTTTACTATTTCGCCTAATGACTTTCAAGAAGACACTGAAGACATGCTAATGAAGGCCATGCATAACATAAAACTGGGAAAGGGAAACAATATTCCAGATGTCAGAGTCTAAATTCAATGATTTTAATAAACTGAAATGCAGGGCTGAAATGAACAGAACACAAATCAACAATGAATGAGTGTAAATTCTGATAACTGAGGTTAAAAGGATAATAATAAAGCAAGGGTATAAGACTATGAATGGGATCCCTGGCTTAAAGGTAGTTCATATGAAACTTTTATTGGTCTTCAGGGCCAACATAATGACTCAGCTCTATTAATAAATGAACATGTTAAAGACTGAAGGACATGCAAGTCCCATCAAATTCTTAGATTAGAGCTGTCCATAAAACTTTTCTGTGGTAATGGAAATGTTCTAAATCTGCAATATCCAATATGGTAGCTGTAAGACTTAATATGTGGAGGCAGAGATGAGAGGAAAGAGAGAGACCAAGTTATGGAGCCAAGAAAGCCTTTATTGGGGTCTGCGGCCCCCGGCAAGGTTCCACGACTTGAGTAGGGAAGTCGCACCTGGTACAAGAGGGCGAGGGGTTTTATGGGTGAAAGAGTTCTGAGTTTGGTCTCAGAAGGGCAGATTATCAAGTAAGGTCATTTTTGGGCCATGGTGGGGTGGGATTGGTTGCCACCTTGGTTCAGAGTGAGGGGAAGTTGGAGGTTCATGATTGGTTGTTTTCAAAGGGCCCGGGACATTCCAAGTCTGTGGGTGGGGGTCGTCAGTGCATAGAACTCTCCACAGCAAAATGGCTGCTCGGTCGCCATCTTAAGGTAACTCTTACAGTAGCCACTTAGATACTTGTGGCTGTTGAATACTTGAAATGTAGCAGTGCAACTGAGGAAATAGATTTTTAATTATAGTTCATTTGTATTAACTTCAATTTAAATGGCTACATGTGGTTGGTGGCTACCATGTTGGGTAGTGAAATCTTAAACAAATGACATTCATTGCTGGACCTGGGACATTGAGTAGTGGTAGTCAACAGATGTAAATTAAGGTTTTAGAAGGAATATAGAAAGTTATTAGGCCTAGAAAAGATCATTTGAGGAGAGTAAATTTTGTCTCCAAATATCCTCAAGTATCTATCTCCTAGGAAGAGGCTCAGACTTCCCTGGTAGCTCCAGAGGGAAGAACCAGAGCCAGTGATCTTGACACCAGGAGGAAGATTTCTTTCTGATATGTAAATGAATTTATGGCACTTTCTAATAGTGAAAAAGTTACCTCTTGGCTCCTCAGCTTCCTCACCTATAAGGGCAGCCATTTAAATAATCTATAAATCTCTTTCCCATTCTAAAATGCTCTGATTTTACATGCAAAACGATAGTAGTTAAAAATATTTTTACTTAATTAACATGAACCTTAGAATAGAAGTGTCTTTTTATATGAAATTTTGGAAATAATTGTAGAAGAAAGTTTACTTTCCCTATTTGTATCTTGAAGGTCTTACCAGGAAATAAATAGCACACTCAATCTGGATAATTAAGAAGAGGTTCATATAGGGAATATTTACAAAGGAAACAGGGTTTAGGAAAACTCTAAATAGTGTTGTAGGCCATAATCAACAACAGCATGGAGCAATTATCACCCATTCACAGCCAACCTGCCTTGACCTTAATCACCTCCCACCCTCAATCTCCTCTAAGTGCGTTCTGTTGGCCAGACCCAAATTAAAGTAAGACAGCAAGGAAGTCTTTTGTTTGTTATAGCCTATTCAAGACTCCTAGGACACAGAGAAAGATGGAGAAGGGTTATCTGGATCTGAATATAAAAACAATATTCAGTACTTCAGTACTTCAGTATTCAGTACTTCAAGCTGCTTTAACAAAAATACCATAGACCAGTCAGATTAAACAATAAACAGTTATTTCTCACAATTCCGGAGGCTGAGATGTCTAAGATCAAAGTGCCAACAGATTTGATGTCTGGCGAAGGTCCATTTCCAGTCTTGGAGACAGCCACCTTCCTGCTACATCCTCACATAGACAAGAGAGTGAGCTCCTTTCTCTTTCTCTCCTTATAAGAGCACTAATCCCAACAGTAAAACTCCACCCTCTTTATTTAATCTAAACCTAATTCTCTCCCAAAGGCCTCACCTCCTAATTCCATCCTATTGAGAGTTCAGGCTTCAGCTTATAAATTCAGGGGAGACACAAACATGTAATCTATAACACTACCTTTTGTCTTTCAACATCCACATCCACCATTATCTTTTGTCTGGGTAAAGGATTCATGTTCCCTACACACAAAATCCCATTATCAAATTTATCATTTGTCATATGTCATTTTTTCATATAAGGTAGTGGGGTAAATGGAAGGGAAAGAGGACAATTAATTCACTAAAACATAACATGAGAACTAAGTTGATAACACAATTTCCTTCTTGTACCACCCATCTCATGATCTCCTTTCTCTATGTCAGCGAATCAGATGGGCAGAGTTTTCTGTCTTCTGGGTGATCCAAATCTACTCCTGTTGGGTCCAGGGATCCACCTATAATCAATCCTTGCTCCCACTGTTTCCCCTTGAAAGTTGAGATCCTCCATCATGATTAATACAGGAGCTTCCTTATACATCTATTGGTTCAATAGGAGGAGTAAAAAAAAAAATGTCCAGAGAAGATTTTATACTTCATATTCAAAAAGAATCATGAACATTCTCTAATGGAAGCATTTATCCAATGAGACTAGACCTTTCAATCTACTCAGTCAAAAGTCTTGAGGATATGAAGCAAAATTTTTTCCAATGGATTATTTAGTGCTATAATGAGACCAATCACTTTCACTTCCATGTCATGATGCCTGGACCTATACATTCTGGCTCAAGGGGAGACAGTACCAAATATTGGATGCAGATCTAAGTCATGCATCACATCCAAAAAACAACATCTCAGCTTTATAGGAGGTTGCCAGCCAGCTAATGTAGTAACCAAGGCTTCAGGAGGCCATTCCATTATTTTGTCAAGCCAACTGCTTCTGAGTGATGGGAAATGTGGTAAGATCAGTGAATTCTATGAGAAGAAACTCATTCCACAGTTCTTTCACTATAAAATATGTCCTCTGATTAGAGGAGTTGCTGTGGAGCATTATACCATAACTATGGATAAGGCATCCTATAACTCCACATATGGCGTTGTTAAAGGAACTCCATGAATAGTAATACAAATGAACATATGGAATATGTGCTCACCCTATGAGCACAAATCATAATCTCCTTCAACAGAAAGGGTGCAAAATAATTAACATGTCACCAGGTGATTGGATGTTCCCTTCTACCCTTGCACACACGTAACCTACTGCAGATCATTAGGACCATACTGGGGCATTCTCCTTTGGCTACCCAGAACTAGGGTGGGGGGGACCAGATCAGACTTAGTGAGTCTGTGTTTCTGAAATCATGCATAGCTTCCATTTCTACCTTGCGGCCATTTTATTCGTGAGATCGTTAAGTAAGCAACCATGTGGTTGGGGAGTCACAGGAATGACTCCAAAGTGTATGGCTTCTCACAGACATTTAGGCCCATTCATATTTGTGCTCAATCTAAGAGATTTAGCCATATCATTTTCCTCTAGACCTCACTGTCATCTATCTTTCAATTTTCTTCTTTCCAATTTTCTTCCCGTTATCCACCGCTCCGCTCATGAATCAATATAGATACGTGTCTCTGGCTAGCTCTCCTTCCATATGAAGCAGATAACCAACTGCACTTCTCAGATTTCTACCTCTGGGAGAATCTTCTCACTACTGTCATCCAGGGCAAACCAAGTGATGCTGCAGTGCAGCAACTATCTGCTTCCGGCTACAGCCAGCCTATAGTAACATCTATCTATAAACAAGACACACAATTTTCTCCTTTTTAGTTAGAGGAAACTGCCTATGAGGTCAAAGGTGTAGATTAAAAGTATGGTAATGAGGAAATTAAAGTAAGCATCATGTGAATCTGAGCCACCTATCTTGCAGTTTATTCACACTTTCTAAATCTTCCCCTGAGCCCACTCTCATATACACAATTTCCACCTAACAGCAAATTACTGCTGTGCACATTCAATTTTGTGATTCAGATAATCAGAGAGTACCTAGGTTTTGATGGATAGATAGCTTGAGTTGTTTACTTCTCTACCTGGGCCTAGCAGCAAGTCAGGAGTTACTTTTCAATGCAAAAGGGAAAAGGACATAGCTGTATTCTTCATGCCCTAGAGTCTTCACTGTGATTCTCCTACTGGGATTTGTCAGAATTTCTATCCAACATCTCTGTCTGCCACAGATATGTTCAATACATTAAGGATTGCTGTTGACAAGGTGGCTAGTATCTCAGTTTGGATCTTCTAAAGAGTCTTTTCTTGTTCTGAGTCCATCTCAAACCTGGTGGATTCTCCAGTACGTATTCAAATCAGCCCACCCAAATGTGGTTATCTGTTGCTTCCCAAACCCAAAGAGGTCCACTAAATACTGTGTCTCTTTTTTCATGATGGGTGGTCCAAAATGCAGTAACTTGTCTCACACTCCAGATCACCAGACACAGAAACGTAATCAATGTGGCAGTCCTTGAACTTTTGGGGGGTAAAATCTCTCGCTGTCCAGGCTTCTCGTTCCTTCCTGCTTGCCAAATCCAACTCATTTAAAGTCAACAGTGCAATGAATCACCTGATGTTCTGTGACATGCCAAGTTTCTTAGGACTAAACATGACATAAAGTAGAATTGGCATGACCTTGAGACACGACAGCAAAGATACAGTGATGGCCCTACTATGTGAAGGCAAACTGCTTCTGGTAGTCCTTACTTGTAGGGATAGAGAAGAAAATTTTTGTTGGGCAAATAACTCCATATTAGATGCCAGTAGCTATATTAAGTTGTTCTAGTAATTGATATATCTGAAGCTCCTGACATAAATGAACCATCTAATTAAGTGTATAATATAATCTACATTCATTCCTCAAGACCTATCAAGCTTTAATATCTGCCAAATGGTAGCAAAATAGGATGTGCACCAATCTCAAACTCTGAATCATTTAATTTTACTACGCATGCTATTATTTTAAATTCCCTCACAGATATTATTTTTTCTTTATTTTACTGGGAGTGGATAAGTCTGAGGATCTTTATTCCGTGAAACAGGGAACTAAAATGGGAATTTTGTCAGTTACTAGGTATATCTATCCTCATTATGTTTTAATAGGTCTTATAATTATTTGGGTGTGGTAGGGCCAACAGAACATGAATGATTGCCATTAAAAAGAGAGTTTGTTATTCACAGATCCCAGAGGAAGGGACATTCCATGTCATGCCATAGGAGGCTACCAGGGTAACCATCAGGGTCTATCAGGAGGCAGAGGGAGAGGGAGAGGGAGGACTGGAGACAAGAGTCTTTATTGTGGCTCCCAAGGGAAGAAATGGGTAAGCAGGCTAAGCAGATTTAGGGTTAGCTCATTTTAATACCTTTCTCTGGCTCTGGGACATAGGAGCTGTCCCTAGTTGTCTGGCACCTGGTGACCCAGGGGTGATGAGAGCAGGTAGATACAGGTCTGCTGTATGAGAGCCTGACAGAGGCAGTGAATGGGAATGTGAACTCTGGATTGGTCAGTTTATATTTGGAAATGTGCCTCCAGGAGGAAGACTCCTCCCAGAGAGAAGCGGAGTAACAAAGGAGGCAGGAAGCCAGGGCAAGGTGGTTCACGCATATTATAGGGTTGTCCAGACAAGGCATGTCTAACATATGCATTCAGGGAGATGTTAAAGCATTAAGTTTACAGAAGCTAGGAACATAGTTTTACACACTAGGCATACTAGGAGTGAGAACTTCAGGCTTGTTATTCATACCCATTAGACCCACTGTGAGATAGACTTGAAACAACACTGTATCAGTGGTTATAAACTCCCACCCTTCCCAGGGGACTATGGTGGAAGGTCTCCTAAAACGTCAGTTTATCCCCAGGAAGTAATAACTCCAAGGAGGGCCTGGGTTATTTCCAGTCCTTGAGTAAAGAGTCACTTTGGTAAAAGGTACCCATTTTCCTCTGGGAAAGACTTAGGGCAAGATCCAAAGCATATACCTCCTTAAATGCTGCACGGTCCTTCCTCAAAAGGACCTGGCTTTCTTGTCATTTTTTAATATGTTCTGATATGAATATAGAAAAAGTCTGAGTTTAACGTCGACTCATGATGAATCATCTGCATTTCTCCTTTGCGTCATTCAGACCATCGTTCAGTTCTTGGGGTGTGCGTCTGTGGCTAGTTTTCACTGAGAGGACACATCTCCTTTAAGTGCCTCTTTCAAATGTCACTTCTCAAATTTCTGTGCTCCTCCTTTCCCAGATCTCCATATGTCAGGACACCCCAGCATTTAATCCTCCGACCCTCTCTCTTCCTCTACATTGCTTCCCCAGATGATCTAAACTAGCTTCATGCCTCAAATGTCATCCATCTACTGGTGATTCGTAAATTAATCTTCCCCGGTTCCCTCCTTGGCTCCAGATCTGCATAGCAAACTACCCTGCCTATTTTCATGAGGATGAGGCACTTCAAACTTTGAGTGGCCAAAAGTGATTGATTGATTCATTCACTCTCCTCTGTCTCCTCCTTCACAAGTAAATAACATCACCTTTCCTCTAGTTGCCCAGCCTAGACTAAAAAGGAGAAACTTAAATATTCTCCAATGGCCATCAATTATTAAATAGAATGAATGAACAAACGAACATTAATGTGTCCTTCGAAGGTTCTGCATGACCTGGCTCTTCCTACCCCTCAGATACCTCTCTCCAATACTCTTCCTCACTCACACTATACCAGCCCTACGGGCCTGTCCGTTTCTCAAACACTGCAAATTCTTTCCTTCATGGGCCACTTATACTTTCTGGCCCTTTTGTGTGGAAAGGTTTTCCCTCAGGCAACAAAAATAGGGATGTTGAGGTTGATTAGGCATATCTACTCCACATACATATTTTTCTTTTTAATAATAATTTTTGTTTATTTATTTTGATAGAGAGAGAGAGAAAAAGAAAGAGACAGAGAGAGAGAACATGGAGGTAAGGCCAAGCGAGAGGCCAAGAGAGAATCCCAAGCAGCATCCATGCTGTCTGTCTGCACAGAGCCTGATGAACTGCACAGAGCCTCACGAACTGTGAGATCATGACCTGAACCAAAACCAAGAGTCTGATGTTTCACTGACTGAATCACCCAGGTGCCTCCATAATAATTTTTTAAATGAAGTATAGTTAACACCCAATGTTACATTAGTTTCAAGTGTAAAACACGGCGATTCCACATCTGTATACATTATGCAATGCTCATCACAAGTGTAGCTTCCACCTGCCACCATACAATGCTAGGACAGTACCACTCACTGCATTGCCTATACTTGTCCCTTTCATCCCCATGACTTATTCTTTCCATAAATGAAAGCCTATGCCTCTCACACTCTTTCACCCATTTTGGTCAACCCTGTACCCCCTTCCCCTCTGGCAACCACCATTTTCTTCTCTGTATTTATAGGTCTGTTTCTGCTTTTTGTTTCTTTATTCATTTGTTTTGTTTTTTATATTCCACATATCAGTGAAATTATCATGTATTTTTCTCAGTCTGACTTATTTCACTTAGCATAATATGTTCTAGTTCTGTCCATGTCTTGCAAATGATAAGCTCTCACCATTTTTTAAGGTCACATAATATTCCATTGTATATGTAGGTGTGTGTGTGTGTGTGTGTGTGTGGGTGCGTGTGTGTGTGTGTGTGTACACATCAATCACATTCTCCTTATCCATTCATCTATTGAATAATGCTTATGTTCCTTCTGTATCTTGGCCATTATAAATAATGCTGTGATAAACACAGGGGTATATATATCTTTTTTGAATCAGCGTTTTCATTTTCTTTGGGTAAATACCCAGGAGTGGAATTATTGAATCATATGACATTTCTATTTTTAATTTTTCCACAGGGGTTTAGGGCACAGAAGAAACTCAAGAGGGAAAAGAAGAATGCTAAATCCATGGGGAACAATGTATTTCTTAAATCTGTCTCCTGCCCCCCAAAGCTCTGCCCTCCTCCCCTGCGTTTACATTTATCATTTGTATCATTCAGTTAGCTTGTCTCTCCATCCCACCGAGGCTTACCTAACCACTGTAACCCAAACCCCCCTGTGCATAATTCCATAGCCCCTAGATGAAGCTTATTTTATCCTGTTTATCATCTTCCTATCATTTGCCAGGACCTGTGATTATCTGATTTGTTCATGTGATGACATGTTTCTTGCTTATGCCTCCCCCCTGCATTGTCTTGAATATAAAGACTCTTAAGGGCAAGAATTGCACATGTCTGTTCTAATTAGAACAGTACCTGGTGTGATGGCTGTAACAGGTGTGTGGAAAACAGCTATTATCACCGAAGTTGAAAGGAGCCAGAGGTGGACCTGGTTCCTGAAAATTTCAATCATATTTTCCTTTTGGGGGAAAGTTATTTCGAGGGTTTTGTCTTACAATACTTAGAAATATCCTATCTAAAAGAAAAAGACAGATGAGACGTGAGGCAGTTTGTATTAGATTGCAGACTTTTATTATAACAAGAATTTCTCATAGCTGTAAGCAAAGCATTTGAATTTCTCAAGCTAACTCACATCTTTTCTCTGCCACAGGAGGGCTGAAAAGGAGAGAAAGCCCCTTACACATACAGGATCAATAGAGCAAAGTATTGCAGAGAATGATTCATTGAAGCTGTAAATGTTTACAGATTTTAAGGCACTAGAGGGCGGAGGGCAGGTGAGGTGGGACAGGGCACAGATAAAGGGTGTCCGACAATCTCCTGGCTTCTTTCCCAGCTTCCGAGGCGGGTATCCCGGTGCAAGAAGAGGGAACACCGCATCCTCATTATCCTCATTCAGACTCCAACAGGTCACAGTCCTACTCCCACCATAATTTATTAGAAGATAAACTGCATGTTGTCAACTTGCCAGTCATTGCACTTCATGTAAATTACACCTCATTACACCAGATTTTTATGCCTTCGTGCTCTGTGCACTTCAAAAAGCCGCTGACCTGAACCACAAATGAATTGCCCAATTTGTTGAAAGCATTTTTGCTGTGACCTCAAGCGCTGACCACATAGGGAGAAATTACTTTTTAATACCCAGTGGGCAGGACACGCCGGTGCCCCCCAGGCCACAGTACCCATCGGGGTTCTTGCTCAGGTACTGCTGGTGGTAATCCTCTGCGTAGTAGAAAGTCTGCTGCTCCCGGATGTCGGTCGTGATAGGCCCATAGCCGTGCTCCGAAAGAACCTGTGGAGAGAAAGGCACCATGAGGACCAGATGCCCAACAGAGAGGGTCCCAAGGGGGACGGGAGGTCCAGATGTGAGAGAGGCAGGCATGGATGGCCTGGGGTGTGCAGTGGGTCCTTGCTGGCTGGGTTCTGCCGCTTCCCAGCTGCGTTATTCTGGGCAAGCTCTCACTGGCCTGGGCCTCAGGTGACTGGGGTGTGAAGTCTGGATTCCTGACTCTAATTTGAGTGCTCTGCCCACCACACCACTGCTGCCCCCAGTATGTGTTGGGAGCCCTGGTTTGGACCCTGTGGGTCTGTGTGAAAGGGACCCCAGTGCTTCTCAGGGGGAATAGCAGGAACTCGTGGCTTTCAGGCTGCCCTGGGAAGAATGAGTGTTCCTAAGGGCAGTGAAGCAGGGCTTCGGTTGGAGGGGATAAAAGAGTAGGGGTCAGATGGGGTGGGGAGGGCTACCGCCCAGCCCAGTGCTGTCCCCTCTGCTGCCAGTTCAGAACAGGCCCCTGCCCACTCACAGGCTGGACAGAGGAACCCCCACTTGCTGTGGTTCTAGGGAGCACGTCCCTGCCAAGATGCCTTGGAGAGCACGGCCTCAGGTGGGTCTCCGGACCGGGAGTGAGGTCAGGAGAGGACGTGGCCTGAAGGCCTGTGTCGGCTCATCACTACCCTTTGTGACCTACTTTAAGACCTGGTGGCATCTGCTGCCAGGGAAAGAAACACGTAAACACAAGGGGGAGGAGAGCAGAGCTATTTGGGGCAGGAGACAGATTAAGAAATAGACATTGTTCCCCATGGATCTTAGCCTGTTTCCTTTCCCTTTTGGATTTCAGCTGTGCCCTGATTCTTTCTCGTTACAGGCTGCTTGGAGCATTTGGGCGCAAGGTTACAGAGACTCCACCTGGGTTTGCTGACTCCATTCGGTACAGAAGTGCAAGGTATAGCCCTGACTTGTGCTTCCAGGAGGGAACTGACCAGTCTCTGGTTGTTGGTCCATTTGAGATGAAGTCCTTCCCTCTGCAGAGCAGGGGGAATCCAGTATTAATCCAGCATGACTCACTGCTACACTATTTCCCTGAGAACTTTCCCCTTCCTCCTGCATCTCCATCCAGCCCTCTGAGCCAGAATGAGGCAGACTGAGGATATGATGCCAAACAGGCCCAGGATGGTAAGGAACAGGATCCTTGCCAAGCCGGGCGGATTGGACCCCACAGCTCGGAAGCAGCCAGTTTCCTTACAGGGGTTAGAAATGAGAACGAGGAGCCATTCTGACTTCAGTTTTGACAATTTTTTGTAAACGAGCAATTATCGAGGGCTTACCATATGCCACACTCTGTGCAAAGACAGTGTTAATTTTAGCCTCACAACAGCCATATGAAGGAAGTACTATTATTATCATCCATATTTAAAAGTGCGTGTCAAATATCGTGTCTTGATCCCTGACATTGTCAGCTCATCCTGATACTGCACAGGCTGGAAGCTTGGAAACTACATTTCCCAGATTCTACTGCCATCAGCATGCCAATTTAGAGTCCACCAATGAGAGAAGCACATGTGAAATTTGGCAGGCTCAGGTGAAGCCATTATTTGCAAGGTGCAGCCATGAAGATGGGCTCAGGTATCTCCAAAGATCAGACAGGAGACTCCACCAGCTCTTCCTGACAATTATTGATAGTCAATGCTTCAGACAAAGTTATCAGCAGTGATTTCTAGCAATTTCTGTAACTTCTTGGTATCCTGAAATGCAGTGGTGCTTTTCCCTGATCTTTACTCAAACAGCCTTTCTAATGAGTCTAAAAGCATCAAATTCCCTTTGATGCTTAAAATCTACCCTCCTGCTTGAAATACCTTGAACACTCTGTTTCTATGATCGAACTAACACAGCAATTCATTCCAGAATTGTTTTCAGGAACCAAAGCCTGGATGAGAATGAGAATCTGGAATGGTTAACTATCTTGGTTATGGTTAGAGTTAGAAATGACCTTACTATCAATGGGAAATGGGTCAGTGCCCAGGGGGTTTGTAGTAGACATTTCCTAACATTACTGCTAGTATTGGCCAATGAAGGAGTACCTACTCTAGGACATGGGGTGGCTGTGGTGGTGGACTGTTCTGGTGAAGATGATAAGCACGAGGTCTGTGGGGTATCCTGGCTGCTTCAGGCAGCATTCGAGAGTTTGTAGAAAGGAAAAGATGTAAGGTCATGACTTGACCTTCCTGGTGCAAGTTGAGAGAGGCGAAGGGTTTCTAGGACTGATTTCAGGTGATCTGTCTGTCTCTTGTAGCTGTATTCAAATACCAAATAAAAGGGCTCCAGGTTTACAGGTGGATTTGATACCCTCACTGGTCGGGAGCTCAGAAATCATGTGCACATGTGACTGCCCTCAGAGAGCTCATCTACTCACGAGAGACACTCCCCTCTGGTTCTCGCCCGAGATACTGCGTACGTGCTGACATGAGTCTTCCATATTCTGATGTGACCTCATAGTTTGACCTGACTGGCTGTGGCCACCCTGCACAGGAGCTTGCTGAGATCCTCTGCCCCCTTCCCTTTCCCTCAGGGCGAGGACCCAGCTCTCAGGTCTGCTGGGTCTCCTCTCACTCACCTTATCCCCATCCAGGCCCTGCCCTTTCTGAAGGTGACCTCTTCCCACACTACTTGCTATTTCTCTCTCATAAATGGCCATCTCTGAGGCCTCGGAGTTCATAGCTACTGTCTCCAAAAGCCTATTTACCAAGGTAGAGAGGCCAGTGCCGGAGAGCCCTATGGCCCAGGCTCCCTCCTCTTCTCCACACCAGCTCCCAGCGACCCCTGCCAGCATCCCTTCTCAGGGAGCAGTGGGAAGGTGTCTGTGAGGGCCCAGGCAGTACCAGGCCTCTGCCACAAGATGGCAGACATTTCACTTTTATTTGAGAGGAAGAAACAAGAATAAATAGTGAGGAAAACCCATGGAAGACAGCTCCAAGCTGCCCTCCTGCACTTCCTCTTAAGCTGGGACATGCTGGTCAGTTCTTGTTGGGGTGGGAGATGCATGCTGGAACCACCCGGCTTGGGGTCAACATCGCCTCATCCACACTGGGCTGGCCAGCCTTGAGGCTGAGGCCATCCCTGAGCACAGGTCTGTGCCTGTTCTCAACCCTCATTCTAAAACTGGGGAGGGGGGGGGGGTGACAAATACATGAGAAAGAAAATGCATATAAAAGAAGAGGGAGGAGGAAAACAGAAATCCTAACTAGCATCTGGTTTTCCTCCTCCCCCACGTCCCCTGCCTCTGCTTTCTCACACACATGGCTGCAGGAGCAGGTCACTGTCCTCAGCCCTCCCTAGGTCTCCTGGAGAGGTCTTGCCAGACACACACAACTGGATGTTGTGCTGGGGACTCTGGGGGCCTGTTTGTTTCAGACCTGGTTGGGGCTGGTCAGCTTTGCCAATCCTCATTACTCTTTTATTCCAGCCCTTCCACTGCACTGTTTGAGCTATAGGTTAAAGAGACCAGGACTCTGGATGGGGACTGATTATTGCCCCAGAAGCCAAGAGAGCGCATGCTGGGAACGGTGCCTCTTTAAACCATGAAGTGAAGCTTCCCCGATCTCTTAGGAGAACCCAATGGCCCTTCCGTGCTGGACTCCACTTCACCTCCTAGGCCTCGTGTCCCTTGTTCTTTCCTAACTCCTTCTTTTTCCTTCCTCTCTAAGAACTCTTTTTGTGGGTCATATAAAACTATATGTTTCCTGAACATTCCATTCCCTTGCACACAACCTCCTCGGAATGCTCTTTCTTCTCTTGCAGATCATGTGAGCTCCTGCCCATCTTCAGCACAGAGATCAAATGCCCTCACCTCTGGAACACTTTCCCTAAGTCTATAAGGCAGGAGTTACTCCAGCATCGAGACTCTCACGAAAGGGCTATCCTGTTTGGTACTTATGACATTGCATTCTAATTGTCCTGTGTTTTTCTAAGCCACTTCTACTCCCTTCTGACAGTACGCGTACAGGTCCATGTGCTCCTTGAGAATACGATTCTCTCGTTTCTCTACCTCATCTCAGTGATTAATGATGAATGAGTAAAACAGAAAACCAGTGGAGTCTTGGGGATTCTCTTCACCTTAGGGGCTTTCACTTGGGTCCCTGCTGCTGCCTCAAGCCAAAGCACCTCCTTGGGGAGCTGAGAAGGAATGTCAAGAGGGAGCCTGGGGACCAGGGTGCTCAGGCTGTTGCTTTCCTTGTCCTTCCATAGGTAGGTGTACTCTTTAGGCTGTTGCACTGGTCATGTCCATACAGGGAGGACCAATCATCTTGCATAGAAGGATGACCTCAGCATTTCTGACAGCTCTTGAAAAAGCCTGTTTGCTCTTCTAGAGAGGGAGTGAGTGGGGTGAGGGAGGAGATAGAGGAGCAGAAGGAAGTGAGAGATGAAGACTGGGTAACAGATGATACCTATGGCCTCCAAAGCCCACTAGTCAATTTGGGCCATGAGCAAGCAGTGTAGGTACTGGTGGGGTGAACCTCAGTCTTTTCCTAACAGCATCACCATACATCAGGTTGCCTAATCAGTAATGGTGTCATAAGTAATTTGTTATGATAATGGCCACTGTATCAATGTTTCTTTTTTTTAAATAAAATTTATTTACTTATTTTTGAGAGAGAGAGAGAAGGGGAGGGGCAGAGAGAAAAAGAGAATTCCAAGTAGGCTCTGTACTGTGAACACAGAGTCCCATACAGGGCTTAACCTCACAAACCATGAGAGCATGACCTGAGTTGAAGCCAAGAGTCAAGACACTTAACCAACTAACTACAGGCACCTCTGCATCAATGTTTCTGAGGAACTTACTTTTCTTCAGTGAATTAGGGCAGGTGGAGGGCTACCCCAATCCAAGCATCACTATGGCTCCCTCGGTTGGTACTGTGGGAGGGAAGGGAGTGTCAGGAGAGCTAAACTGGGGCAGCACGTAATACACAACCTCTGTGGTCTCTTCCACGGTCTATGGGGGGGCCCACGCTGATGATGTACCATTCCTGATTATAGAAATGATGAATCACATCACCTACAAAGTTTTCTGGTAGCTTCTAAAAAGGAGACTGTGCTCATAAAAGTGGGTTGCCCATAGGAAAATCATGGCAGATAAAGAGTTGAAAGTAAGTGCAGCAAATGCTCTAGCCCAAAGCATAGAAATCCTGACAGGCTGCATCCCTGAGGGTCCCCCAGCACCGAGCTGATACCACCCCAGGAGACTGTGCTCTTCCCTCATGTTCCACAGAGCCACCCTGTGGTATGGGCAGTGAGTGCAGGTCATCACGGACTTGCCTCGTCACAGTGACTGCGAGGTTGCCTCAAAACTTCACTATGGTTTCAGATCTCACATTTAGGTCTTTAATCCACTTTGCATTTATTTTTCTCTATAGTTTTAGAAAGTGGTCCAGTTTCATATGGGGTCAATATCCAAAATAAATAAAGAATTTACATCCCTTACCAAAAAAATAAAAACTCTAAATAATCACATGAAAAATGGGCAGAAGAACAGACATTTCTCCAAAGAAGATATATAGATGGCCAACAGACATATGAAAAGATGCTCAATATCACTAATCATTATGGAAATTCAAATAAAAACCAGTGAGATGTCTCCTTATATTTGTCAGAATGGCTAAAATAAAAAAGACAAGAAATAACAAGTGTTGGCAAGGAACCCTTGTGCACTATTGGTGGGAATGCAAACTGGTGCAGCCACTGTGGAAAATAGTACGGAAGTTCCTCAAAAAATTAAAAACAGAAATACTGTATAGTCCAACAATCCAAAAAAACCCTAAACATCAGTCAAAAAGATATGTAGACCTATATTTATTGCAGCATTATTTACAATAGTGAAGATATGGAAGCAACCTAGTGTCCATTAATAGATGAATGGATAAGAAAGTTGTGGTACTTAATACTGTGGAGTATTATGCAGCCATAAAAAGGATGAGATCATGCCATTTGTGACAACATGGATGGATCTGGAAGATATTATGCTAAGTGAAATAAGTCAAAGAAAGATAAATATCATATGATTTCATTCATATATGGAATCTAAGAAAAACAAATGAATAAACAAACAAAAAGCAGATCAGACCTATAAACACAGGGAACAAATTAATGATTGCCAGAGGGAAGGCAGATGTGAAGTAAGGGCAAAATAGGTGAAGGGGGGGTGAGAGAGATAGGCTTCCATTTGTGGGAGGAGTAAGTCACAGGAATAAAAGGCAAAGCTAAGGAATACAGTGAATGAGATCATAATGCATTGTATGGTGATAGATGGTAGTTTCATTTGTGATTAGCACAGCATAAGGTATAAACCTACTGAATCACTATGCTGTACATCTGAAACTAATGTAACACTGAATGCCCTCTATACTCAAATTTAAAAGTTTGAACTCCATAATGACGCTGCCAGGAAATCCACTCTCTTGCTGGTCAAAGCCCAGGGCTCAGCTAGTCCTCCCCTTTTCCAGGCTTCAGGGCTTGGTCCTCCACTGCCACATGGAAAGCCAAGCCTTGCATTCCCTGTCTGCTGGGTTCATCAACCAAAACCAGCACCAGAAGAAGAAATGATCTGGCCTGACTCCCCTACCCCTCATTTTTCTGTCACCCACTCTTATTGACTCCAATATAATTAACCAAAGCCTCTTGTTCATGGCATTTTTTTCTTGATGATTTTTTGGAGGGAAGTAAGTGGGACCTATCTAAAATAACCTACATCATTGTGACACCTGGATCAGGAAATCTCTGGAAGATCACCTAATAAAATTGATAGGTCATGCTTTTCTCATAGATTCTTACTTTGCCCTTTTCTTAGATGACCCTGGAAACTCTTCAATGCCTTTATTCTTATATCCTGTTCTTCCCAGAAGCAGCTTTTCTATCTGTAAAATGGGTACAATACCTAGATCACTACTCTGATGAGGATCCCAGAAAAGGGACACAATGCACACAGCACTCTGGCATATTTTATCCACATGACAGTACTGGTTTCCTTTGCTATCAGCCCCCACGCACGCTGGAAGAAAGCTGGCTCACCCATCCTGCCCTCCTAAAATAGGCCTTCATGTACACCCACCATGCACTCCCTACTTCTACAGCTGTGCAGCTGAGCTCTGAGGGGCAAGAAAAAGATGTGGTCATCAGTAAGCTGTGGTAGAGCTCCCCTATAGCCCCAACAGGTGTCTCTAGTCCCCACCACTCCTGCCAAGCACAAGGACGCGAGGAAGTCACTCACTTAGAGATGCTCTGCCCGCTGGAGCACTCTGGGCCCCACCCATCTTTCCAGAGCTACCGGCAGGAAGCCTTTCTTCCAATAAAGTTAATGAACAAGTAGCTGCTCTGCTTACTGCAATCCGCTAACAAGCTTATTATTAGCTTCGCTGAGGTCTCCTGAGCGCCCAGGTATACCCAACACACTGCATGTTACACCACCCTGAAAAAGTACCGCCTGGTGGTCACAGCGACCCAGGCTCTGATGGAGCATCAACAGATCAGGTGAGGAGGGCATCAGGGCAGAGAGGCCAGCTCTATTTCCAAACCCTTGCATTTGTCCTTGAGTTGCGGATTCTCCAAGGCGCTTCCTCACACACTCTAGTCTAGGTGAGGCTTTCATTAACTGTAAGAGGGAGGAATTAATATTCTCATTTCTCAGGACAGTGAAGCCCAGAGAAAGAGGAGGCTTGTCTCAAGCCACCTGCCAGTAAACTGTAGAGACAGGACTAGAACCTCTGCTTCCTGACCATTTCCATTATTACAATAAGCCACACTGTCCCTGGTGGTCAGATAAAGACGTGCCTTTCCCTTAGAGAGCGGTATTTATGATTTCAAAATCTCCAAAAGAGACCTAAACATGAATCATCCTCTATCTGGGTCATACTCTCTCCCCCTGCTCACATTCATGGAACTCAAAATGTGTGATACAGCTTTCTCAGGCCATCTCATTGACTTTTGGTTTTTTAATCATGGTAAAATACACATAACTTCAAATTTTTCACCTGAACCATTTTTAAGTATATTTGCACTGTTGTGAAACTAGTCTCTATGACTCTTCATCTTGCAAAACTAAAACTCATTACCCATGAAATAATACCTGTTCCTTCCTCCCACCCCAGAGCCCCTGGCAACCCCATTCTACTTTCTGTCTCTATGAGTCTGATTACTCTAGGACCTCATGTAAGTGGAATCACATAGGATTTGCTTTTTTGTGTCTGGCTTATTTCCTTCAGCATAATGTCATCAAGGTTCACCCATGTTGTAGCCTGTGTTAGAACTTCTTTCCCTTTCAAGGCTGAGTAACACTCCATTATATGTATAGGCCACATTCTGTTTATCCATTCATTCATCAGTGGAACTTGGGTTGTTTCCCATTGTTTTGTTAGCTGTCAAATAATATATTTTGCTGCATAAAAATCACATCCCACAACAGTAACTTAGATACTTCCTGGCCTGCTTGTATCAGTAGCCTCCTGTTATGACGTTAAGCTCCTCCAAAGAAGTGCCAAAGGAGAACAATAGACTTGCTCCAAACATGTGGTTCGGTTATTCTTTCTCTTGTCCTACCTCGGCTGATCCCATGTACCAACCGCTGCCTGGTAAAGATGGAAAACTAACACAGAGAGCTCATCTAAGGGCACCTAAAAGAGAAAGGGCTGGGGTTGACTGCCTCCCATCTGCGCAGATGGACAGATGCCCTCCCAATAGTAAATTCCACAAACTTTCCAAGCATCCTCTGATTCTAAGAGATTACAGAAGACCTACTCAACTGTCAAGGAAAGTAGAGTTTGTGTTTTAAATACCAGGTTCCATATCAGTTTGTAATGGACGTCAGCGGAGAGGTCTGCAGGGCCCCTCTCTAGTGGGGCAGTTGTGAGCTCTAGGGGGCTTTTTCTTTCATTTACTCATTTCATCATGCCAGCAACCCTGAAGGGGTGGGGAAATCTTTATTCTGACTTTACCCACAAGGAAATCCGAAGAAGTTAAAGACCATGCTCAAATTCATGTGCCCAGAGTGTTAGTTGTGAGTCTCGGTCAAGAATGCAGGTCTGTCCAGCTCTGATTCCATCCTCCTTCCCACACACACCCTGTGCCCAGGATTTGGGAAGGCAGGGTAAGTGAGACCCCAGAGAGCTGAGTCTATACTGTTCTCCAGCATGTTTGAGCAGAAACAGTCAATATGAACCCACCAAGAATCTAGTATTGGAATTCTACATAGCAGGGCAGGAAGGGGGGAGAGTGCATTGGCTCTAGAAACACTAACACATGGTGTATGTGCACAGGTATGTGGGAGAGGTGTGTGGGTGCACACTTAAGCATCTGAGTGTGCACTCGTGTGCATGTGTATATGAGTGCACATGAGGATGCTGTGTGATATACACTCAACCCCCACCTGAGAGTAACCTATAGACACCTTTCACATTTTAGAAAATGTATCACTGTAAAAAAAACTTGAATCTGGCACGCCTGGGTGGCTCAGTCGGTTGAGCATCCAACTTTGGCTCAGGTCATTATCTCATAGTTTGTGGGTTCGAGCCCCATGTTGGGCTCTGTGCTGACAGCTCAGAATCTGGAACCTGCTTCAGATTCTGTGTCTCCCTCTCTCTCTGCTCCTCCCCTGCTCATGCTCTGTCTCTGTCTCTCTTAAAAATAAATAAATATTTTTAAAAAACTTGACTCTGCAGCAGCGATTCTTAACATCTTAAGGGGTTACAGGTTCACGTGAGAATCCAATAAACATTATGGACACTCTTTCCCATAAAGTCACAATCAAATATTTGCTTATAATTTTAAAGGATTCTATGACCTTCTGGAATCTACCAAAGAACCCCATATTCAGAACCTTTAGATGGAGCCACCCAGTCCAAAGTTGTCATGGTAACTGCCCATTCCCCATCCATAGGGTTCTAGAAACATGAAGGTCTGTATCCAGCCATCAAGGAACATTTTCAAGACAGATGTCCTTAATTTGGATCATAGTTTGAAGGCTCATCGAGAAATGGCTGTGTTGCTAATGAGAAAGTCACCAGGAGAAGAGGAAGGTAACTGCAGTTCAATCCTTATTCAATTCATATTTTTAAAAGCCTTACTAAGTCCGATCCAAGCAAATACAAAATACCTGGATTCTATTTCTCATTCTGCCCTCTAGTGGCAGCGGGGAGCATGTACGAGGCATATAGCCTCCTTGGTTCCTGCTTTCTCCTTCTGAACTGAGAGACCCCTTCAGTTCTTTCCAGGCTTAATTCCATCAAATCCCATGCTATGTTTCCATCCTGTGTGCACACACACGCGCGCAGTCACACACCCCGTGCAGACTTAACAAGCTCAGCCAAAGCCAATGCCAATGCCCAAGTCAGCAGTTTTATTCCATTGGCAGCTCCTAGCTGACCAGATTGCCATCAATCAAAACTTCTGGGAAGGGTTACAAAATGACTGGCATGGCTTTTAAATAAAACTGCTAGAAAGAAAAACACCATCTATTCCAAGCTGAGCAGAGACTCATGTGCTTCCGGTTTGGGACAGCACGGAGCACCCACAAAACTGCAGGTGTGTGGGGAGCAGGTTGCCCCTGCCCATAGTGGTTTGGCCACAAACAGAAGAGGGACAGGCTGCTCATGTCCCACACCACAGAGGACCCTGGAAAACTGGGGCTCCAGGCTCTGGCACCATGGACTCACCCCCTGTGAGTCAATCAGTGGCTGTTAGCACACGCAGGGGCCACAAGTCAGAGCCAGTGGAAGATCCCTGGAAAAATGATGTGACACTGACAAGAAAAGGCAAGTGCTCAGAGGGGCTGGAGCCTTCACGAGGTCCAATCAGAGCCGCACTGACCCTTCCTGTGAAACTAAGGAGGGAAAGTCAAAATAAGGTGACATAATTAGATCTAATTTGGTGCATTTACAAAACCTGCTTATGCAAATGGTGGCCTCCAGATGAAATGAGCTTGGCCTTAGAACAGCTACAGCATTCCTGCGCTGTCCCTCCCTGGACCCTGCAGTTATACAGGACAGCTAATGGCTTTCATTACCTACTTCTCTGTGTCCCCCTCACCCTAGTGGTAAATCACGAGTGTCTTCTGACCAGCAAGGATATTTTTCTTGGTTTTCAACACAAAATGACAGAGCTACACGATGAATTTTATCTCTGCAGAGAAAGAGAAATGAGGGAGAGCTCAGTTTGGCCAGGAAGGATTCAAAGCTTTACTACTGCTCCTCAGAGTGTGAACAATGGGCCAGTCGCTTGTCAGAAATGCAAAATCTGGCCCCTTCCCCAGACCTACAGAGTCAGAATCCAAATTTAAAAATTATTTCCAAGTGATCCACGGACACGTTAGAATTTGAGAAGCTGTGTTCGAGCCTGTGTCAGCGGTCACCAACATTCCCTGCCCTCCCTCTTGAAGTCAGGTTGCCCACATGACTGGTCAGCCGGCGGAAGGGACCTATGTCATTTCTGGGCAGAAACTGTCCAGCATGAGATTCTCCCCTTTAGCCACAGTGGCCAGCACTGCCACCCCAGATCCTGGAGTGAGGGCAATGCCAATCTGGAGCAGAGTCCACACACAGAATATCGTATTTCCTCTATTACACGTGCCTGGTTTCCCCTGGTGTGGGGTGTGATGCTGAGGGGTCATGGCAGGCAGGCACAGCTCCACGCAGGCTGGTCACTTCTCTGCAAACACATTTTAAACTCTGCAATTCCACTTAATTAATCAACTTCAGCAATCATTGTGGGGCATGTACTATGTCCCACAGAATGTGCAAGACATTAGGCATATACAGGTGGTCTGGGGTAGCTCTCTCCAGAGTGTGGGAATGACAGGGTATGTGAGAAATCAAAACATAAGTGCTTACCATGTAGCAGGCACTGTGCCAGGTGCTGGCGACGTAGGACTGAAGAAGGCAAAACTCCCTGCAGTGAGCTTGGGGTTTAGAGATGGAGTCATGTTATATGATGAGGGTGTGACCACCTGAAGGTGTGGCAGGATAGCTAAAATGTGACAAAACGGGAGCCATGCCCACATGCTGGGGAGTGCAGAGGACTACTGTCCATCCATCAGGAGGTCAAAATTCTGCCAGAACAGACAGGACATACAGGCAGTGACAGGCAGAGGGACTCTGCTGGAATACATGGAGGAAGGAAAGATTAATCTCGCTGAGGTGGGTCCTGAAGGGGGCGCATGTCAAACTGGGACATGGCTGAAAGGCCTGGAAAGGAAGGGTGGAAAGGCTGAAAAGAACCCAGCTGAATATCGTGAAGAGATTAAAGTAGGTAGGGCAGTGAGCTTTGGAGGCATCAAGGTTATGGTCCTTTTTTCTGTCTGCTCCCATTTAAGGTAACTCGGCACACACTTCCCGTTCATCCTCGGCCCTGCAACCACAGTGACATGCAGAGGCACTTTGTAAATTGCCTTGTAATCTTGTAAGATTAAAGGAACCACTTGAACCCAGGCAAAGCTGGCAGATGCCTCTGAGGTTCACCTGCTTGCCCACAGTGATGACTTTAAGACCAACTGAGCTAAGGTGGGGATGCTGTGGGAGGAGAGGGCTATTGTTTATTTTTCCATCACTTAGTTATTATCCTTTACTTCCCCATAGCTACAAGTTCCAAGAACCATTTTGTGGGTGCAAGAAAAATTGGGTCCTTTCTTCTTCTCTGTTTTTGTGCCTTGGAAGATGGAGGCCCACCAGGCTGGGTAGGGCTGGGCTGCAGCCCTGGACTGGAAAGGAAAAAGGCTGAGCCGGGAAGTTCAGCTTCAGACCGGGGGAAACAGCTCAGGGCAGGACGGCTGGAATGTGCCACTGCCCATTTGCGCCAGCCAACACAGTATTATTCCTCATCCATGAGATGACTTACATCAATCATACACTCAAAGACTACTGGTTTCTTTTGATTTGATCTTGCCTTTAAGGTCTGCTGGTTTTGAAAAGGAATTAAAATGACTTTTTCTATATGAGTTTTACTTTCATGGCTTTTAGTTTTACAGGAAATGGATATCTCTCTCTTGTGCACCTTCTCTCTCTCCTCTCTTTCTCTCTCTCCTCTGTTTATATCTCTAAGGGGTTACAATCTGCTTTTTCATATCTGAAATCAATTAACTGCAACCTCTTTTTTTTCCCTATCTTCTTAGTATTTAGTATACAAAAGAATCCACTTGTCACTTTTCAGAGGAAGCCAAGGACACTGGCTTTCACCTTGGGGATGAAATGCAGATTTTATTAAAAGGAAAGATCCTTCATTCCTAAAGGTTGAATAGAAAAGAACTTAAAGTGAAATGCCAGCTGTGTAAGTTTAGAACACTGAATTCAGCAAGGTAAAGGAACTTTCCTGAATATCACAGTTTCTCATTTATGTATGACTCCAGGGACTCAGAGCTGCAGGAACGGAGATTCATCCCAATTTGAACTGCAGGCAGAGTGGCCAACGGCCCTTGTTTGCTCAGGGTGAAGGGGCTTCTCAGTCAGTGCTAAACCAAGGAAAGCCTGGCTGGTCACTATAACTGTGGACTGCATAAAGAAATTCATGTCTCTTCCACTACAAGCACTGGACAGCTTGTCTCCCTCCTTGGGGGCTCAATCCCCCAACTGTAAATGAGGTTAACCTCCTGTTGTGGAACACAGTCACTCTTGGAGCCATGTGTTCCAGAACCTTTTCTGAATCGTGCTTCCTTTTTTAAGATAACTATTCTATTGAGATATAGTTCACATGTCCCCAAATTCACCCTGCTAAAGTTTACACTTTGGTGTTTCGTGGCACAGTCTCAAGAGTGGTGCAACCATCATGACGTACTTTCTTTTTCTTCCTTCTTTCCTTCCTTCCTGCCTTTCTTTCTTTCCTTCTTTCTTCTTTCTTCCTCTCACTTCTATTTTGCAGATTGAGTAATCTCAATGAATTTTCATTTGCTCATTCTTGCTCCTGAGCCTTTAGGGATTTTTTTTCATTTTAGTGAGGATTTTTTTTCATTTAAGTTATTGTTCCTTTGACTTTCTATTTAGTTCTGGAATTTCTATTTAGTTGCCTTTTTTATTTGATATTTTCTGTCTCCTTATGGATATTCTTCATTTGTTGAGACACTGTCCTTGTACCTTCCTTTAAGTCTTTAGACATGGTTTCCTTTAGTTCTTTGGGCATATTTCTAATAGCTTATTTCAAGTCTTTGTCTAGTAAGTCTTGCTCCCATGTTTATCACATACTTTTTTCTTGAAAACTGGGCATTTAAAATAATTTACTGTGGTGACTCTGAAAATTGGGCTACCCTCCCCATTGGTATATTGTTGTTATGAAGCCTGCAGTTCATTTGTTCAGTGACTTTCTTAAACTAATTCTACAAAGTCAGTGTGGCCTTTTCATGTGTAGCCGCTGCAGTCTCTGCTTGGTTAACAAATAACCAGCTAATGAGTGGGTGCAGCGTTCCTTAAATGCCATGAAGCAATGGTCGTCCATTTGGCCCTATGTGTGTGTTTTGGCGCAAACATAGCTTCATGGCTACAGCAGTCTTCAACCCTGCCTTCTCCTTCTCTCTTTCTTGCATGGGGCCTCAAGGTCACACAGAGGTGAGAGATTAGAGCCTTTCAGATATATACATGACATTGGAACATACTGTAGGTATGTTCTCAGTTTGGGGCTAATATGAATAAAGCTGCTATAAACATCCAAGAATAGGTTATGCAGTGAATATAAGTCTTAATACTCTTAGAGACTAAGAAGTGGGGCTGCTGGGTCACATGGAAAATTTATATAAAACTGGATAAAAAAATCTCCAAGTGGGTTTCCAAACTGGTTATACCATTTTGCATTCCTGCCAGCAATGTGGGGGAGTTCCTTGTCAGCACTTGGTATTGCCATTAGTTCTTCCTATAGTCATTCTAACTGGTATGGAGTCGTCTTTCAAGGTGGTTGCAATGTGATTTCCCCAATGACTGAGAACACTGAGCATCTTTTAATGTTCTTATTTGTCTTCTGTATATCTTCTTAGATGAAGTGTCTGTTCAACTCCTTTACCGGTGTTTTAAATTGATTTATTTGTTGGTTTTGTAGAATTTTGAGAATTCTTTATATATGCCCAAGTTCTGTTTTGATTTCAAATACATAATACTCCCTGGAGACTCTGTTGTGCTCCCATTGTGCATCCTAAATGGCTCTACATCTGTAACAATGTTTTCTATTGTATATAATATCTTATATGTCTCTCATTCTCCCTCTACACACACACACACACACACACACACACACACACACACACACACACACACTGCTCTGTAAGTAATTTTCCTTTTTTATTTAATTCAAGAAACATTTACTGTGTTCCTATTAAGGAACTGTACAAGGTACTAGGGAACCAGAATTGAATAGCATATGGTCCCTGCAACTGAGAAACTTTCTCTTTTAAGAAATATGGCTTTAAATTGGATTTTATTTAAAAACACATAAGAATGACTATATGTAACACATCAGTTTTTAGTGTATAAAATTACTTGTTTGTACCAACAGCTGAAACATGTTCATTATAACTTTATAAAGGCCATTAATTATCATGAGTAAATCCTTTCTTTATTCATCGTCGGAAATGTTCCTCAGTATAGCTTCTTGCCTAAAGCACCACGCATCCTGAAAGAATGCAGCATGCATTAAAGGATTTCTGCTGCAAATTTAAATGGATACTCTTGTATTCTGAGCTCATGAAATGTGATGAAGGCCAAATCATGTTCTCTCCAAAGACAGGGTACGACCCTGTGCACATCTTAGCACACACCCTTTCCCTGCCGAGGAGAGGTTTCTCCAGAACAGCTCGGAAAAGTATTTCACTTAACTGCAGCATGACTATCTGCAGAACTGCTGGAAGAATCTTTGTGAACACAGAGAAAATTAACTTTCAACAGTAACTTAAAAAGCTATTGCAGTTTCTTAAAATCCTCTTATGTGGAGTTTGAAAAATGAGACTTAGCAACTTTATTGTTTTTTTATTCACTGATTAAGACAATAAAAGTTGTGCTCATTTCAATATTAAGAAATTAAAACCTCCCTGGAGACTTTCTCTGCCCTGGAGTAGGTTACATCTGTCAACGGCAAACAGGCTGGCCAGCTTGCATGCAGAAATTCTCCCCGGGGCTGCATTATGTATAACCTCACACTGTATTGTCTAGGGCTAAGAATGAAATGATTGGAATTTTTTTTTATTATCAAAGGAAACTAAAAATAGGACTATAAAATAAAATACAAGCTGGAAGGGAAAATGCATTTAGGATATATTTTGCTTTAATGCTTTAGCTTCCAGCCTCACATGGTAGAGAAGAGACGATGATGTTAAATAAAGAAAGAAAAGGAGCTTTTGTTGGTTTTCTCTAAAGCTTAAAAATGACACAGTGTGAGTACATGGAGGATGGCCTGCAAAGGGCTGCGTCCCTCTGATACTGTCAGTGCGTGGCCCAGAAACTGTAGGTGACGGGCCTGTACTGCTTTCTAGTTTCAGGCAACATCATCTAAACTTCTAAGCAGGCATCATTGGAGGGCTCTTGCCTCTTCACTTCTCCTAATTGCTAATGCAGTAACAAAGAGACACAGAAAACCCGAGTGAAGATAAGATGGAGGGGTCTGCATTAATGAAGACTCTATTCAGGCTTCTTAGTAATGAAGTACAGACAGGATTTTTTTTTTTTGAGAGAGAGAAGAAAGGAAGGGAGGGAAGGAGGAAGGGAGGGAGGAAAGAAATGGAGAAGTAAAAAAGAAAGAATCCAAAATAGGCTATGAGTGTTCTTTGCCAAAACATAATTTTAATTTTCTCCAAGGCTCAGAACCAGTGGAAGAACTGGAACTCCCTCAAGAGAAGGTGGCAGGAACATAAGCTAATTATACAACTTAAATTTGGTAATACAATATAATTGGCATAGTTTCCGGTTAAGGCAATATAAATCCATGCTAACTGGAGTTAAGACAATGATGCTATATCTCTAAAGCAGCGCTCTGTATCTTTATCATATCTCCAGGGGATCTTGAGTAGATCATTTCTATACAGATATTAGTGATGAGAGGGGTTTGAGTTTCACTCTAGCCTCTACCCAACCATATGACCTTGATGCTTGGCCTTCTCTTCTGTAAAGTGGGGATAAGGTACTTATCACTCACTGCTGTTTGAAGGAACAGGTGAGATTATTTATCTGAAATAGTATTTTCCACTTCAGTAGTACTGCTCATACTGTGATAGTTATCTTTGAAGATATTATGATCTTTTTAACCTTTGCAATGTCACACTGTGGGAACTTGAGGTGCAGGGATGATGCCCAGAGAAGGTGGGAAAAGCAGAGCCTGACTAGTGGAAGCCTCTTTCCAGCCTTCCTGTTTAACCCTGGCATAGTCAAGTGAATGACTCAAGATTTTCCATGTCACAGAGACTTTTAGTACTTTGAAGACACAGCCTGTGGCCTGGACTCCCCACATTAGCAGGCTGGTGGCCCTGGCCAAGCAGGAATGCCACAAATTGCATGGCAGTGGGTGAGACTGGCAGTGCCATGGGAGAAACTCTGGACACAGGCCCTGGAAGACAATATTTCTTCCTTTGATTTTCTCCATGAAGAAAGATCATCATAGTGTCTACTAAGACCCCAGGGGGGAAAAGCCATGTTTCTAGAAGACAAAGGATAGAATGTGCATACAGGGGGAGAGGGTAGTGATGGCGAGGAACTAAGAACTGACTCTCCTCAGGTGTTGACTCAGCCAGGCACTGCCCTGTGTGGGTCACTCATGCAGTTCTCGTAACAGCCCTTCTGCCGAAAGTAGTACTGTTAATTCCATTCCCGTGAGGACGGCACTCAGCACAGAGAAGAAGGGGCCAGAATTTGAAGGAGTCCAACTCCCGAGCCCATGTTGTTAACCACTCACTACAGCTGCCTTCTTAACTAAAATGTATTTCATATCCACTATGTGACAATATACCTGGCCCTTGGTAGGATATTTACTCACATTATCTGCTTTCAATATGATGGATGAGGTTATTAACGTCATCTAAAAATCTGGGGGCTTTAGTTACAAATCCCCCTTTCAAGATGTAGAATAAAACTGGTGCAAGTTAATGGCCCTGCGTACCTTGATTTTTATACTTCTCCCAGTGATGTGACCTTTTCTTTCTGGCGTTTATTTCCTGTCCGTAAGCCAGTTTCCTGTTTGTGACAGCACAGATTTTCTGCTGTGCTCCTGATCTCCTGATTACCCTTGAAACAAAATTAGAATTTGGTATAGAACCTTTTCCATGTGTTCCAATGCTTCTCACTGAATGTTTATGAAGTTTCTATCTGTTGGTTCTTATTTGCAATCTTATTAATCCACTCAAAGAACCTTCGCATTGCCAGATGAAATCATAGATTTAAGTGATCCCTGACAAAACTCTCAGAATTGATATCTGATCAGGATTCAGAATGCAACTATCATAGGATAGAGAATAGGTGTTAAAATATAAATATAATGAGCAAGTGGGAATTTTAATAAAAGTATAAATTATCCTATACTCCAGGTACTGTGCTGTTTGGACCACAGATGACTCACTCTCCGTGTTTCTGTCCCCCACCATTTCCTGACCCTTCTCTTTACTTGCTTACTGAGTCCTGCTGCTCAGCCTCCCAGGGCTTCAGACATAGCACATCTGAAACTGGAGATGTCACTCTTCCTTCTCCCAAAGCTGTTCATCTTCTTCTGTGCCCTCTCTTGGTACACAACGTCATCAGCCACCTGTCCCCCAACCTATACATCTCTCCTCCCTGATGTCTTATAGCAAATCATATTTATCAAGCAAATGTTGAAGCCACCCCTTCCTCACGGAAACTCTGTAGGCGCAGTCGTCACCAGCCTCTGTCTGGACTGCTATGAGCCTCCATCTGGTCTTGCTTACTCACGCCACCACCCTAGAATCTAACCCCCACTCTGGGCATGGACCGAGGGGAGCCAACAAAAAGCTGCATTTGAGAACACAGGTGTGTTACACCAGCCCCTGCACTGGGAAATACAGAACTCTTGTTTATCACATTCACAAATGACAAAGAAAATGTCACATCCGACAAGGCAAGACTCAAGGCCATCCTCAGCATGAATCTCACCTTGGTGCCTGGAGCTGGCTACATTTCAAGGTGTTCTCAGCTGACCATAAAAGTAAGCAACAAGAGGTTGCAAGAAGAGAAGAAAACCCCTGCATGCTTCAAAGAAATCAAAGGAACTAGCACAGAGCAGGGAGACGCAGTTCACATGTGAAAAAATAACATTGTGTGTCTGGGAGTAGGCTGTCAACTTAATTTATGCCAAGAGGGAAAGTGAAGGCCTTGCAGATAAGCAAGCAACGCACAGAGGCCAATGCAGAAGAGGTCATGCCGACATTCCCTGACTTTGCTGTCCCATATCTGTCGCCTGATGTTCCCCAAATAAGGTCTAGCGAGCCTGTTCATGGGCACCCCACACCCCACATGTGCCCTTTCTGTGCCTGTGACTGTTATAATGGACACCCCACTTACCTCCTAACCTGGCCAAGTCACTCATCCTCTCTGGACCCCAGCCTCTTCATGTCTAAAGTAAAAGTGATCGTCTCTTGTAAAGGTGTGGTACACGAGTTTGTTGGAAGTCCACAAAATTCTCATTTTCCGGATGAATAACAGAGGCCCAGAGGGGTTAAGGAACTAGCCCTGCATCACAGAGTTAACAAGTTGCCGTGAGTGTCGTATGCCGTCCTCACACTGCCAGCTAGACCGCCTCTCCGCTCCCCTGGCTGGGCACATGCACTCCCTCTCCTCTGCCCCTGCCAGGCATATGGGATGAGACCTGTTTATAGTTCCAGCGTGGCTGTGCCTGCCACTCCACAAAGAATCAGACTTGGTGAAAACCATTACCATTTCTCCTCCATGCTGAGAAAGAGCAGGAAACATGATAGTTACTATTATCTTATTTTGGTTATATTCAACTCACTAGAAAAGCCCTGACAGCAGTGAGCCTTACCCATGGAAATCATTCAGCGAATACCTCCTCTTGTCACCCCCTGTCCATTATGATCCATCACATATGTGCATGTGAGTGAGCATGTGTGTGCATGTGCACGCCTGTGTGCATCTTCTCTGAGTTCACTTCTAAACATCACTACTCCACCCCCATTCACGTCATTTACTCCAATGCTTTAATGACCATCAGGTGGCAAAAGTCTGGTCTATAATTGTTATGGATATTGGGTCCTTAGGTGTCCAAGTTCTAGGGAAGGAAACGTGACAGCTGAGGCATTAGGGTAAAAAGAATAAAAAATGTTATGTGGGGCATGGAACACACATTTTTATTCTCTCTCTCTCTTTAAGAATCTGGCACGAAGACCTCACCTCCTTCCTGCCAGAGATGGAACAGTAGTGACTTGGCAACAGTCTCAAGCCAGATGTCACCCTCATCTGGTTGCCTTGGCTGGTGAGTTGTTTGGAATGAGCAGCCCAAACACAGTGCAGGCGGGGCTGCGGCAGGGATGCGGGTGGTGGCAGAGCTGGGCGCCAGCCCCGACGACACCCTGACCCTCTGGGGGCTGGGAGACAGCTCGTTATGGGGCAGCTCTCTGCTCAGGTGCAGGGTCAGTGGAAGGCAAAGGGTCCTTTGGAAAGGCCACACGGGTACTTCTTCCCTTTTGCCTCTCTCCTGAGGTGAGCTGCATGATCCTGGTCCCCCTGGCATAGGGGCACAGCCATGTCTTGCTATGTTACAAAGATGAGGCTCCAGCACATTTGGGATCCAGTCAACAGGAATGCAGCTCCTGTTCCCATGGGTCTCCTCATCCAATATACCCAAGGCCCCTCTCCAGGAAGCAGATGATGGGGGCAAAGTGCAGGGTGGCCTGAGCATCTGGAGTTCTGTGACCGTGGCCATGGCAGCTTGGCCTTCATCAGCTGTGTCCAGGCTGAGCCCAAAGCCGTCATGGACGCCCTGGGAAGACAGCCACACTCCTGGGCGAACACACCAGTGAGGAGAGAGGAGACATGTGGCTGCTGAACAGAGGAGGGAGAAAGCCATGCCCGGGAGCAGGCATGAGCCACATTCACAGTTTGGTGGCCAAACACTGAAGGGTCTAAGGCTGACAGGGACAGCCCCAGGGACCAAGTGTGTCCTCTGGAATGAGCCCTCTGGCACCACCTGAAACCCAAGGCAGGTGCCGTTAGAACAAAGCCATGAGCTCAGATGTGTGTTTGTACACACATCAGTGTGTGTGATGGGAGGGCGGCGTGTGGTAAAACCTGCCAACAAGCCCATTTTGGTCACCATCTGTCGTGGAGAGCCCGAGCACCTGTCGGAAACAGCTGCTGATGGCAGATCGTAGGTGAGGGAGAAGCAGCCCCACCCCGGGATGGCCTATTGCAGGGAGCACACGGCCTGTCCCCACAGGAATGCCAACTGTTCACTTTGAAGCCCATCTCCATTAGGAGGGGGTGTGATGAAATCCCTCACTGTTCATTTGCTTCCTCACGGGAAGGATGGGAGGAACACCAGCATCCTTGTCGCCTCAGTACCAGGTGTGACAGTTGCTTGTCACGGGGGCTGAGGAGAAACAAATTCAGGGCAACTCCTCTCTGAAAGGCTGAGCCCGGAGACTCCATGGGGAAAACCTCTCCTTCACCGGAAGAAGAACAGCAGCCCTCCATTCTCTGACCCTGTGGGAACACAATGTGTTCCGTTTGTGTCAACCAGAGGGCAGAGGTGACGAGTTGGAAAGAGCATCAGAGGGTGATGTGGCTTGGGACTGGGTCCTCTGAAGCTTTTTCTTTCAGGTACACAACGTTTCCTTCGTTAAAATAAAATAAAAATGGATCTAATAATTTCTACAGCGAGCCTCCCGCCCACTGTATTGTTAAGTGTTTGCCATTGTGAAATGCTCATCCGTTGCAGGCATCTCACTACTTTATTGTCTTTAATCCTCACGATAATCCTAGATGGTAGGTGTGGTTTTTATCCCGATTGACCTGACTGGAGGACCAAGGCTTAAAGACATAATGTTGCTCATTAGGGACACACAGCCAGTATGGGAGCGCTGGGCTCCGGTCCGCCTGTGTGCCTCTAGCCCCTGAGCTTGGAACCCACTGGCCACACTGCCATGTGTCCCCCAAACAGTTTCATCTTTGGAAGGCCTTCCTGAACACCCAAGGTTTGCAAAGCACACACATGCTGGGCCTCTGTGGGCCACTAACACATGTGAGGCCTGTGCTGCTATCTCTTCTGGAATGCTTTTCTCCACAGAGCCACCTGACAGCCTTTCTCCTGCGTGTTGAAGCCAGCTCGAGAGCACTTCAGGAGCCCCAGTTGCAAGTCTTCCTTGCCCAGACTCACAGAGCCCTCCTAGGCCCCCTTATCCCACCAGTTCTTGAGTTGGCCTTGGGGCTGAGCTACCGCATTACCCATGGCACCCTTCCACTGGCCTGGGAGCTCTGGGGCAGAGACTAGTTGTGCACCACAAGCTTGGTGGATCATATAAGGTGTCATACCTGTCTGCTCGCATAGCATAGTGGGACTTTTTCTTGTTTTTTCTCTTGTGATGTCTCACAGTGAGGCACCTTGCTTTTGGAATCTTCACATCTGCTTTTCTCTGGTTTTTGGCTGGTGTTTCTTTCCTCTCCAGCTACTAAGCTTCCCAAAGCTTCACTAGTGCCTTCAAAGGGCCTTCCTCAAACCATTCCAAGATACTTTAATCTGTGGCTTCTAACTTATAGGGGCTAATAAATAAGAACCTCAAGCTTTGCAAGTATGTCTGCTTAAACCCAGAACCATACGGGGGTAGAGTGTACTGGTTTTAGTGCAGGGACTTGGTGACTTATGTTTTGGTTGCTCAAAAGCTGTTTTCTCCTCTGATTTTCAGATATTTGGAGCCACTCTGTTACTTGGGAGGTACTTGCATTGACCATGGGCTCAGTGGCCAGGAACATGGTAGTCATGGTATAAACTCTTTGCTTCTCAGAAGTAAACTCCTCCAAATAGCAGGAGAAACCAAGCTCATCACCAACACCAGTGCCATTCAGTGCAGGGAAAATACACTTCCATGTTTAAACCTCGAGGCTAGAAAATTCCCTACTGATTCCATATTGCCAAAGAAAGATACTATAAATACCATTCAAAAGTGCCACTCTATTGTCTTCTTAAAAATAGTTTGGCCATCCACAACTAAACCTTTTGTGAAAGGGGCACATCTGGAGGCCAAGCCTCTGTGGGGACACTGTTTCCATAACTAACACTCCACCACCCCTTCATCCTTCTCCCATCCCTCTCTGCAAGCTAGAAGCCATCTATAGAAAGTATCATCTAGGTGCCTCCAGGGAGCATCATGGGCTATGGGACAGCACATGGCAGGGGTTATGAATGCTTATTTCTTAGGAATGATGACACACAAAATGCAGCCTCAGGGCTCTCCTCCTGAGGAAAGCAGGGCAAGAGGAAGCTGTAAATGCAGGAAAGAATCCTGGCCCAGAAAGCAGCTAGTGGCTGTAGAAGATGAACCCCAGTTGGTTCAGCCCTCCAGGCTCTCTCTGTCCTATCCAGGCAGGAGCTGAACTCAGAGGCCAGGACCCCTCAGGGTAGGCTCACCCCCTTCCCCCAGTTTGGAGACAGTTCCTTCTCAGCCAGATGTCCAGGGATGGCAGGATATGAACCCACAGCACAGCCCTGGATAATGGGAGGGGTACATGGGAAAGAATGGCAACCCTCAGCCATGCCAAAGCTCAAAACAAGCTCAGAAGAACTATGGAGTCCTAAGCAAAGAGCCTCCTAAGGTAAGGGTCTGCCCTGCCTTCTTCTCTTTTTTAAAGGTAAAAAATATATAACATTTTCTGTTTTAAGCACTTTAAAGTATACAATTCAATGGATTAAGTACATTTACATTGTTGTGCAATCATCACCACCACCCATCTCCAGGACTTGTTCATCATTCCAAACATCCCAAATAAATATCCCATATAAACAGTAATTCCCCATTTTCTCTTGCCCATAGTCCCTGGTAAACTAGTTTAATTTCTGTCTCCATGAATTTGCCTATTCTGACTACCACATATAAGTGGAATCATGCAATACTTGTCCTTTTGTATCTGGCTTATTTCACTCAGCATAATGTTTTCAACGTTCATCCATGTTGTAGCATGTATTAGAATTTCATTCCTTTTAAAGGATGAATAGTATTCCACTGTACGGATATACCATGCTTGGTCTATTCGTCTCTTGATGGACACTTGGGTTGCTTCTACCATTTGGCCATTGTGAATAATGCTGCTGGGAACATGGTGTACAAATATCTGCTTATATCCCTACTTTCAATTCTTTTGGGCATCTATATAGGAGTAAAGTTGTTAGGTCATATAGTAACTTCACATTTAACTTTTGAGGAACTGACAAACTATTTTCCATATTTTCACAATTTATTCCTACCAGCCATGTGCAAGGGATACTTGTTCTTTTCCACTTTTAAAAAAACAACAATATTCATCCTAATGGGTATGAAGCAGTTAGTATCTCACTGCAGTTTCATATGCATTTCCCTATTGACTATGATGTTGAGCATCTTTTCACATGCTTATTGGCTCTATGGATATCTTCTTTAGAGAAATGTCTATTCGAATCCTTTGCTCATTTTTTAATTGGGTTGCTTTGTGGCTGTTGAGTTGTAGAAGTTCTTTACATATTCTGGATATTAATTCCTTATCACATATGTAATTTGCAAATATTCTCTCCCATTCTGTTGATTGTCTTTTTGCTCTTGTTTAGTGTCTTTTGATGCACAAAAGTTTTTAATTTTGGCAAAATAAACTTATTTGTTTTTTTTTTGTTACCTATGCTTTTAGTGTCATGCCCAAGAAATCACTGCCATATCTGATGCAGATAAGCATTAAATCTATCCCAAATCTAATGAAAATTTTCCTGTATATTTTCTTCTAAGAGTTTTACAGCTTTAGCCCTTTGGCTTTCATTTATTTTGAGTTAATTTTTATATATGGTATAAGGGAAGAGTCCAACTTCATCCTTTCGTACTTTCATTAAGCACAAAACTAGATATCCAGTTTTCCCAGCACCATTTGTTCAAAAGACTATCTTTTCCCCATGAGATGGTCTTGGTACTCTTGTTAAAAATCAGTTGACCATATGTATAAGAGTTCAGCCTTCCTTTTTAATACTGTTCCCTTACCCTTCTCTTTTTGCCACCACCTCAGCAATGTGACTCCCCTGAAAGGGGATGGCTGCTCATCCCCTACATCTTTTAACCAGACCATTACTGCCTCTAGGCAGCAGACCCTGAAAGCAGGTGCACCATTCAAAATCAGCAAGGATCCACATAATTCTCTCTCTGTTCTCACACATCTGCTCTCATTCCTATTTTCCCTATCTCAACTCCAATGCCAGCCTTACATACAAGAGGAAACCTTAATGCTATCCCAAGCTCCAGTCCTCATTCACTCATTGCTTGTAGCCACTACTCCCCATCACTCCCCACAGAATGAATAGGTTGTAGGTCATGATGTCCTCCTGACATTCTCTTTGATTGTTTCCCCTAAATCTCTCTCTCCTCTCTTTCATCCTCTCTGTCTACTGCCTTAATCCAGGCTCTCTCTCATCATTTCTCACCCTTACCCCATCCTGCTACCCCTACCTTACCTACAGTTCCAGCCCCTACCATTCCTCCAGAGTGATCATGGAACATGCAGATCAGACTTTGTCTCTGCTGCTTAAAGTTCCTTAAAGATTCCCCATTTCTAGGAATGTTTATCATAGTCCCCCATAGCCAATACACATAGAATGCTTTAGATACACTAAAGCTGCTGCTGGTCCCTAAGTAATGCATTTTAATCTTCAAGCCTTTGCACATTATGTTCCCCTTGCCAGGAATGTCCCTACTTCCACTGTTCACCTGAGTGTTCCAAAGCAAATCAGATATTTCTGCCTTTGTGATGAGTTCTAGATTACTCCTTAAGACCATCTGAAGTAGACCTGGCTGTTACTTCGCATGTGTTACAGTACCTGAATGGTTTATAAATAACAACAACAGAAATAATCTATGCTGCTACCCCCACCATTTACTGCAGGTCTCTCCTGCTCTAACACTAGAGGGGACACTTGTAAAATACCACAGTAACACTATACTCATTTGCTCTCTTGTCCATTTCCTGCCCTAGACAGCGAGATATCTGAGGACAGGGACTGCCCTCTGCTCTTCTCTGCAGCCCCAGCACAGTATCGGCACCCAGCAGGTGCTAGTACATATTTGCTAAATAAAGGAATGACTTCAAGCTCCTACTTTAAAGTTTTGCAGCCGTTGGAAAATTCCAGTTTGGGCAGCTGCTCATGTCCTCTGTGCAAATAGGCAGTTTATCAATCCAAAGGTTGGCAGCAGATCTGCTGAGCCGAACTCAGCCCTCAGGCTTTTTCCCAGAGCCATCCCTCCACTCAAGTGGAAGCCACATCTGACTCTCCTGATAGAGGTTTCTGCCAGGGAACTAAGAAAGGCTCCATGGAGCCCCACCATTCCTAATGCTATTTTAAAAGCAAATTCAGAGTCAATGGTGATATTTTTTGCCTTTAAGAACAAGACAAATCCTTTGACAGAATAAGGTTAAAGAAGAAAGAAAAAAAAAACTCGTACTGCATTTCCTTTCAGCTGAATTGAAAAAAATCCCCAATCTCCCAGTTCCAGCTGGCAGACCGCTGGACTCTCAGCTTCCGAGGAGAAGGGGAGTGGAAAGATCAGCCCTCAGCAGCTGAGAACTTATTTTTGGTCGAACAGCTGGTGGAGGGATTGCTGGCGCCAGGCAGCGTCTCCCCTGCACAGTGTGTGGGGCACCAACACCATCTGGGCAGAGCACCCCTGTCCAGGCCCGGGCACCTTCCTCTTTCAGTGACAGTGACAAATCTGACTATCTTGGGGCCCAGCCAACCCCCATGGTCAAGGACCTTCTGAGGGACCCTTTGAGGAGAAAGGTGTGCTCAACACCCCAGAAAGGAGATTCCAGTGGAACTTCATTGCCGGCTTCAAAGGAAGCTCTCTTTTGGAAAAGGGGACAAGGAGGACCTCCTCTGTCCTGCTCTAAAGCAAAGACCAGGACCAGCAGGTGGAATTACATGGACACAGAATCTAGTCATTTCATTATGCAGAAAACTTCTCCAAAGAGAGGTCTCTCATGATGGATGGGTTGCTCCAGAACTGTTCAAACAAGTCTGGCTGACTGACCGTTTGCCAACAATTTTATAACAGGGATCTCTGGATAGAGTGAAAAGCACTTAGCCTCTTCAAAATCAGGAAGGCCAGTGCAGACTAGTTAGGGCTCAAATGTAATCACTGTGGACAGGCAACTGGGAAGAGGATGGTAACATTTTAACAAACTCCAAAGTGAATTTTTATACTAAATTACATTTTTAAAATTTCCTTTGATTAAAGCCACAGTGATTGCCAATCTTCTTTGCTTTGTGCTGAATCCACACTACCTTTTACAATGTTGATGTTATGTCCCAGGTTCAAGGTTTTCCACATAAAACACAAGAGAAGAGACGGCCTCTATCCACTTCTGCTCTTCACCAAGCTGTTACAATGGGCTCACTTCCTCACTTCTGCTTTCATTTTTGGTAACTTAGAACAACAGGAATAAAAAGTCCTAAGGACTACAAGAAAACAGAATGTTCTTCAAAGGAAGTTTTTCCATTTATATTCAATCCATATATCCAGTACTCCAAAAACATCTTCGTGTTCAATGTGGAGTATTTTTAAATGGAAATCTAAAGTGAAAGAACATGAAGTAGGGAGAAGAAAAAGAATCTTCACTTGCAGAGAGCCTTCCAGTCCAAACTCAGAGATCACTTGTTGTGCATCAGGCTCTACCTTAGCTGTCATCATAAACAAAGACAAACAAAAGCTGTGGCCCCTGTCTTTCAGGGATTTCTGAGAAGCATACTGAAGCCTGGCCAAGCAAGCTCTTCCAGAGAGACCCCGCGCCTCATGGCGCTCACACCAGTGCTCTGTTCACACCCTGCTATTCTCACCTCTTTCCCCACCAGGCCCCACCCACCCCTTGGCACAGCCTTGTGGACTCTGCAGGTCAACTGGCTTGCCCAATGGTTGCTTGTGTTACAAATGAGCTCAATTCAAGCAACATTTGTTCACCTCCCACAAAGCACCAGCGCCAATGTTAGGGCCTTGCAGGAGTAGTATTCAAAGGTGAACAGATTCTAAATATGTGTCCATTTGTTTGTTTATGCCTCAATTTATTCCCCAAGCATCATAGATGCCTTACAAAAATGAAACAGGACCAGGGAAAATGTCCTTTCTAGGGGAACATCAAGCCAAGAGACAAAGGTGAATGCACACATGCAGGCCATTAAGACTTACATGGTCGCTAAAATAGAACTGCAAAATTGATCCAACAGATGGATAGGACATGGTCTCCAAGCTGTCTAGAGATGGAGAACTCATACCAATGTCTGGAGTATTAAAGTATACAAGCTGGTACACAGCAGGTGCTCTAAATGGTCATTGTTGGGATGCAGACTGGGGGCATCAGTACCTAAGAGGTTGTGCCTCTGAGTATGAACATCAAATTGAGTCCCTTTGGTTGGAAGGGTCATGGAAGGTCTCATGTAAATCAGGCTACTTTGAAGGGTAGACTGCCCAAAGTCACCAAGCCAGTACTTACTGCTACCACTGACAGTACAATGCAAAAGGTACTATGAAGACAAATGTCACACAATGCTGGCAGCACAGTAGCTAAAACCTCTGTTTCAGAGCCAGACCCCAGATCTTCAGCTTCCCTCGGCTTGGGTGATTTCACTCATTTAACAACCCCAAAGTTGTACATGGAAGCAGTGTCTTGAAATACTACTAGCAGTAGTTCCTTTGGGTAAAGGGGCAAGGCCACTCAACAGGCAAAAACATGTCAGAAAATCTCTTCAACCCATACCTTCAACTCATACCTTACCTTCTAAGGAATCTGAAATGACCCATAATCATTCTCAACAGGTTTAACAGCTAGGATACTCCTTCAGGAGATTGCAGGGTAAGTTCTCAATGCATAATCTTCAAAAACAAATCCCATTTTCACTGGAACACTTGTCTGGTTTTCCTCCAAATAGTATTTTCTTTTAGTGATACAGCCTCTTATCACACCGAAGCTCCAAATATAGAACATGAGAAGTTATTGAAATGTTATATCTTCTTCCATTGAAATTCTGCATCTTTTTTCATGGCCCTTGCCACTCTGTGTAAATATACAGATTCATCCGAAGAACAACGGCACTGGCTAAGTGTGTGAATGGTGTCCTCCTGGAGGCCTGGTACTTACACCAAGGACAGAAACCATCAATAACAACAACACTTTCTGCTTGTTTCTGTAATGTAACTGGCCAATGTCCCAGTTAACAAGTGGAAAAAACATTTTAAAGGAAAGGAAGGTGGAGAATGGGGCCTCACACTGTGGAGATGGAGACATGAAAGGTTGTAGCTACGGGCCCCTGAAGGAAGGGGGAAGGGAACGAGCAGCACCACACTTGGTTTTCCAATAGAAACTGTGCAGGACAAAGTACAGACAAGATATCACCCACTTGAGCCTGATCGTACTTGGAGGGCCTTGTGAAGACAGATAGAAATGGTAATTTTTGTGAAATGTCATTTCTGATTTCAGCTTTTGTAGAGAAAGGTGCTGTGCGTGTAGGAGAACCACTTCATATTATTACTAAAGACATGTGCCTCTGAGACTCATTCAAGATTGGGCATCTACAATCTCAAGGACTTCAGCATTTTTCGAGGATGCAGGGCAAAGGAAGCTGAAAAGCACTCTCAAAAGTAGGCAAATGCATTTTCATTGGATTAGGGGGAGTTTCAAGTTGTCCTGTGCTTAAAGGTAATTTCTGTAGCCAGGGTGGATCCAGGGTCGGTGGACATGCAAGCAGTCTCAACATTTCACTAAAAATAGGAGGGGGGGTGGTCACAGCAATAACCTTTCTCACCCCAAGTTGAGAGGACTCCTTCATGCTCAACCAGGTCTGCTAGGGCCTCCCAAACAGCCTTAGGCTGTAAGTGTCTCCTTCTGCTCCACTCACCTCGCCACTGTTTGAATGACTTTTTTAAAAACACATCTCTGGCCATGTCATACCTCTGCTCAAAAATATGGTGAAATGTTCCCTCCACATTTTGGCCTCACCCAAATTTGCAGTCTTAATCCCTCCACTCCTTATCCCCTGTCTACATACATCCTGTGGTTTTGCCCCAGTGAACACACAGTTTCTCAGAATCACATTTGCTTTTCTCTGGAATGAATTCCCTCTTCCCTTACCCAATACAGCCCTTTGCAGACACACATGTACATGTGCGTGGGTGCGCACGCAGGTGCACACATACATGCATACAGCCCCACACGGCTAGACACTTCCAGTTAGGAGTCCTGCTTATCTTTTAAGACATACTCCCAAGGAGGAACACCCTCTGGAAAGCCTCCCATCTCCCCCAGGTCAGAACCCAGTATCCTCTTAGGAGTGTTCCTAGAGCACCCTGAGCTTGCCCTTGTAGTCACACTTACCAGACTGTTCTAGGTTGCTGTATGTATACTGCCTTCTGCCACTGGACTGTAAGCCAATGTGAAAGCAGAGATTGAACTGAAATTATTTTTATTGGTCCCACCCCCTTCCCATGCATCCCAGGGCCTAAGGCAGTGTCGTAAACATGGTAGATAGTCTGTTTTAATTGAACTGAATACGTAATTGCAGATCATTGATTTATGATCAGTAAGTATGGACATTATTAGAAATTGAGATCTAATTCAGAAAAATAACCTACAATATTAAGTTGAAATTTGAAAAGCCAACTCATATTTGCACCCTTCAGTACAAACTATTTAGAAAGTCACTGATATGGTTTGCTAGAGCAGGCTGTGAAAGAAAGAGGTCCCAGTCCATTACTGAGAGCAATGGAGGTATAGAAAACAATCTGGCTGTGGAATTGACTCTATCTCCTAGCTGCTGTGTGACTTTGGGGAAGTTGCACAGCCTTTCTGAGCCTTGGTTTCCCCTTCTATAAAATGGATATATGAATTCTGCCAGTCAAACAAGGTTGCTTAGAGAATCAGTCAGATATCATATATCAAGGGATTTAAGAACTAAAAATGTGCTATTCGAATGACAAAACTTACATAATTATTTTGAAATCCTACAGTGATAGGCAAATTTTTGTAGTTAATACAGCATTTATTCCCTTTTTTGGACTGTAAAGCAGGCATGAGCTGGGAAGAGCGAGAAGCACTATTTATGGTTTCACACCCCTGTGCTGATAAAGGGTCTGATACTTTGGGACAGCTCCTTTGAAGATACAAAATATTCTCTTGGGGGACCACAGGCTCTGGCTGCCAAAAATACAGTCCAGTGTTAACTTTGGTTTCTCTAAAATAAAAGCATTGAAAAATCTCTTTTAGTTTTGGAAAGGTCAATGAGAAAAACTCGCCATAACAAGGAAGATGAAGAGACTGGTAAAATATTCAAATATAATTATAAATATACAAGATGCAAATGCTAATAGTTCCTATTAAATTGCTAGAAACCCAACGCAAACACTAGATATGCTGTCTCAGGGTCTCTCTCATCTGCCGTTTGCTTCACCACCAGTTGCAGAAAGCCTAAATGACACAAGGCCTGTGGTCTGGCTGTGTGGCCATGCGTACATTAGGTTGCCTGCAGACCATATAACCACCCACATGGCATCTTCATGCCAGCCCCACACACGACATATGTAGTGACCATATTAGAAAGGCACACATGATATTCAGGGGCCAGCCACAAAACACCTACATGCTCACCTATTATCATGCGTGTTACCCATGTGCTAATCACACAGCTAGAGATTCATGTTGCCCATGTGCAAGTCATAAACAATACTGGATAAATACATACTAGCCATTCTGAATATTTATAATACCCATGCTACCATCAAATACATACAATGTCTCCATATACACTCTGTCACATAGAACTACATATTCCATGTCTGTACAATGGCCAAGTAGCTGCATATCTATAATACCCAGGTGCTAGTCACAACATTGTTACACAGCAACCCTGTGTCAGGCATGGAATTATTGTGCCAATTCCCTTCAAGATGGCTTCCTTTTGCCTAGAATACAAGACTTGCCTCCATTTAAAGCAAAGAAATGTCTCTTAGCTATACAGCAGTACGTGCTATAAAAATTTTAGGCTGAAGTCTGAAAACTCCATTATGGCAAGTTTAATGGAAAAATAATGCAGAAAAATGTCCCTGACCAATGGCAAAGGAGCAAACCGCAAACTGTAGTTGCAAAGCAGAAGGAAGGGGCCTTGACCTCTCTTCACACAGTGGATGGAAACCCTGGGATGAGGTGGGGGGAGTGCTCTGCTTTCTGTCCTCCCCTCAAATTCTCCCAGGACTTGGCAATAGCTATGGCCAGGGCTCAGGGCTTAGGAATTACAGAACATTCTCTACTATAGGAATGTTCCTTCAGCATCAGCTAATTTGACTCTCCTAACATCACAGGTGAGAACACTGAGGGGAAAAGTGATGGCCATGAGGCATGCCACTGATTAAGGCTAACATGTATTCACGGTGACATACTTCACCACCAGATTAGTTTTTCACTACAGAGTATACTTGGCTACTAAGCATATTTACTGATAACCAAAAAAAAGCATCATGGCCAGATCCAGAGAGAGGGAGGAAGTAGGAGGTGAAGGTGGAAAGTAGAGCTCAAGAGAAGGTTGGAGGTGGGCACCAGCAGGGAGGGACACTGAGCTGGGAGCAGGGCCTGGCTCAGTGCCTGCTTTGATATTGTCTTTGACACTAACCATCCTCAAGGTCTAGAGGAAGCCACCTTTTCTTTCTCGCTGAGCACTTCCTGGGCTATAAAAGGAGAAGGCTGGCCAGTACTATTGTTCTCACACTCAAACTTCAGACAGGTTTGGGAGGTATCAGCACCATTTGATGTGTAAGGAAGCCTGGCATACAGGCTGCTGAAATTTAAGGGGGAAGCAGACACATGTCCGTCCATTGAGTTGTGTCCAGCCTAGACAGTGCTCCTTCATTCCTCTCTCCCTTGGTTGCGAAGGTCTCAGATCAATGGTCATCACACAGGAAGGCTGGTCCTCACAGTCTCCCTCCCTTCACAGAGCTGAGCCTTCTGCTACAAAGACAACAGGGGAGGCTGTGATTCACCAAACCTCCTTACCTTGTTTTCAGAGCACTTCATGTTCATGCAGTGAGTTCTTTCAATTCTGAAAGCCTGAAAAGTAAGGCTAAACCACCAATTTTTAGAAATGTAGAGAAATGTTTCAGATGTTTCTATAGATCAGGAAATGTTCACTGCATGAATAGCACTGTGGCAAAACTAGGCCAGTGACCCAAGTCCTTAGTAAGTGGAACAAAGCATTTTAAAGACATCACCATCTTCCCACTCACTATTCTGTCACTTCCTTTCACGTGGGACAAATGACGCCATGAACAAAAGAGGCCGTGAATCAGTCTTCTTGGACTCCAGGGCACGGCAATCTGGGACACTGGGTGACAGATATGGTAGGAGGTCATGAAGGAGAATGGACATCTAAGCATGGTTTGCCAGAGGTCAGAAGGGTGGCCCTGGGGATGCGCCTGCCTCTTCTGACCACAGCATCCATACCTGTGTCACATCACTGGTAGCTTTACGTGGTTTCTAGCAAACCTTCTTGGACTCATTGGATTTACTGTTAGTAAAATACCCTCAGAATTATTAATGAGTGATGAAAAACATATTAATACCGTTCTAAGTAAAGAGACGATTTTGGTTTTCTCACCTAGAATGCCACAGATATATACAGTTGTCTGCTGGGTCCCAGGCAGTGCCTAAGATGCCTCGTATACCAGAGTACCTTCCCCCAGACAGGGACAGTCTAAAGAATCACGCCCATTTTCAGATGAAGAAACTAGAAGTTAAGTTGCCAAGAGCAAAAAGGGAGCTATGTGTCAGAGCAGGACTGGAATCTAGGTTTTCAGTCACAACAATGAGGAATAAAACTATTTTCTACCTGGGTTAAGTTGGGCTGTGTTATGGATGATTTAAAGGTTTCAGGGTGAAATAAAAGCTAAATGCAAAATTAGGTTAAACATTTTTTAAAATGTTATTATGGAGTTAAAATATAAGTAAATTCAAGAAATACTTCCCTCTGTTTCTGCTTTTTGAAGTCCCAGAACATGAGCTACATTTGAGAATCAGTAGGATTCACCTTTAAAACCTCAGTCAGTTAAGCATTCAACTTCAGTTCAGGTCATGATCTTGCAGTCCGTGGGCTCAAGTCCTGTGTCAGGCTCTGTGCTGACAGTTCAGAGCCTAGAGCCTGCTTCGAATTCGGTGTCTCCCTCTCTCTCTGCTTCTCCCCTACCTGCATTCTCTCTCTCTCTCTCTCTCAAAAATAAGCATTAAAAATTAATCTATAATTAATATATATCTATAGATACAGCTATTGCAAAAGGAAACAAATATGCTTTTTGACCCCTCACACTAAAGCTACACTGCCTTCTCTCACTGCCTCCAAAATAACCCAGAGTACATCTGGTGCAAGCACATCACTCCTGATTCAGAAGCTCCTGCAGTTGTTCTTAAGCCTGGCTATACATTTAGAATCACCCGGGGGAACTTGAAAAACTACAACTGCCAGGGTTCTCAGAAAAACACAGTTGGTCTGTCTGGGGTGGAACCCAGGTGATTCAGACAGACTGCCACCATTCTGAACAAGTGCTTGCGTTCAGTGATTCTCAACTGGAGACAAGTGTCTTCTAGGGGATGTTTGATAATGTCTGGGGACATTTTTGGTTGACCTGGCTGGGGTAGGGTGGTGATGGAGGTGATGGAAAGAGAGCGGGGTAGGTCAGGGTAGCTGCTCGACATCCCACAACACGCAGGAGAGCCCCCATCTCCCCAACAGAGAAGTACCTGGCTCCAAGTGCCAACTGTTGAGAAGTCTGCCTCTCCTTAAATACGATACTGAGGGTGTGTTGTGTGTGCTATCTGGAGCTTGATGCAGTGGAAAGAAACCAAGATTTGAACACTGAGCAGGTTTCTTTCACCTCTTGGATGCTCAGCTTTATTATCAGGAAAGTGGGAGATACCCTCTCTCCTGTCTTACAGGCTGTTTCCAAGCTAACCAGACAACGATGAAGCATTCCCTCAGCTTTACCTTCTTAGCCTTACAGAGCTTTCAAATCGAGATTTTCAGATGTCTAGAAGGTTCCCTGGTGTGGGGAGGGCAGTAAATCTATGAGAACTCCCAGGTAGCAGTGCCATGGAGCATCCTCTAGCCTGGCGGTGAAGGTGGTCAGCTGTGCAGAGCAGCAATTGCTAGAAATGCAAAAACTCAGGCTGCCCCCTAGACCGGCTGAATTAGAATATGCATTTTCCCAGCCTCGTCACCCCCACTTGCGATTCACATGCAAATTAACATTTGAGAGGCATGGCTCAACCTGCTGCAGGTCAGCTTATGCCACCAGTTCCCTGCAGACTCTGAAGGCTCTAAAACAACAACAACAACAACTCTGAAAAGAGTCTCCTCAGAGGGTTAGCACCATATTCTCCTCTGGAGAAGGGCATCTAACACAATTCAGAGATCCAAAGCCAAATGCATTTCACCCCATAGTTTTGGAAATAAAACCATGTGCTCACATTAAATCAGACCAGTGGTTTTCAAAGTGTGTCCAAGTCAAGGTGGGTCCCACACCCCTGGCGTGATTTAGAAGCCCTCCAGGTACTTGCAATCCAGACTAAAGTTTGAAAACCACTGGAGCAGCCTACAGCCCTTGTGAATATAGGTGTGAATGCCCACAGATGTGAATGTTCACAGTCTTTGATCCAGTATGGCCACCACTTCTGAGAATCTCTCCTAATGAAAGAACCATTCCTCTGTTGTTGGACAGTTCTGTCAGTCATGTTCTAATACACCTAACAAACATCATCCTACAACAGTCTCTTTTTCTTTCTGGCTTCAGTCTACATCTTCCTAAAGCCTAATCAGAGGAAAGTAATTGATGCAAAACTAACATGAGACAGTGAAAAAGTCTCGAATCAGGCAGACCTAGATTGTATCCTGCACTTAGCTATGAAACTCAGGAATTATTTCACCTCTGAGCTCCAGCTTCCCCATCTGTAAACTGAAGATGATAATACTTACCTCATAGAACCATTATCTCAGTACATCCTCACTTATCATTATTTTTAATAAATAGGCAACGATACTGACACATACTTGAATGGTGGCTTTGTTCTGAAATTTTAAGAGGAATTGACACAAGGCTGTCCCTCCATCCCCACTCTCACTGAAATACCCACAGATGGAGCCACTAAGGAATGGGTTAACTATGAAGGGAGGAACATTTCTCCAGAAAGCCACCCTCCTCTCCCGGTCTCCATGACAGATTCTTTCTCCATTGCTATTTACACTTAATACCTTTGCAAGCTCCCTTCGTTTGCTCTCTCCACAATTGTTGATGTTCTGTCCTTCACCTGATTTTTAGGACACCTCCCCTGGGGTGAGTGACACGTGCACAAGTCACTCAACCAGTCTTTAAAGCTAACCACTCCTACCTTTGAATCTCCTTAACTGCACCCCCCAGCTTCAGACCTTTATTTCACTGACTTCTGGAAATTTCCCCCTGTATTGTCCAGGGAGGACCTGGATGCCACACAGCCCACACTGAACTTGCAGTCCCTTTCTCTGATGCCAGGACTCCCAATCTCCTAACAAGAGAATAATCTTTTACAATTGCAGACCTGATCTTCTCACCCCCTGCCACACTCTGCCCCAGTCATAAATCAAATCCAGAGTGTCACATCTCCCCCCACCCACCTCGTCCCCTAACCTGGCACCTTCTACCTGCGATGTGCCACCCACCCTTCTGATAGGTTCTTTTCTCAAGCAAACTCGAGTTGGGCTGCTGTGAACTCCCCTCAGCTAGGCCTGGCTTTTGAACTTCCGTGTTCATCTCTATTTGCCCAATTTTAGCAAGAACCACACTAAATCAGTTCAACTGGAACCCCCCCTCAATATCTGATCACCCTCAATAACTGATGAGGGATGTCTGATTGCCCTGACCTGCCTTCAGCAAGAATCCTACTGGGTGCGTTTACCCCTGATGTTCCATCCTAGTCATTTTCCATGCACTGACCCCCAGCAGGCTCCTTAGCTATAAATCCTTATTTTTCCTGTTGTATTTGGAATTGAGTCCTGTCTCTCTCCCCTACTGCAGAGTGGCCACCCTTGAATAAATTCTTCCTTCTAGTAATCAATCCTGGTTGCATCCTGGAAATATCTGGAAGCTTCTAAAAAAAAAAAAAAGGCTGCTTATGTCTGGCTAGCGTCTCAGACTAGGTAGTTAAACATCAGAATAGGTGTGGGGGAGTGAACAGGAAGTGTTTTAAACTCCACAAGTGACCTCACTGAGCAGCCAGACTTGAGAACCTCACCACCTAGACAAAGAAATCAATTCTGCAGAGACTATCCTGAAAGGCTACACTGACCATCATTAGGGTGTTTATCACCTTGTACTATCATTTTTTGGAGGACAGGGATTCTGGCGTTTCAGTCTTTGGATTTCCAAAGTGGGTGGCAGGATGCCTGGCCATTTTTTGAACTGATCCGCAGGAGTCAGAGCAAGCAGGCTGGGGTAGAGGATGACCGTCTGGTTTCAAGGCAGGCGGCTACTGCTTCTCCCATTCACAAAGGCACAGGGGTTGTCACATAGTTCCCCAGGGTGACAAAGCCCTACGTGTCAAGCATTTCCAACTTAAGGTACAAGCTCTGGGCTCACGGCTTTCCTAAACTGGCAGGTAAATTTCACAGCATTTTAATGTGTAGCTGCATGAAACATGGGTGGTCTAGAGTCATTGATTTGGGGGTGGGTCTCAGCTCTGCGGGCATCAGTCACATGAACACACATTCCCTGCCCTCCATGCCCCTGGGAAAGCAGTTGGGGTGAGTAGATGCAGAAGGTCCCTTTCCATCTGTAACATCCTTCAGAACTCTGACAAACAAAATAGAAATGCGTGGCCTTAGTGGTGCATAAATAAAGCAGAAGTTATCAAAATGAGGATGACAGTGGTCAGCAAGGAAATTCACAAAGGCAACCAGGTTCAGAAGTAGCCTGCGATTTTACAACCCATCACTGGGCTTTGTCTGAAAAGATTATTGAAAGAAAAGAGGTATGACTTGGGGTCAGAAGAATAATTCCAATCATGCTTCTTGGAATAATGCACTTTATATTCCTTTTGATTTCAAGGTGTCTAATACAGTTTCCAAAACATTCTTGCAAATGTCAAACTCCTTGTCAACCCTAAACCACCTGGAAAAAAAATAACTGACAGGCAGCTAAATTAAGGAGCTATAATTTTGCTGAAGTGTTTCATGGACCTTTTAAGCCACAAGAACCAAAGTGGTATTGCTTCAGTAGAGCCCAGAAGCTACTTGAGTTAGAATAGACCACAAAACCTGCGCTCTCTCTCTCTCTATCTCTCTCTCTCTCTCTCTCTCTCTCTCACACACACACACACACACACACACACACATACAAATAGTGGTAACTGTCTGAAGAGATGAATGTGTAAATCAGCTTGAATATGGTGATCATTTCATAGTATATACATGTAGATCAAATCATCAAATGTACACAATTCCTAATTGTCAGATATACCTCAACTGAAAAAACTTGACCCTGTTTGATATGAACCAGAACTCTTTTCCATCTCAGGACCCTATTCACCTTACGTGTCATTCTGAGCTTCCCTTGACCCACAGCACAGAAGCAATCCTGTGAGGCTGAACCCCACCCTCATTCCCTGCAGCCATCTTGCTTCCCAGATGGCAGCAGAACTGGAAAGCATCCTTCCCTAGATAGTCCTGACCCAGCCATCAACTGGCTCTGTGGACCTCAGGCCTCGACTATTCTGCCTCATAGGACAGGTGACTGAACTAGGTTTTCTCTCATTGATGCTACCATAGTTCTAGGAAAGCTCCACACTGCTCCTTTTTTCAGAAAAGGGACAGGAATTCTATTGTCATTCCAGCAGTTCAGGAGAAGACGGCAGTTCTAAAGAAGGAAAACGTGTTTAGGAAGCTGAACACCTACAAGGAGGTTGGCCAGGAAGGGAGGGAAGTGGGATCCAAGGTGGGTAGGAACTGGTAAGTCAGCAGGGGGCTGACTTGTGACTTCAGTCTGCACTAACAGCTCACTGGTGGCAGAGTTGGACCTCTTGCAAGCATGGCTTTGTCCTTCTATGACTGGTAGGGTGTGTCCACTTAAAGAGAAGAATTACCATTCTGGCCCTGAATGACCCCCTCAAGACCTTTGCCAGCTGCCAAATATGAAAAAAGAGCAGAGATGTTTGCCATGTGAAATTGTGGCTAGTGGCCCCTAAAGGCCCGTTGGCCAGATTTTCATGAGATGCTCTGGCAAAGCCCTCTCCTGGCACCACCTTCACAACTCCAGGTCTCCCAATGAGAGGCAGGTGTAGGATGACAGCCTCTGGTCATACTGCAAATCGGGCACTCAAGGTGTGCCACCCTCCTAGGTCAAGCTGAGCCTCTATGCCAGCTGCTACCGATGGGTCTTGGCACTAAAAGCAGTCCATGGGAGACTCTGGTGACAAGCATCTCCTCAAAACCAGCGTGGGTTGAGGGATAAAGACTAAGGAAGGCATGGCCTTGGACTCTTAGCCTAAAGATCCAGGAGAACCACTATGCAGGAGAGGGGATGCATAGGGGCAGAGCTGTCTCCTAGTCCAAAGGCTCCTGATTGCTGGCAGTGTTCAGTGACTTGCAGAGACAGCCAAAGGAAGGGAAAGAGGTCACTCTTTCTGTTGAAGTGAAAATAAAAACCCACAACCAAGTAATATAGAACAATTCTTGTCCTACTCAAGTAGTTACTGCAGGCCACTTAATCTCATTGGGCCTAAGCTTCCTCAACTATAGTGTAGGCAGGGAGACCCCTACCTCATAAAATGAAGTGGCTCTCAGCATTACTATTCTCCAATTACATTTTACTTACTTTACCTATTGGTGATCTGGGCCCTGCAGGTCTGCTCTGGGCATCTAGGATCACATCAGTGGCAGTACATGAGGTGGGGCAGGGAGCAGACCAACCCAGAGTGATTTTTCCAGATTTGGGGGATGGTCCTATCTTCCGGGCTCTCTGACACAGTTCCTAGATCTCTAAGGAAAAGCATGGGTCTCATTAGCTTCCTGAGGGTCTGCCTGGCCTCTGCTTCAACACTGCAGGTGGAACAGAATCTAGTACCCTGAGCATTACAGGGAGGGTGGGGCAACCCCTCGGTGGTTCAGTTAGCAACTGCAGAGAGAATGCCAGAACCTACAGCATCTAGCCCCAGGGGTGGAGCAAGCACGTTCCTGCCTACCAGCTTGGCCTCCAAGATAGCCCAGGGGCCTGTGAATGTGAAGAAGGGTGGTGGAAACTCTCCGGGCAGGGACCAGCATGAGACCCAGCTCCAGGATGGAAGCTTCACGGCCCTCTTCCTCCCAGCTCTTCTGAAATTTTCTGGGAATTCTGCAACTCAGGCCACATCCTTTCTGAGGCCCCAGAAATGGGACCAAAACAAAACACCTGCTGATGATTTATCCCGCCAGAGCAAAAAAAGCTACAGGATGTAGGGAATGGGCTGTTCTATGTTAGGAAGAGGTGGATCCAAGAGAAAAGGGGGGAGGGAGAGAACTAAGGACACCAAAGTAAAGCTGGAAGATGATCATGGGCCAGAGGGAGGTGGGAAGAAAGAAGGATAAAGGCAGGAAGGCTGAGCGAGGGCGAGGTTCGGGAGATGCACTGCAGACCCAGCAGCTTTTCAGGGGTCAGGGGGCAGGCAGATACAGGACATCCATCCATCCAAACAAAAATTACCAAGTACCTGTTGTGGGCCAAGCATCTTACTTGTTACTTGGTTTCTAGAGACAGAAATGAAAAAACCACAGTCTTTAGAAAAGGAAAAAAAATGTAAGCTACAGGTAATTGCATTTTCCCATCCTGGGCTGTCCCTAGAAGGGTCCAGAATCCAGGGCATTTCAACCAGCATGGGCTAACCAGGATAGCTGCACAGGAAAGGGCCACACCATCAATGTATTATATAGGTCCCTTGGAATAGCCTAAAATAAAGCAATTTCAAAACTGAATGCTAACGATGCCAAGGGAAGTGAGGTTCATGCCCTGTGGCTGGTCCTTCCACACACAGTGCAGGGAGTGTTTTCTCCAGTTGCCTATGCAAAAGGCCAGGCCTCCTCTAAACCCTGTAGACATTGTTCTAGAAATACTTCGGACAGGAGGTGACCCTTTTGAGTCTTAAGTCATGAGGATTCATATCCCCAGACAAAGGGGAAGAACACATTCTATGCAGGGAAACAAGACCCAACAGAACCCAAAGCAGGCAAGAGCAAGTGTGGTCCAGCTGTGCGTGGAACATGCTGGGAGATGCAAGGGAGATGAAACTGAAGAGAGAGACCAAAGTCAGTGTCGAAACCCATGCTCTCCATCATGTGTCTTTTTTCACTGAAACTTTTCTCCCCCCATTGCACATGAATGCTTTCAGGTTAGGTGGACTCTTCACTTCATTATAGGCCCACTCTCTCCTATGGCCTAGACCAGTCAATAATTACGGTACCAGTCTGCCCTTTCTAGGCATCCAAGTTCAGTTTGTGATCTGTGATCCAAATAAGAAGGAACCTACTTTGCTACCTCATGAGGATCAATGTGCAGCTGCAGACTGGACATAAATGGAGCCTGGCACTCAGAGAACAGCTGATGTCACAAAAAATACCCTGAGGATTACTCTTAGACCTGGCAATCCTGCATCCAAGGATTTATCTTAACAAAGTCACTTTTAAAAGCTACAGTGTTATTTATATGGCCCAAGAATGATCAGTCGGTTTGTCACAACAAAGGGGCTACCACTAGAGGCCGTGCCGCTCAAGCTGTGTGTTTTGGACTCCCAAAGGACTATGCCAGGCTGGGAGCAAGGAGACAAGAGGGTACACAGGTGTGGGAAAGAGAGAAGGTGGAGGCAGCCCGGGAAAGAAGGAGGGGCCTTCCTGCTGGGGACCAGGATGGTCAGGAAATGACCGACAGCAGGCCTGGCACAGGGCAAGGCCTCAGGCTTTTAGCCCGTCAGGGTAGGTGAAGCTCCCATCCCCACCCCCACACCATGCCCCCTGTGCTGATGCCACCTGTGAGCGAAATGAGAAGCTACTCAGGTTAACAAAACTCGGGAGAACAGGGATCTTGCCGTCGTGATACATCACTGCAGATTTAGTATCTGTTCTGGGTTTCTTGTTGCTTTTTCCATTGAGTAGCCTTTTTCCGATAACCTCATGTTGAAGACGTACAGAAAGGTCAGATGTTGAGCTAACAGGAGGTAAAGGGCAATGCCCCAGAAGCTGACTTCCCCCTGGACAGGCAGGAAGCTTCTCCAGTGGAAAGCAGCAAGTTGCCAAATGTCTAGGGACAGGTGGTCAAGCATGTAAAGCCAGTCACACAAAGGAAGTGTTTTGCACTCACTGAAAATGACAAGTATGAAGGTTACAAAGTAATGTGGGGGAAGAAAGCACTAATAATGTTGTGAAAAACATCTAGCACAAAAAAGTCTCTATATAATGTCATCCATGTAAAAATGATGTAGGCTATGGGTAATTTTTCAAAGTATCTTTATTGTTACAGCGTTGTCTTAGTATTACAATCCCGTTTTACATAACACACACACACGCACACACACACACACAGTGGTTCTCAAACTACAGGGTTGGGCTGGTAGAGTAGTAATCTAACTTCGACCTGCCTGGGATCACTTATAGGGCTTGTTAAACTCATTGCTCAGCCCGTCCCTAGGGTTTCTGCATCAGTAGGTCTGGGTTGGGGCCCAAGAATTTGCATTTTTAGGGGTGGCTTAGTCAGTTAAGCATCCAACTCTTGGTTTTGGCTCAGGTCATAGTCTCACAGTTCATGGGTTCAAGCCCCGTATCTGGCTCTGTGCTGACAGTGCAGAGCCTGCTTGAGATTCTCTCTCTTCCTCCCTCTCACTCTGCCCCATACCCCCTCAAAATAAATAAACTTTTAAAAAGAAGAGTTTGCATTTTTAGTAAGTCTCCAAATGATGCTGGTGTCAGTGGGCCCATACTTTGAGGATCACTGGGCTTGTGTTTGTCTCTATGAAAGTATGAACCTTGAACTGCTGAGGAGCATGTCAGGAGCTAATATGGCGAGGTCTCTGGGGTTGCTGCCTTGACCAGAATGTCCCTCATGGCTTACAGAAATAGAGAGACTGTTGCAGATGGGTGAGGTGCCACGGCCCCCCTCGTTTCTGGGACTGCAGTACTCCCTAGTGGATACTCCTTTAAGGCAGCTGCCCATGTAAGGAATCTCTCACTGGGTGACTGCTTTTCCACATCTGCTCTTCTCTGCAATCCCCTAGAAACCAGAACAAGGCCCATGAGTGTTCCACCCCCACCACCGGCTTTCATACAGGAAGAAACCAAGGCCCAGAGTAGACAACCATGCAGTTGGCTACTGGCAGATCTGAAACTAGAACCCAGGGTTCCTGGCTCCTGAGCCATAGGTCTTTCTCTCCCATTATGCTCTGTGCTCTCAAAAACCAGTGGAGCTCCTCTGCCAACGTTCAGTCAGTGATAAAGACATCTGCTGGCCCAGCCACCCACAGCCTTTCACCCCGAGCAGGTGTTGCTGATTAGAAGCTTCTGTGCTGGGGCCAGCACGCCCAGTGTGGGGGTCACATGCATGCTGCCACTGCCCAAGTTCAAAATGAGACCCTCCTGGACCACAAGTGCCAGCACTGCCAGGAAACTTCTTCCTGGGGTCTGTGCTAAGCGGTGCCCAGCTGGTTGGCCCCTGGGAGACTCTGAACCCCCCCCCACTCACCCAGCACTTTGGTATTCATGACCCTCCTTTGAAAAGGCATTTTGGCAGCGGGAGTTTGCCCTGTGAATTTGCCATAATTAAAGCCACCCAGAGAGACTCAGCAGAGGCTCAAATCTGATTTCAGAGCCTGAAATCAGTCGGCCCAGGGTTCTGAAAGGCACACATTGCCTGCTGTCACCTAGCTCCAGTTCACAGACCTCCAGTGGTCTCTATGAGACATTTTGGTACCATATCTTGCCGGGTACATGCAAACCCAAAAGGTCGCAAGTGTGGAGTACATTTTTGGGTAAAAATATCTGCATTCCCTACTTCATATACCGCCCCCGTCCAGCCTTTTCACCCATCCAAAGGATACAGAGAAGCCATGCCTTCTAACAGAGTTCTTTACTGATATTGTAATAAACTTTTGCTGAAGTGAACAAAGAATCAATATCTGTTAATGGAAAAAGATTGCTACTAGTATTATGAGAGAATCTGGTTCTTAATAGGTCAAACTGTGCTTCAAATTGGAGGCCCCACATAGATGCTGGCAGAAATCTCCTTAAAGGGGATTCAGGCCACCTTCAGGTTTGGGATTTTGCCAGCCAAGAATGTCAAATGTAATTAATGTAAAACCATGCAGGCAAACTGGCCTGGTTTTTACCCTCTGGCTGGGTCCACCTGTATAGCAGGTGAATTATTCCCAAAAAACAATCTTTTGATCATTACCTTCAGTAAGATGGATCACCATGGATCTTTCACACAGCTGCATAACATGAAATGTCATTAGAAGTTAAGACATAACTTTGTAGCCCCATTATACAGATGAGGAACCTGAGTCAGATCCAGAAAGCTTGACTGGCTTGCCCAAGGTCTCACAGTGAATAAATTTGGGCTTAGACTCAGTCTTCTTGAGCCCCACATCCTTCTACTTCTTTCTCAAAATTTCAGAAAAGTCTTTTTTTTTAACCTATGTGCAATGATACAGTGAAGAAGGCACCTCCTTATTGCCTGTGCCTATCTCCAGGAATATCTGCTTCCACCAGAATACAATATCCTTAAGGAAAAGGACTTTTGACTATTTATTTATTTATTCAGTACTTAGCCTATTCCAGTTCATTGTTTACAAGCACGGGATGCTGGTAGTTATGAGTGACAACTCTAACCTCAATCAAAGCTGATATAAAGCTAAAACTGGTTTAAAAGTTTCAATGAAGTGAGAAATAGGGTTTCCTTGGGGTTTGAAGTGCTTCATAATACTAATATGCATTTATTACTTGCTGTGTATCAGGCTGTTCTGTAACTTACATGGAGTAACTTATATATTGCTTACCAAACCCTAGAAGGAAGGTGCCATAGTTGTCCTCATTTTACAGACTGGGCAAGTCAGGCCAAGGAGAGAAGAAACATGTGATACTAAAGAGCACATACCAAGTGGCCCAGCAGAGATTTGAGCCCAGACCATATGACAGAAGAACCCATGATACTAACATTGCTATACTGCCCGTGGTTACGTGCCTGACTAGAAAGGTAGGTGCAGTCCTAAAGGTGCCTTGCCATTAGGTAAGCCAAGTCACTTGCTGTTCCTGGTTGGATTGTAGGAGTGAGGGCTATGAGGAGCCCCTTAAACCATGCCAGGTATGTCAAAGCCCTAAGGAATACATCATCTTATGTGTACAAATTGCCCTAATGTTTGCCAAATGGTTCAGTTAAAGGAATAGATGATCTATCTACTAAGCACCAATGAACTGCTGAGACCATCAGAAGTGTAAGTCTGCAACCCAGAAAGGCAAGTCACTAACAGAAACCTCAACCAATCAAGTCAAGTTCCAGGAAGATGCGATCATTCCAGGGCCCTTTAGAAGTTCAGCCTTAATTGGATGGGGAGGGAGACACTATTATTAAGCAGGAACCCATGTTAGTAACCACCCCCATCTTAAAATCCACACTGAAACTTCCTCTAGAATGCGGATTCTGTGGACCGAATTCCACTATGCGGAGAAGTGAGGGGAGATCCCCTCCTGCAGTGGCAAAGCACAGGAATGACTCTGTCCCAGCATTTGTAGAAGTCCTGAGGACTTGGATTTGCCCCCCAACCCCCAGCTTGCTGTTGGTCTTTGAGGGGTGGCAGACACCTGCAAGGTTTACCTGTGTGTCCCCTGTTCCCATTAGCGAGGTAGCCTCTTGCAGGGAAAGAGACAGAGCGAGCTTGATGCCCAAGTTACCAACAGGCTGCCAATCTGAAAAATCCAAAGCCGAAGGACCTGCTGCTGGTTAATGGGCATGACCCATTAATCCTGACTCTTTGTTGCTGTTCTGCTGTTGAGGATGTGCGGCCTGCCTTCAGTCTCTGCCTCCCCAAACATGTCCTGTTCCTATAGAGGCACCCACAGAGTCTTTGGCTCCACAAAATGCCATCCCATTGGGGTGTTCAGAGAAACATATAAGCATATAAATTCATGTCCACTAGTGCCCCAGCGATGGAGCTTTTCATCCACTTCAAGGGCCAAAGATCCATTCCACGCAAGCATATGTGTTGTACATGCCAGTGACTCCTGGTAGAGTTAAGGCTAACAGTAAGTCAGATTGCTACAGAGCTGATGCTAGCCTTAGTTTTGTCTTTTAAAAAATTTGAGGGGGGGGTGCTTGGGTGGCTCAGTCAGTTAAGTGTCTCACTTTGGCTCAGGTCATGATCTCGTGGTTTGTGAGTTCGAGCCCCGCATCGGGCTCTGTGCTGACAGCTCAGAGCCTGGAGCCTGCTTCAGATTCTGTCTCCATCTCTCTCTGCCCCTCCCCTGCTCATGCACTGTCTCTCTCTCTTTCAAATAAAAATAAACATTAAAATTTTAAAAAATTTTTTTAATGTTTGTTTTATGTTTGTGTGAGAGAGAGACAGAGCACCCAGCCACCTACAGCTCCGTGATCCTGTACATCAGCAGCGGGAAGGGCACAGAAAGACCTACACTGTACTTTCACCTGTCATTTACCAGCTATAAGACCTGGGGCAAGTGATTTAATATTTCTGAGACTTAACCAAACACAGAGCCTGATGTGGGGCTCAAATTCATAAACTACAAGATCAAGGCCTGAGCCCACGTGGGATGCTTAACAGACTGAGCCACCCAGGTGCCCCAGCTAGCTATTTTTGTCCTATATTTATTGTGGAGGGTGAGGCGGGAAGATACCAGAAAGAGAGGAAAAAGCAGAAAGTGGAGGAGCAGATATGTGTCTGTACAAACCAATTCTTAAAATTCTTTTGTCTGTTCAAATATGCAAGAAATCTCAAAGATAAAACTGAGGGAGAAATACCAACTAAATGGTTAAGCTCTCTGAGCGTTTCCAAGCAAGGACCCCTGACCCGGCCACCTACAGCTCCGTGATCCTTTTCCTGCCAATGTACAGCAGGAAGAGCACAGAAAGACCTACAGTGTACTTTCACTTGTCATTTACCAACTAGTGGACCTGGGGCAAGTGATTTAATATTTCTGAAACTTAATCTAGTAAATCGGATGCCTAAGACCTTCCTCGTAGAGTTCTGTAAGACACATATGTAAAGCACCCAGTCTGGATCCTGGGGCATAGAATGCGCATGTGAGCAATTGCTTTTATTTCATTTCTAACACAGAGCAGCAGAGATGCTGGGGTCTCTCCATGCCCACGGAAGCAGCCAACCAATCCCATACCACACAGGTCCTGGATTTAGAAGCATCACTATTTCCCCCTATACTATTCCTATCCATAATCCCTAAATTATATTCTGCGAGATCACTTCTGCACTTTCTTATCACAAACTCCACAGGCAAAGTGTTCTGGGACCAAAAGGATCCTAGGAATTTGGCCTGGAGAACAAAAGCCCATCAGCTCACCTGCACTGAACAGAAGGAGGCTTGACTTCTCCATCAATCAGCCTAATAGCAGGGGAAACGTCTCCACTGCTGTTCCCTGTGTTTGCAGATAAGCCAGGACCAGGGTGTGCGACATGCCGGGGGAGGGCAAACACCACGTCCAAGGATGCTAAGGTGACAGGAGTCACACACCTGCCTCAGGTCTGGCCCACAGTCTTTCTGTGGATTCTGAAAGCCAGTGCCCACAAGACTGACCCCACAGCCAAGGCTGCACTTCAGTGGCCCTCCTCATGCCCTGTACCTGCTCAAAACTGCACAGCCTCCATGGCCTATCCCATCAGGCCCATGCTCCTCCATCTGACTGTGAGGGCCCATCATGATGTGACCCATTCTCACTGCTCCCACCTGATCCCCACAGCCCCTTGACATCTGCCTTCTCTCCTAGTGTCCCCAGAGTTCCACAAACTGCATATGTCTTGCCCCTGTGCCTCCTGTCCTACTGGCTTCTTTCCTGGAGCACCCCACCTCCTCTCTCCAGAAAAACCTATCTCAACGTCAGCCAAGGGCCAGGTCCTGCCCTACTTCCTCCATGAAGCCCACCAAGGCAGCAACACAGAGCCGTGTCACAGCACGGTCAGGTAGACCTAGCTTTGTACCCAGTTCCCAGCTAGCCAGCTAATTGTGGACAATCTACCTATCCTTTCCAGTCCTCCACTGACTAGAAAACGACAGCAAGAGTAAGTGCCTCATGGACTGGGTGGGGGTTGCTAAATAAGATCATGCTAGTAAACATGCACTTAGCACAGTGCTTGGTACACAGTTAAACCTTTATAGGATACCCCATTTTTAATTTGAAAGGAGTCTTAGCTAGTTCTAGTTGTCTGCCTCAACTTTTAAGCCCATAAATGGCAGCTATTATTTTAATTATGATTCCCTGCCTATTCCAACCTTCTCTTACAAATTCCCGTAGCGCCTATAGTCTGTTTCACATCGTTCAGTGTTACTCGTTTTGGTTTTTCATATCTTAGCTTTGTCTAATTGTAGGTTTGCTCCCTTTGTTCACATCCAGAGAGAGGGAGGTGGGGTAGATTCATGTCGACTGAATCATTTCTGTCACTGGGAACACAGTGTATGTCTAAGTCATATTCTCTGGGATTCATTTTAGTTCCCTAGAAATCGGGGAAATAGCGCTTGCCCTACTTACCTGATAACATTACTGCAGGGAGAGGATGCGGTGGTATATGTACAAGCATGTTACAGCTGCAAAGCACTACAAATGCCGAAGGAATCTGTTTATCTTATTTGCAAACGTGGTGAAGATAATCTCTGTGGAGTTCACTTGGAAAATTACTCTAAACACTTTCAGCTCAATGAGGCCTGTGATTGTAATAGTCTATTTCTTAATTCCTAATTGGACCCCTCTGGCTCATATGGCAGCAGCTGCCCAGCAGGGCCAATGATACCCAGTGAGAAAGCCTCAAGCAGAGCTGGAGGTGAAAGGTGGTAGGACCCACTGCCCAGATGAGAACAGCTCCTGGAGCCCTCCAAGGCAGCGGAAACCCCATGTGCAGAGGCGGAGGTATCAAAGGGAACAAAGAAGCTCGTGGCGGAGGAACAGGGGTTGGCAGAGAAAAGGCAGCCTGGCAAATTGTGTACAGCCTTATGTGCCATGCTGGGGCGCCCAAACTCTACCATGGCCAGGGACCAATCTCCTTTTCTCCCTTCCCAACTGGTAGGAATATATCTCTTTGCTGCTGTTTACTTGTTTTAGGCAAAAAGCTAAGAACAAGACACAAACAATTATGTCACTCCCAAAGTGTAGGGACCATCTGGGGGAAGTCTTGTGCCAATGCTGCCTTCATCGCGTGTGGGGTCAGGGAAATTGGGGAACAAGGTGAGGGCCGGCAGAGGAAACTAATGACATTTCTCCTGTGTCCAACACAGAGGACAGCCGACTGAAGCAGATGTCCTCCATAATGTCTGTGCTTCCCCAATCTTAAATCTGTACCACCTCTAATGGCTGACATGGCAAATTACTTCCTTTCTGACTTTCAAGTGTCTTCTGGTATTTATCTCCTTCCTGATCTTGTCCCAAAATAATATACCCTAAAAATAACCAATGAATTAAGTTTTTATCAGCCATCTATCATGACACAGAGAGCTCTGTTTCTTAGTCAGAGTTGCAGAGAGGGTACAGGGCCCATGCATGGCCTGAAAACATCCCCAGATGATTATGAAATGCCCAGGTGGAGCAGCATTAGGATGGTGAACCAGTAAGCATCATTTTTAGGAAGGTCCAAAGTCAGAAAATGATTAGAATTATGGAGAAGAACCTTGGATCATACTTAAGATACACTTTCTAATGACTAGCCAGCGAGTGTGCACACATGTATGTGTGTTGGTACATCCCAGAAAAAAATACCAGAATCTTTATTTCTCTCCTGGCCACATATTTGCTCAAGAAAATATTGCCACACTGCCTAGCTCATTTGGCAGGAGAATAGATTTACGTGCCAATCCACAGGCTGACCCACAAGACCTCACAAATAAAAACCATAAGGCATTTTTAACAAAGTACATTTTCCTTCTTGTTTTTCACTGTGACAAGCAATGACATTCCCCTGATATTCTGGATACATAACATGAACTGGAGAAGATAAGGGTCATGGAGAGTCCCAACTCTATCTTGGCCAGGGGACTGATATTTTTCCCTTCCCGACATGGACTGGCAGGTGAAGAAGAAAAAAAGTGTTTAGGACAAGGGAGAGGCATTGTACAGGTCACCAAAATGTGGGCCCCTTCAGGCTATAGGCCAGGCCTTCATTCTCTGTGCTGACAGGGTAGGTGATGAGGTTTCTACTCTTAATGGTCATTACTATTGGATGGATACATGAATTAATGACAACTGATATCTCATTAAAAGAAGAGTATTTCTAATGGTTTCAATGTGGAATCTCTCTCCTTAGTAGCCTCAGCCATTGAATGATTCTTTGCCTATCATGCTATTTCTCAACACATGAATGCTATGCCACCATATGTAACAGAACCAAAGAATTCTATCTTGAGGAACACTTTTTCTCTTAGGAAATAGTGCCATATAACAGAAGGAGCATGAAATTTAGAGCCAGAAAATCTAGATTTACATCTTGCCTTGGCCACTTACTGACTGTGTGATCTTGGGTAAGTCATTTCATTTCTAGAAATGTAATGGTTTGCTCAGCAATAAAACAAAGGTACTAATTATCTAGTTGTTGAGACCATGAAAACAACACATGAAAACAATTTGCAGCTGCAAAACGTGATACAAACGTTGGTTGTTATTAAACCAGAAAGCAAAAACAGTTAACGCAAGTTTAAGACCCTGTCTACCCTTACTGGGGATTCAACAGGTCTCCTCTTCAACAAGAATTGAATGTATGTGCCAAGTATCCATCAATAATTAGATGATGGGACTTTGCCTGTGTGGATACTTCAGTTATGAATTCGTGGTTTCATAATCACATAGGAGAATGGGTAAATGGCTGTCTTCCCTTTTTATCTACGATGAATTATATAAGGATGATTTTAAACTTGTAAGTATGATGAATAATTCTCACATACATATTTTTCTTCCCATGACTATTTAAAAAAAACAATTTTGTGATTAATGGGCCCTAAGTGAAAGAAATTATTGAGCTACTTACAATGCATAAATAGAATTACCATTAATTAGCACACATTAATATTTATTTTATTTTGTGCTTCATTTTTAACAGCAGTTTTCATTCTAAAATCAAATGAATATTCCATAAATTCCTTTAATTCTTTTATATTGCCTAAATTTCAGATGGACTTGTAAAGAGTATAGTACCAAAAGTCAAAGGCAAGCAAAGTTCAAAAGATGATCCTATATTAATTGTGTCTGGATGTAATTTATATACTGTATGTAAGACCAGTATCCATAGGTTGTATTTGGTCTGCTGTAATTATACTTACTCTTGAAATTTTAGTGTTTGCTCATTTCTTTAGGTACTTGGTCTGCAATTAAGGGACTCTACCATTAGGTGGCAGTAGTGTCACAGTCTTGCTGTATTCAAATAAGATTCTGTCTACAAAAAGATGACTGACTTTTTAGCTAAGAGGGAGAACCTATTTTTCTTCTTAAAAAAAAAGAAAAAAAGGTCTTTATGAAAAGAGCCACATTTCAACTGTATCTAAAAGACCACTTTAGTTTTTAATACTTAATATAAAGTAGTATCAAACCATTATAAACTTGACATCAACTATTCATCCTTACTCAGTTACTAGTTAATAAAATTGTTTGTCCTCCAGAACTGAAAGCAGAATTTATCTCAAACTCACTACAAATCCTGAGCTTATATTCTGACATTCTCTCTTTCAGCTTCTGAAATTCATGCTCTTTGCTTCAACACACTTGTGGGATGTCTTCTCTTGATAGCACAGCTGTGCCCCCATAAGTATAAGAATTCCATTTTCTTACTTAGTTTTAAGACACAACCTGAGGGGAAGTTTTGTTTTGTTTTTCTGGCTATTCCATTGGCTAGACAGCCTTTCAGATTTGCCCAGCCCATCTCCAAGCAGAAGAGAAAAGCAGTGACAGCCAGGTACAAGCACCCGTGGGCAGCAAACACGCAGATCCTTTTACTACATGAAAGAAAGTGATGTTCCACTCTTCTCTTAGGGGAGAAACATCCTTTCTGCACAGAGTAATCTGGAACTGCTGGTTCATTTTAATATCATCTCTCTCTGTTTGTGGTTCCCTTAGTAACAACTCTAATTCAGGGTCAGGTACAAACTGTTTCACAACTGCTTTATTAAAAGAGCTTTTATCTTTTATCACAAAACAGTGCATCTTGCAAATAGCATTTGTACATATAGGTATATGGTTTTAAACTGACATCTAGAGGGTTCCATCACTAGAAGCAATCATGGGCAAGACCTTGTTACAGCAGCTTTGGTCCTAAGTGACACCCTCTTCAGCCCCTCTCCTGAGTGCTAACTGCAGCCTTATCCCCCAGGGCTCAGGCAGATCAACACCTATAGTCCTGGGATGGGTCACCCGTTCATTTCCCAATTTTGCAAAGGAAAATATGTTTTAGGAAGTCAAATGATAGTGTTGCATTTGATCTTGGTTTTAACTTCTCAGTCTTTTCAAAACTGGAATTCTTCTGATCAGATTTTCAGGGAAGAAGGAGCAGAGGCCTAAAATTGACCCATTATGTACAAACGAGTTGAGAGTGTTTTAAGTTTCAAAAATGTATCATCATAATCAACAGTGTTGTATCATCAGAATCACCATTGTATTGTGTTTCACCATTGTACTAAACTAGGAATACAGAACTGAGGAATTTTGGAGTTGGAATGGACATTTTAACACACTTGTACCAAGCTCCATATCAGTAGAGGACCTTTCTCTGGCTTCATGACAAATGGTCACCCAGCCGCTGCCTAACTTCATTGTGTGGGGCATTCACTCCTTTGTAGGGAAGGGAAGTCTACAGACAGGCTGCTCCGTTCACTCGGAAATCCTTTCTGATAAGCCAACATCTGCCTCATTGCTACTCTCACCCCCAAATCCTCTCCTGTCCCCCAGAGTGAGCACACCCTTTCTCTCTTCCAAGGACAGTCTATCAGAATCTTGAATGCAACCTTCACACCTCACTTACTTGTTTTCTTCTCAAGTGAAACAACTGCTTTCTTATGCCTTCCTCAAAAGGCCCCTCTCCTCATAGGTTCCCTCTTCCAAGTGTGCTGTGGATGTCAGGGCATGTCAAGTGTAATCAGTGCTGGAAACAATGCTCCAGTGTGCAGGAGCATGAAAGGGCCTAATCAATGCCGGATGCAAAGCAACAGGTTCATCTTTAAGGTCTCTTGGGCTCCCGGGTTCTAATCTGCCTCTGATACTTACTTGAGGTGTGACTTGGGTGAAATTAACACCTCTGTGCCTTCATTGGCTCATCTCTATAATGACAAAAGTGACTTCACAGGGTTATTATTAATAAATGGAATTAAATCATATTGGATAAGAACATACATAAGGTACCTGGTACAGTGGCCCATGAGTACACTCTCAGTGACGTGTAACTAATACCAGTAATGCCAATCGGAACACAACAAAATCAGGAGTTCAAGTAAATTGAAAGCAGCTTTCACAAATGAAGTACTGTGGGGCTGTGTTTAGAGGTCAAGACAACCAATTTCATTCTGTATTGTCTCAGCAACTCACTGATTTACTCATTCATTAAGTGAGCATGAGTTCAGCATATACTAGTGGTGCTCCGGATCCAAAAGATGAGTCAGAGGCTCTGACCATAGGAGCCTACAGGAAGGACATACAGACCCAGGAATAAAGAATGGCTGGTGGGGTAGGTAAGTCTGAGCTTAGGGCAGGGGGCTATGGGAGCATGGAAGATGGGACCCTGGGTCTAGCTGAGGTTGAGAGAAGCTTCCAGAAGATGCCACCATCTGGCCAAAAACCAAGCTTAACAAGCACTGTGCCCTCAGTTCCCATCTCTGACACTCACATTAAGGGCTACACTGAAAGGCAGCTTACCTAGATCCCAGAATGTCTAAGTCCCATGGGGGTGATGCCTGCCACTGTCCCTACCATTAGCTCAAGCAGAATTCCAGAGACTTGGGAGGCCTGGCTCAGACATTACTCCATGCCCTGTTCGGACCAGGGTCAGGTATAAACATTCCTTGCATCTTTTCAGCTCAGGCTGGCACGCCCATGGCACAGGGTGCCAAAGTGTAGGCAGGTGGCTTTGGTATAAATTTAGAGCCCTTTGCTTCCTCTGCCCACTCATAACTTCACACTTCTCCCCAAGCTGCCTTCGCCTGGAACAGCTTCCCTAAAAGAAACATGAAATCTCTTCTCTTTTTCTCTTTGCAAAAAAAAAAAAAAAAAATATCTCCTTTGAGCCCATCTGCTCTGGAAAGCCATCCAGATTCAATGGCTGCTTTTCCACAAGGCCAACATCACAGGTCCCCAGGTGTTCTCCAAATCCTGTAGAAACCCCTTCTGTCTGTCCGGAGCAGCAGGGATATAAAGCAGGAAAGGCTGCTATAGTCACAGAAGAACTAATGGGGGACGGAGGGTCTCCCACATCCATAATGACTGGTTGGGAGGGGGTGGGGAGGAGGTGGCAGAGGATGTGCCTGGGAGCCAGGAGTTCTGGGTTTATGAAGTAGCACGTGACCTTGGACCAGACATCCCACCTTCATGCAGCTCAGCTTTCTCAACTGAGCAACCAGGAAGTCTGACAGGAAGAGGGTAGGACAGGTCTCCCTTCCTATGAAGGCATCCATGCTCCCTGAGACCAGGCCGCTGCTCCAGCCCCTAGTCCCAATCCTCTTCTATCGAGAGCCAGGCAAGTAAAAAGTTAATGTTCTCAGTCTGTAAGTAGTTCCTGCTGTTGCAGATAAAATTAAATGGCATGGCTATTTTGGTGGAAAATCAGGTAAAAATGCTGAAAAATAAACTCTCCGTCAAATGCCAGCACCCCCCACCCGCCCCATGTTCTTTTTTTATGCCCATTTGGTATTTGTTTTTAATTCTGGCTGATTGTCAATTTTAAAACCTGATGCATAGAGTGGCTTGCTATTCCGGAGGCGTTATTTTAAGATGAAACAATGTAAATTCTGACTTTGGATGGCAGATGGCTGGCAGTTCACTGTTTGGCAAACCAACTGGTATGGTATGTTGGAAATTCAGAGCAGCAGGTATGCAGTTCAATTTGAAACCACCACAGATGCTCGGAGGGAGCGGGGGAGGGGCACAAGCTGGTCAGGAAATTAAGAACAGTACTCTGAGCTTAGAGGGGAAAAAAAGATGATAATTAGCTGAAAGTTTGCTTCTTTCAGTCTCTACTTTTTCTTTTTTCTTTCTGTCTTTCTTTTCTTTTCTTTTTTTCTTTCTTGTTTTTTTTTTTTTTTTTTTTGGTTGCTTCTTAGAAAACCATTAAGACCCTTAGAAGTCAGTCCAGCAAAAAGCTTCTAATTTTGCTCTATAGCTGTCTGTTTGGTGAAGTTCAGCCTCAATAAGGAATCCTAAGGTGAGGAAAAAGCCAATAAAAAGAAGCTCAAACATGTTCTTCAACATAGAGGTGGCAAGAGCGATGTTACAAAAGAAGCCCACCTCTGAGCTGATTTTTGAGACAGGATCAATTAATGATATTCCCAGAAGGAAAGATTCACAGTTTAGGAAAAACCTACACACATGAAATGGACAACTAGTGTTTCTGCATCCAGGGAACTTCCCAAAACAGAGTCTGAGGGAGGTAATGTCTACTAAGCATTTCAATTAGATTCTAGGCATATAGATGATGTCTGGCAATACCCATCTGCAGAGGGATTGAACTCTGCCAAGACACACCCATCAGTGAAAGTCTATTCAAAGTCAGTGAGGACACAGTATACTTTTAAAGAAGGTCATTCAGGCTGCAAACCTCAAATTGTCAGAACTCCCATCAAATGAAATGTCAAAGCAAGTCATTACAACAAGAACTATTGGTGTGTGTATGTGCACCTGTGTGGATATTGAGCTATTTTTCATTTCCTCCAAGCTCGTTTGATGGCTAGAAGGCTAGAAGGAGAGTGTCTGAGTGCCCTATAATCTTCCTAGGGGACCAAAGGTGAAGGAGATCTGACACAGGAACTGGAATGGAGATGTACCAGGCAAAATTTTGAGACTAACAGTATTTCCCAAACTACTCTTGTATTAAGGATCCTCTGGTACATTCAAGGTTTGAGAAGCTTGCTTTGATGATTCTGGGAAGTAGCAAATCTCCCACTCTTAGATGTTCATGGATTACAACCTAACTAAATTCAGAGCACCGCACTCCTAATGACTGAATAACCCAAATGGCAGGGATAATCCCAGTCACTATATGGCATGCATATATATTTTCTTGGCCAGAAAAACAAGCTAATTAAACTTCTAATTCATAACTTAATTGCTCATCTGGACCTTCAGTAATGAGCAAAGGGTCTCTTAGTTTTAAAATAATAATGCAAGTATTGTGTGCCACTTCTTCAGCAGAGCATTGTCAGGAAGAAGTTTGGACAAAGTGTTTACTTTTCTTTGCTTCCTTCTCACACACTGAGTTGTGTGACTACGTGTGCTTCTCTTCCTCTCAGCAAATGTGTAGCATCTCCCAGGTGTGGTTCTAGGTGCTGGAAGTCATGAAGATGACTCAGATGTGAATCCTACCCTAAAGGACTTTCCAGTCTAAGAGGAATAATATACTGTGAATATATAGAATCAAAGATGGAGCATGGTAGGGCCTAGAGGAAAGACAGGCAAAGAACAAAGGGGACTCTGACTTCCTCATTTCCTGAGAAGGTTCACTATTCCCTTTTGGAAGGGAGGCCCCGATACATGAGTCTGACAGTCTCCTCTCATGCTTTATATCAGCCTCGTGGGTCACGGTGGAGACAAAGTGCCTCAAGATTTTCTCTCCATCTTATGGCCTGAAGAAGTGAACCTGACTTGACCATGTTCCCTTACGGTTTTCCTGAGAACCTGGTTTGAAATCCCGAGAAGGGGCTTGATCAAGATGGATCCCCAGCTTGAAAATAAATTAGGAACTGCTGTGCTTCAAATATAAAACTACCCAAAAGACAAAGAAATCTAAAGAAGAAGGAAAGAGAGGATAGGAGAATGGACATTTCTGGGGGAAAATGTGCTTGTTTTATCACCAACCATCAAATGCAAACCACACCATTGAAAGAGGCTGGCGAGGGTCCCTGAATACATTTCTTGTAAGTGCTCTTAACACCAAATGGATCAAAAATTTTTTTTTTCTCTGAGATGCTGCAAAAACAGCATGTCCTTCTGTTGTTTCAAAAATGACATTTAAGCAGCAATGAAGCTGAGTGTACTGTGGGGGTGAGGGGGCAGTGGCAGGGACAGAAGAACAAAAGAGCTGAGGGCCAGGAGGGGTGGGGCATATCAAGGACAGCACAGACTGGTGGAGGGTACTGTGTTTACAAATTGACACGTAGAAAAAAAGAAGGGACATGAGTCCAGGAGAGAAATCAGGACCAGCATGCATAAACTTGATTTTCTAGTCTCTTAAGCAACATTTTGCAAATGGGCCCCAATTTGAGACCACCTTCTGCCTGGGAGACAATGGTAGGGGAGAAGGGAGAGGCTTCTATGTGGAACCTGGACTCTAAGGAGATTGCTAGGCTAGAAGTCATGTCTATGAAAAGAACCCATCACATATATGAAGAGAAAACAGCTGAGGGATGAAAAGCTCAGAAATAGGAATGGAGGCAAGAGATGTTACAGTGACCCTTTCCCCCACCTCGCCACCCATATTGTTAAAGATTGGCTTCCATTTCTTTGCATACAGTATCACTGTGAATGGATATTTCTGCTTTGTTTTAGTATCTATAAATTTGTATGGAGAAACACATCCTCAACAGTGCAGAAGAAGAAAAGATGAAGCTCCACCCCGAGGGGACAGAGGGAATGAGAACAAGTACCGCAAAGTCTTTCTCTTTGGCGAGAGGTCATGTTTCCATTGGCAGGAGGGCTCTCAATTAAGGGTAATTATTCATGGGGAATCTACACTGTACCAGGCACCAAATGTTTTATATTATCACATTAATCCTACAGCAATAAAATGATGCAGGGCTTGTTATACCTTACAAGTCAGAGAGGTTAGGTGGCTTGTGGCAAGTTAGAACAAAGCAGGAGAGAAGCCCTATGCTCTCTCACTCCAAATTCAAGAAAGCTCAAGATTTCTCTTCTGTTTCCTCACAAACAAGAGATTCAAACATAGTGACATGATGAAATAGGAAATGAGGGAAAGGCAAACCATGTATCTTGTGCAAAGGAAACTATTTCCCTTACCAGGAAATGAAGGGAAGACAGTGGGAAGAAAAAATGAGAGAAAGAAAACACGGTTTTGCCTTGAGGGATGACAGGGTGATATTAAAAAGTTGAAATTTTAAAACAGATACATTAGGGAAATAGTTTTCATGTTATAAGACATGTTTACTTGATTGACAAAGTGATTTTCTTAGGTTACTTTAAGTAGACAGTTTCCCAAGTACCTCTAAGCTAAGAGCCAAATAAAAATTTTTCACATGTAACTTGAGGGAGACAGGTGAATTGCTGAAAAGGTAGGAAAATGAGTCCTCAAATGTCTCAAATCTGTCTCCCAGCAGTAATTTTTATTTGCATCCAGAGTTTCCTTTAGGAATCCTAATAAGGTGCAAAAATAGGCTTATGCACTCCCAATATCCAGGACATAATGGTCAGATAATAATGGAAGATTCAAAGGGGAAGTTACCTATTTCAAAAGTCCACCAAACTGAAGTTATAGCCTAAAGAGCTGAAAGAAAAGATCTAGAACCACAAGTCCTAAGTATAAGTCTCTCAAACAAAAGTTTAATAAACTTTAGAGACAGAATCCAGAGCCTTATGGCCAAGGCAGAAACATAGCATTATTAATATATTTCATATAGCTAAAACACTCACTGATCTGAGCTAAATCTTCCCCCAACACATTGCATTTCAAAAGGCCTGTTATCTCAGAAAAGGTTGCATTAAGTGTCTCTTGTAATTATGTCTCCAAGAAACAATACTCTTCTCCTCATTAAATGTTTCAGTGGGTGGCCCTGCTGAAGGCGGCAGGAACTTAACCCCAGAGCCACAGAGCCTGAGAGGACAAAAGAAGAGGTCACCAAGGAGTTGTCCAACTCCATTAGCTGGGGTGAGGCTGTTTATTGGGGTGAAAACAGCTTTAATTAGGGACCTAGCAAAGAAGCAGATAAGTTATTGCTATATAAAGTTCTTTAATAGATAAAGGCACTGGAAGTCACAAGCTTACCCAACTACTTTCCATCCTGGTTGTGGTTCAAAGTGGCAGGCTGTGAACTCTAAAAGCCAATTCAACAGTTGCAACTCATTATCTCCATGTAGCAGGCAGCAGAGACACTCTCATCCTACCAGACATTGAGGGCCACTCACACCAGAGCCAGATCCTGTGTCCCTGGCCCCCCAATGAATAGCCAGTCTCTTTGGAAATAGGATGAGTTACCAAAAGTACTGTGGGTAGACTGGGGTTCTAATCCATGTCACTCCACAAATGTTTATCAAGTTGATGTTATACACAGGACAGTGTGAAGCATTGCTGCAGGAGATTCAACAATGAGTCCTGTCTTCTACCAGCTCAAAACCCTGCTGAGGAATTCTAGGAAGAGAGCAGATACAGTTACATTCTCCCAATGCCTCATATAAAAATACATACAGAGAAACTACATACAAAATCAAGAATGCACAAGCAACACTTACAACAAAACTAGGTGACAAGGTATCCCCATAATTCTCCAAAAATACAAGCCCATGGTCAAAACCACCAATAGCTACAAGGCATGTGACATGTGTCACTGGGCATCTATGCTAGAGAAGGCAGAGGGAAGCAGCAGGGCATCTGATGGACCTGAGAACAAGACACCAAAATACCCAACAGGAATTTACTAGAAGTTGAGAACAGAGGCTAAAACTAGGAGAGGTTTGCTCACTCTAATAGAAGCATTTAAAGACCTGTTTTAGAAGGTCTGCATGGTCCCTATGAACATTCAGTGAACTCTTCTAGGGCTCCACTTCTGGGAGTGGAATAAAAAATGATCAGATAGAAATTTCAGAAATAAAAGAAAGAAGCAGTCTGGATAAAAATAGAAGAGGGGAACAGGAAATCTCAAAAAGAAAGCTTCCATATTTTTTTTGACACCAAGTAAAACAAGAGAAGAAGAAGCACCATTAAGTTAGAAACCTAAATAGACCAATCCTCCTGCTAAAAATTCAGAATAAGTAAATTCACATAAAAATTCACATTTTGCAAAAGAACTCACACCTAAGGTCACCCTCCTTTTGGGGAGTTTTGTAGGGGATGGAAAAAGGGGCCTTTCTGTGGTAGTGTTTATGTAAGCAAACTTTTGTATAAATCTATTATCAAGGAAAGAAAGAAATAGGAGCAGAATATCATCCCTACAGATAATGAAAGCATGCCATAAAGATGGGCTCAGAAAACTATCACAATTGTAGCAATATTTCAAAGTCAGCTAAAGGCCTTAGGAAAATGATGCAAGATCTAACATAACATTTAAAAAATTTGTAGAAGTGAAAGTTAAACTAAAAGGAACACAGAAGCTAATACATAAATGATGCCTAAGGGGGAAATAGAAGATAAAATATTAAAAAAAAAAAAGAAAGAGATAAAAGCAATCTCCAGAAAGGGATAAATATTGAAGATAGGAAATGAAGATCGAACCAGTACAGAATCAGTCTTTAAGGAAGAAAATCAAGGCAAGATAAGAGAAAAATATTAAAATGTATGATTCAAGACAATTTTCCTGAATTTTCTTTAAAAGATTCAAAACTACAGATTGAAAGAGCATACCACATATCTAATATTATCAACCCAGAATGATCAGCATCTAGACATTACCTTGTAAAATTAATAGACTTTAAAGATATCTTTATAATACATGACTTGTACAGGAAAGGAAATTAGATTATCACATGCTTTTGACAGCAGTATTTTATGCTAGACGAAACTAAACTATTTTCTTATATTTTAATACTAATATTTATGACAGTTAAGAAAAAAATGTTTGCTAAGGATTTTATATCCAACAAAACTGACTTCACGTATAAAGAATACAAACATATCAACAAGCAAGAGAATATTTTCCTATGAGATCAACCTTTACTAAAGAATCTACTAGAGAATTATCTTCAGATAACCAAAATGACTAAACTGGCATCAATATTAAGACTAGTGTTAAATATATAGCTATAGAACTAAAAATGACAATTAAAAGGGACAGATTTGGCTAAATGAATTAAAAATTGGGGGGAGGAAAGAGAATATGGATACAAAAAATTTTTAACTGTTTTCAGTAATTATAATAGATGGTACTAGTCTTGTTATTATATTATTGTTATTCTGATACTTTTACAATAATGATGGGATATTCTAATTCTAATTCTGTATTTTTAAGAACCAGGATTCTTGGCTTGGAATAAAGGAGATATAAATGTAATACAAAATTAGTTAAGTAAAAATTATAGTTTTGGGTCCATAGGGCTCAGTCTTGAAATACATTTTCCTATTAAAAGAAACCAGGCTTCTTGGAGAAATGGTTAATTCTAGGTCTGGGTCAGGAAATACACAACGGGGTCCTAGAGTGTCTTCATATATAAGACAGCAAGAAAGATTAGTAACTTCCTGAGGTCATGTCAAAAGGACCTAGGAGCCAACTGAAGAAGCTCCAATTGGCAATGGATTGGAACCCATCAAATATGTGTAAATCCATGAGTTCATCATACTATTTAAAAGGAACTAATTGGCTACATTTTGAGGATGACAGAAAGCTAATTTAAAATCTTAAAAACTGGACATATAAATGCATTGAACACTTATTCTCCCATTCCTACAAGAACTGTACCACTGGGTAACCAAATGATAGATAAATCAAAGCTTTTCCTTGAAAAATTACCCCAGCTATTAAATGAAAACAAAATTAAAGAGTAGAATTACACCATTCCGCAGCCCTCTGTAAAGTGGGGGATCCAGACATTAGGCATCATTGAGTGTTAACATGACAAAGTAAAATATCACACATTATGTGCTTCCTAATGAAAAACACCATTGCCTTGCCAACGAGATTGCCAAACCCACATTTGATAAAGCCTCTGGATGCAGCTGCCAACATGCAGAAGCTATAAAAGACAAGGAGTATGCTGAACTGCACCACAAGTAGGCAAGCTTGTCAGATTCTACAGATTTAAAAAGCCTAAGTTCTTCCATAGAAACAGTATAAGGAAAAGAAAGGGATACAGGGGATGCTGCAGATTTTAAAAGAGACTTAAAGACATATCTTTTGTTTGTTTCAATGGGCAAGACTAAAAAATAGCAGGGAGGATTGCAAACTTAGGTGACAAACCCACAGAGAAATGCAAGACAGTAATGATGATAAAGATTGAGAAGGGTATGGATGGGATGGAGGGGAGGGTCAGAGGGAGAGGGGATTTTAGGTGGCTTGCAAAGTTCTGTGATAGCAAGAGTGCTTGCCTTATAAGTCACTAAACTATAGATCTTATGTTGCTTTCTGTATCTGTTTGATTTTACAATAAAAAGATGAAGACAACATTTTTAAAATTCCAACAGGGATCAGTTTTAAAGGATGTTCAGAGTGCTCTAAGCTCTATCTAGATGCAAACTAAGACATAAGACTGCTACCTAAAGAGTTAACAGTAGTGAATGTCCAGATTTCCTGCCTCTAGCCATTTTTTCTTCATAGCTGGGGTCACTTAATCTGGGGTCACTTAATCCTAGACAAACTGAGGAGCTTCAGGTGAACAACTCAGTGGTCTGGGCTGCTGGCCCCATCCTGACCATTGTGAATAGGCTCTTTCTTCAAATCTCAGTCTTAGCATTAGATACCAGTTTTCCTTTTGCCAAGACTATAGAACTCCAGTTCCTTGGAACAGAGCCAGTCCTTATCATTTCCAAATCTCTAAGAAATTGAATTTCCACTTTGAATCCTAGTCCCATGACTTTTGGGTCTCACTGATGCAGGCCCTCTGCCTGGCTAGACCTCTGACCATAACCTGCTTCTGGAACACACCACTTGGGTCCATCACCAATCATCTGCCTTAGGCAGGTGTCTATCAGGTGTCTGAAGCTGGTCTTTGGCCAGCCAGGACCTCTAGGTGCTGTCTATTTCCAAGAATTACCCTGATGGCATAACTTCCCAAAGAATGACTCTTCCGGTGCAGTCCAGGCCCTTCTGCCATCATTTATGTTCTGAAGGAATTTATCTACTAGGAAACTTCTCCAACTTCATTGCAGTTTCTTTTTCTTCAACACAGCACACCATCCAAGCTGGAATTTTTCTGTCCCTTACACATGAGTCACAATCAAAGACTCATATATTTGCTGATCTGGAAATGCCCTCCACCAGATTATCTTTTTTAAAATACCTCATTTGCTTTTGTTAGGAAGTTGAGCATTAAAAAAGTGATGGATAGTTTGGCAGGTCCCACATCTACCAGTGACAAACCCTGTACCAGAACCCAAGATTCTCTGACAATGACTTTTTCCCTCCTACCTATCTATCCACTTTACCCATTGTCTCTTTTCAAACATGTACTAATAATACTCAACACTTCTTTTTTTTAATTTTTAATGTTTTTTATTTATTTTTGAGACAGAGACAGTGCAGGCAGGGGAGGGTCAGAGAGAGAGGGAGATACAGAATCCGAAGCAGGTTCCAGGATCTGAGTTAGCTGTCAGCACAGAGCCTGACATGGGGCTCAAACCCACAAACCGTGAGATCATGACCTGAGCCAAAGTTGGACACTTAACCAACTGAGCCACCCAGGTGCCCCAATACTCAGCACTTCTTTGTAAGTTGCTATTAGGTTTGTGTCAGGAATGATGCTAGGCAGGGAGAGATGTGTTATGGGGGAGGGGGTGGGGATGGCAACTTGGTGCTATAAGTTGATGAGCAAGATACATACAGTCCTCCCCTAACACAAGTAACCATTTATGCGGAGGAAAATAAACAAGAAGTTACTGCAGAACATACTAAGTGCAGACACAGATTTTTTCACTGATCAAACTCTATGTAGACTCCCCAGAACTCTTTTTCAACTAGGTCTGGCTTTTGGACTTCTATGTTCACTCCTGTATTGTTTCATTTTAGCAAGAATTGTGCTAAATTCATTTAACCAGAACCTCCCACTGTCAATATGCGATCACCATTGACATCTGATCATGTTCCTCACTACCACCCATAGACGATGTCCAACTGCACTGGCTTGCCTCCAGCAGAGAACCTTGTTAGGCTGGTTTAGCCAGAATCCCCTTAACCCTGATGTTTTCCCTTAGTAGCTTTCTATCCAGGGACTTATACCCTGATCCTTGGCTATAAATTCCTACTTGTCCATGCAGTATTTGAATCTGAGTCTAATTGCTTTCCCCCACTGCAAGACCTGGCTGCAGTGGCCCCTTTACCCATCACTGTGCCCCCCACTGAATAAAGTCTTCCTTATCATCTTTACCTTTTCAACAGAAAAGGTACAGAAAGGAATGATGCTATTGACACATATATTTTACACATACACATACATTTTACAAAAAGCTATAACAGTCTGCAGCGATTCCCCTTCTGGGAACTTATCCTCAGGAAATAATCATGGCTACATGAAAAGATTTTGCTACAGTTATGCTTATCATGGAGTGTTTACAATCATAAATAGAAACAACACAAATGTCAAACAATATTGAATTGGCTAATATGACATATCCATTTAGTGGAAACTATGTAGCAAAAAATAATATGGGAAAATAGCATGTAATGGTATGAAAAGATATTCATGAAATAGTGATTATGAAAACATATATTAAAAAACAGAATGTATACTAAGATTCTATCGTTTAAGGTATTTATTCCCACAGAGAAAGGACCAAAAATTTATATGCCAAAATGTTCTAAAATATAACTAATAAAGGTAATTTTTATTTGCTTATTTATATTTTCTACAATAATACATTTCTTCCTCCAGAAAACTTCTTAAAAATGAAACTTATCTGGTTGTATCACTTATTAACTCTCATTGAGTATTCTTACTCTACAATTTGATCTTACAAACAATGTGGATTCCACCAACTTCACAATAAAGTCCAAAGCAAATGCATTAGATTCAATTAATGTCTTAACAAGACCTTTAGTGACATGCCTTCCCTGCATATTAGAAAATGAGCTTTCCTAAGTACAAGAAAAAGCTTTATTTAAAAAATAAATAATAATAAATTGTGTTTAAATAATATTTAAAAAACAATAAGTTTAAACATTAGTGACAACCAAAGATACAAAATAAAGTGCTATTTTAGGCGTATTGTATCAATAATCATTAAAAAAAGCACCAAGGCTGGTAACTTGTAGTAAGAAACACTGCATGGACACACCATGTAGGCAGGCTTGGTGCTAGCCCCACCCACAAATATGCCCCAGCAGTCATGGCCCCACCCAGAGCTAGGATGGGGCCCAGCCTTTTCCACCAACACATCACAGCTATGACCCACCACAACAGAAAGGTACACATAGCTGACATAGGTAACACCCATGAGCACCTGCTACTAGTGACCAAGGGAGATTGTGCTTCTGGATTCCACAGGATATCTCCTATATAAGGCTACTCCTTCAGGACTGAGAGAGGTAGGTGACTTACCTAGTACATCCAAACAAACACAGATAGGTAGGCAAAATAAGGAGACAAAGGAGTATGTTGAAAACAAAAGAACACAGGAAAAAACTCAATGAAATGGAGATAAGTAATCTACCTGTTAAAGAGTTCAAAGTAATGATTATAATGATTCTCACCAACTTGGAAAAAGAATGGATGAACACAGTGAGAACTTCAACAAAGAAATACAAAATCTAAGAAAGTACCATACAAAAGTTGTAACTAAACTTTAAAAAAAACACTACAGGGGTTCAATGGTGGAATAGATGAAGTAGAAGAATGAATAAGCAAGATGGAAGACAAAGAAATGAAACTCACTAAGACAGAGCAGCAAAATGAAAAAAATATTTTTTAGGAAAAAAATCCTTTTGGAACTTTTGGAACAGCATCAGGCATAATAGCATTCACATTGTAGGGACCCCAGAAGGAAAAGAGACAGAAAAGGTGACAGAAAAATTATTTGAAAAAATAATGGTTGAAAACCTCCTTAATCTGGAGAGCAAAGCAGATACTTGCATTCAGAAATCACAAGGAATTCCAAATAAGATAAATCCAAAGAGATCCACACCAAGACACATAATTAAAACAGTGAAAATTAAAGGAAAAAAGAGAATTCTTATATACAAGGGAAATCCCATGAGGTTATCACCATATTTTGCAGCAAAAACTTTATAGGCCAGAAAGGAGTGGCATGGCATTTTCAAAGCATAGAAAGGAATTAAAAAGTCCATCTAAGAGTTTTCTACCCAGAAAGACTATCACTCAGAATTGAAGGAGAAATTGATAGCTTTCTAGATAAGCAAAGGCCAGTTCATCACCATGAAACTGGCCCTAAAAAACTGTTAAAGAGACTTGCTTAAGACAAAATTATAAATCACACTAATTAATAAGAAAACATATGAAAGTTAAAAAATCTCAAAGGAAATGACAAATATACAATAAAGGTAGTGAATAAATCACTTCTATAAAGCAAGCATAATGACAAAAGTGGTAAAATTAACTGCTACATGAAATAAAAAGATGTAAAATGTATCATCAAAATATAAAGTGTGGTGGGAGGAGTAAAAAGGTAAAGTTTGGAAATGTGTTTAAAATTAAGTTATTGGGGCGCCTGGGTGGCTCAGTCAGTTAAGCATCTAGCTTTGGCTCAGATCATGATCTCACATTCATAAATTCGAGCCCCACGTCGGGCTCTGTGCTGATAACTAGCTCAGAGCCTGGAGGCTACTTAGGATTCTGTATCTCCCTCTCTTTCTGACCCTCCCCTGCTCACACTGTCTCTCTCTGTCTCTCAAAAATAAATTAAAAAACATAAAAAATTTAAAAAATAAAATTAAGTTATCAAACTTAAAACAGACTGATATTTACATAGGATATTTGGTATGAACCTCAAGATAACCACAAAGAAAAAACAAAGTAAATACACAAAAGAAAATGAGAAAGGAATCTAGACATAACACCAAAGAAGGCTACCAATACACAAATGAAGAAACAAAGAGAAAAAAGAACAGAGAGGAAATATAAAGACAGCCAGAAAATGATTAACAAAATGACAGTAGGTATGTATTTGTTAATAATTACCTTAAATATAAATGGACAATTTCACCAATCAAAAAATGCAGAAGAGCTAAATGGATAACAAAAACAAGACTCATCTATATTCTGCAACTAGAGACTCACTTCAGAAGTAAGAACACACATAGACTGAAAGTGAAGAGTTAGAGATAGATACTCCATGCAAATGGAAATGAAAAGAAAGCAGGGGTGTTTACATTCATATCAAATCAGACAGACTTTAAGAACTGTAATAAAGACAAAGAAGGACAGTACATAATGATAAAGGGGTCAATCCAGCAAGTAGATATAACATTTATAAATATATATGCACCCAATATAGAAGCATCCAAATATATAAAGCAATTATTAAGAGACTTACAGAAAGAAATTGAACGCAATACAAAATTAGTAAGAGACTTTAATATCCTACTTTCATCAATGGATCCAGACAAAAAAGCTAAGTTGGCAACAATGGCCTTAAATAACACATTAGACCATATATGAACATGATAGATATAATACAGAACATTCTTTCCAAAGCAGAAAACACATTCTTCTGAAGTGCACATGGAGTATTCTCCAGGATAGGCCACATCTTCGGCCACAAAACAAGTCTCAATAAATCCCAGAAAACTGAAATAATATCAAGCATCTTTTCCAACCATAATGGTATGAAACTAGAAATTAATTACAAGAAAATGGGAAAATTCACAAAAATGTGGAGGCTAAACAATATTCTGCTGAAAAACCAATGGAACATCGAAGAAATCAAAAAAGAAATTAAGTTAAATATAAAATACTGAGAGACAACTAAAAACAGAAACACAGCACACCAGAATCTAAGGGATATAGCAAAAGCAGTTTTAAGAAGGAAGTTATGGTAATATAGGCCTACCTCAAGAAACAAGCAAAATCTCAATCTAATTTTCACAGCTAAAGAAACTAAAAATAGATCAAATGAAGCCCAACATTAGTAGAAGAAAGGAAATAATAAAGATTATGGAAGAAATAAATGAAATAGACTAAAAAGACAATGGAAAGATCAGTGAAACTAAATGCTTCTTTGAAAAGATAAACAAAACTGACACACCTTTAGCTAGACTAACCAAGTAAAAAAAGAGAGAGAACTCAGATAAATAAAATCAGAAATGAAAGAGAAGTTATAATTGATACCACATAAAATAAAAGATCCTAAGAAGTTACTAGAAACTATTATGTGCCAATAAACTAGACAAATAGAAAGAGATGGATAAATTACTAAGAGCATACAATCTTCCAAGATTCCAATGATAAAGAAATTGAAAATGTGAATAGCCCAATTACTAGTAAGTAGATTGAGATAGTTATTTTAAAAAATCCCAACAAACAAGTCTAGGACCGGACAGCTTCACCGGCAAATTCTACCAAACATTCAAAGAAGATTTAATATTCTACTTCCCAAGCTCTTGCAAAAAAATTGGAGAAGAAGGAAAATTTCTAAACACATTTCATAAGATCAGCACTACTCTGATACCAACACCAGATAAGGACACTACACACACACACACACACACACACACACACACACACACACACACACAAGAAAGATAGAAAGATAGGAAGAAAGAAAGAAAAAAGAAAGGAAAGAAAATTAAGGCCAATATCCTTGATGAACATAGATGCAAAGGTCCTTAACAAAATATTAGTAAACTGAATCCAACAATATACTAAAAGGATCATAAACTACAATCCAGTGGGATTTATTTCTGGGGATGCAAGGATGGTTCAGTATCTGCAAATCAATCACTATAATACATCACATTCACAAAATGAAAGATAAAAATCAGTGATCATCTCAAGAGATATAGAAAAGACATTTGATAAAAGTCAACTCTATTTATGATAAAAACTCTCAATAAAGTGAGTATAGAGAAAATGCAGCTTGACATAATAAAGGTCATATATGACGATCCTATAGCTAACATACTCAATGGTGAAAGGCTGAAAACTTTTCCTCTAAGGACAGGAATAAGACAAGGATGCCCACTCTCGCACTTTCATTTACCATAGTATTGAAAGTTCTAGACATGGAAATTAGAAAAGAAAAAAAAAGAAGAGAAGAAAATATCTAAATCAGAAAGGAAGAAGTAAAACTGTCATTATTTGCAGATGACATGATACTATACTATACATAGAAACCAATAAATGAGCCAATAAATGAATTCAGGAACATTTCAGGGTACAAAATCAATATACAGAAGTCCCTGTACACTAATAACTAAACAACATAATGAGAAATTAAGAAAAAATCCCATTTACAATTGCATTAAATAGAATAAAATATCAATGAATAAATTTAACCAAGGAGGTGAGAGAACTATACACTGAAAACTATGAAACATGGATAAAAGAAATTGAAAAAAATACAAATAAAAAGATAATTGTGCTAATGAACTGAAATAATTAATACTACAAAACTGTCCATTCTACCCAAAGCAATTTACAGATATAATGTAATCCCTATCAAAATCCCAATGGCATATTTCATAAAACTAGAATAAATAATCCTAACATTGGTATGGAACCAGGAAAGACCCTAAACAGACAAAATAATCCTGAGAAAGAAGAACAAAACTAAAGGTATTATGGTCTCTGATTTCAAACTATACTGCAAAGCTATAGTAACAAAAATAGTATGTTATTAGTATAAAAACAAACATACAGATTAATGGAACATGACTGAGAACCCAGAACTAAACTCACATATATATGGACAATTAATCTACAATACAGAAGCCACAAACACACAATTGAGAAAGGATAGTTCCTTCAATGGGTAGTGTTGGGAAAACAGGACAGCCACATGCAAAAGAAGGAAAGTAGACCACTATCTTACACTATACACAAAAATTAATTCAAAATAGATTAAACATTTGAATATAATATCTGAAACCATAAAATTCCTGGAAGAAAACATAGGTGGTATACTCCTTGACATTGATCTTAATGACATCTTTATGGATCTAACACCAAAGGCAAAGGAAACAAAGCAAAAATAAACAATTGGTCTACACCAAACTCAAAGCTTCTGTACAGCAAAGGAAACAATCACCAAAATGAAAGGTGACCTACTGAATGGGAGAAGATATTTGCAATCCATATATAAGGGGTTAATATCCAAAAATATTAAAGAACTCATACAATTCAACAACAACAAAACAACAACAACAAAACAAGTCAATTAAAAAATAGATGTTTCTTCAAAGAAGACATACAGATGGCCCATAGGCACACTAAAAGATGCTCAACATCACTAATTATTAGGGAAGTGTAAATCAAAACTACAAGGAGCTATTACCTAATACATGGTAAAATGGCTATTATCAAAAAGACAAGACATAACAAGTGTTGGTGAGGAACGTAAGAAAAGGGATCCTTGAACACTGCGAGTGGGACTGTAAATTGGTGTAGCTACTATGGAAAACAGTATGGAGATTCCATATAAAATTAAGAATAGAACTACCATATGACCCAGCTATTCTACTTCTGGGTATTTATCCAAAGAATATGGAAATGCTAATTTAAAAGGATACAGGCCCATGCTCACTGAAACATTATTTACAGTAGCCAAGAACAACCTAAGTGTCCTCCAATAAATAAACAGATAAAGACGATGTAGGATATTTATATAATGGAATATTATTTAGCCATAAAAAAGAACTCTTGCCATTTGCAACAACATTTATGGACCTTGGCGGCATTATGCTAAGAGAAATCAGAGGAAAACCGTACCCTATGATTCCACTCATATGTGGAATCTAAAAAACAAATAACAAAAAAGAAACATACAAACAATAAAATGGAAACAAACTCATAGATACAGAGAATACACCAGTGGTTAATAGAAAAGCAGGGGGTTGTGGTGGGGGGAGGCAAAATGGATGAAGCGGGGAAACTGTATGATGATGGATAGACTAGATTCTGGTGATCATTTTGTGGTGTACACAGATGTCCAATTATCAAGCTGTATACCTGAAAAGTATGTAATAAAAAAAAGAAACATTGCAAAGCAGTACACTACTGAATGAAATGTACTTTAAAAAGTTAACTCATTGAAAAAAGACAAAGACTTATTCTTAGTTTTCTTTACAGCACTTGGACAAATTTTCTTACATGTTGGCTTCCTGCTTTCTGTTAATAATAAAGTTTGTATCCGTCTTTAAGGTCCTTTGCTTCATCATTTTTCTTTAAAATTTTTGAAATACCAAGTTTCCTAAGACATGTTGCCAGCATGGAGAATATAGCCAGTTAGTTATTTCTGTTTATTATTGTCCTAGGTAGGATTCAAAAGAATTTTCCAAATGGAACTCTGTCATCTGCTTGGCATCTTAGAACACAGAAGGGTGGACACTAGCTAGATGCAGGGACTGAGAAAGGAATCACCATTAGTCACAGCCTCCCCAGTGGACACCTCTGTCTAGTTAGTCCCCTCAATTAAACATGTATGGATGCCTTAAAGAGAACTGCATAGCAAGGAAGGCGGTACTTGGAAAAGCATTAAAGAACAGAGGCCATCCGGAAAACTGCGTCTAAATCACAGCAAAGTCAGCCATGCTGCTCTGCAGTACACCTGATCCCCGCCTCAAATGCAAGAATTGCAGCGTCTGAGGTGAAAGTCAGCCCCAGAAAAGCTCACAGGGTCTTTATCCACTCCATTAAGGGGTCTGGCGGCAATCAGTAACAACTCAGCACAGCAATTTATTTTCCTTATTTCTATTTTGGTAAGCACACTTAAACAAAAAGGTAACCACTGCTGAGTGGCTTTTTATTAGCAAAGCTGCGAGAAGCTCTCTCTCTCCTCCAGCAACGAACTGTTTGCAAAAGGCAGTTCTCCGGAGAACGTTCCGTGTTCTGCAGCATGCCCACTACCTCAAGCTCTGCTGTGCTGCCACATTCTTTGTCTCACAGCGAGAATGTGTGCGAGCACACACACGCATGTGGGCGGCTCAGGCCTGTGGTTACAGAAACGTGCAGAGGGAGGGACGCAAATGCTCTCCTTCTCCTCCCCCACCCACTCAGGGATGGTGACAGCAATGACTTCCACTGCAGAAGCACACCCTAAAGACAGCCCCGATGGGCAATGAAGGGAAAGCAATGTGGCTCGCCAGCTGAGCAGCGCAAAACACTGATATACTGGAAGGCGGAACCGATTTTTAAAAATAAAAGAAAAAGATAGTGGAGGCCCTTTTCTCCCCCTGGTTGTTGTTGACTCTCCAAAACACTGGGTCTGGCGCGGGTTCTGATCCCTGGAGTTTGATGCACGTTTGATTCACAGACTGCTGCGTGTCTGCACCAGATGGCCTCGAGTTAATGAACACAAACTCATCACTTTTGCTCACCAGGGAAATGTGCAGCTCAATCTGATTTGTACTCTACAACTAAAAATATTTGAGTATTTTTCGGGAGCATTTTACTGAGACAAAATGGCACTTCAGGAAAGCATTAAAAGAACAGAGACTAACCAGCAAATTGCAGCTGCAATCTTCTACACATTGATAAGCCAGCTCTCAGTTCATTCTCCGACCGAGACTAAAGTAATATGCTGTGAACTGTACAGGAATGATGGCCCCATCCTGCCTTCCTACCCTTCTCCTCTCCAGCCCCTGCCCCGCTCCAAGCTAAACTTGTGGTCCCAAAGCACAACGTGGAACTCATTCCAAGCATAAGATTACCTCATTTACATACCAGTAAAAACATTTGTCATAGGGTATATACAAACAAGCGCACAGAATCTTATGTATTCTTTTGGGGTATTCTTATCTCCATGCCCTTATATGTAATGACAATTTTAGGATTCAGAAAAAGTTCATGAAATTAACTCTACAAAATGTCCATCTTGTCCCAATGTGATGGAACTTTGCCCAACGAAGTGTTTTCCTGCTCATCGGCATGAGCAAACAAAATAGTTCACTCTTAATAATGAATTAGAAAAACAGGAAGCTGTTTCCTATAGCTCACTTCTTCCCTTCTCTAAACACCCACATTTCCTGTGTTCTGCTAAATCTCAGCCATGCGGCTTGCAAACAATAAAATCGGAGCTTCACAAGTCAGTTCAGTCTTCCTTCTTTCCCAGCAACACCCACAACCGCACCACTGGTTTCTTTCCTCATAGGTTGGGAAACGGGATATCCAGGGTCCAAAGTGTGTTACGGCCTTGAAACCTGGGTCTCAAACACACACACACACACACACACACACACACACACACACACACAGAAACCTGGGTCTCATCTGAGAACTTATTAGAAATGCTGAGTCTCAGGCCTCACCCCAAACCTAACTCCAAGTCTGCATTTTAACAAGATCCCTACCCAGGTGACCCATGTATAGATAAAAGTTTGAGAGCCTTGTCTTACATTCATCTAATTATGTATAACAATTGCATTCAGATCACAAGTGTTCTTACAGGTTGTAAGGTCTTTTTTCCTTTAAGTTTATTTATTTATTTAGAGAGAGAGAGAGAGAACAGGAGCAGGGGAGAGGCAAAAAGAGAGAGAGAGGGAGAGAGAGAATCCCAGGCCGGCTCCACACTGTCAACAAAGAGACTGATGTGGGACTCTAAACCAGGAAAACTGAGATTATGCCCTAAGCTGAAACCAAGAGTCAAACGCTTAACCAACTGAGCCACGCAGGAGCCCCATAGGTTGTAGCTGCCTTAACAGCCAAGTTATTTAATAATCTAGAACCCCTCCCTGTAAAGATATTTTACAATATCTTTATAGGGATTTATCTTTACAGGGATTAAAGGTTTGTTGTTTTTTTTTTCCACAAAACCCATTGACTTTTTATAGTGATCATCCATACAAATAGAAGTTACTCTGTTGTTTAGAAGAAATAAAATTCATTGTTCATTACAAAGAGTTCTTTGTACAGATTAGCACAAGGGATGGGAAGTATATAGCATTTTTTAATTGAATGGATGAGCTTGGAAATAGTGTCACTATTAAGGAACAAGCTTCCAGTGAAGCATCTCCGGTTGCCCATGGTAAGATGTCTTCTGACTCACAGCTTTCTCCTACTTAGGCAGCTTAAATGAGTTTCTCATTCCAGCCAATTCTGGAGCAGCTAAGAATTAACAGGAAATAATAGTTCTGGGCAGTGGTTTAAAACACATCCTTGGGTGCCTGGGTTGCTCAGTCCAGCTCTTGATTTTGGTTCAGGTCATGACCTCATGGCTTCAGAGTTCAAGCACCGTGTCAGGCTCTATGTGCTGACTGCGCAGGGCCTGCTTGAGATTCTGTCTCCTTCTCTCTCTGCCCTTCCCCCACTCATGCTCTCTCTGTCTCTCTCAAAATAAAATAAACAAACACATACTATTTGTCACCTTAAGGAAGGCCACAGGTAGGAGGGGACAGTGAGAAGGCCTCTGGCTGCTCAAGATGACACCACTTAACCATTCCTCACCAGCTGACTATAGTAAATACCTAAGAAAGTCTGAAAGGCTTCTAGGAACTGGAAGAGATCCAGAGAAAGCACATGTGAAAGAAAGTGTGTTGCTGTGAAGGTGGAAGCAGAGGCCCCCGTGGGCACTGCTACCGGAAGTGAAGCACTGGGATGTTGACCTTGGTGCGGCTGAGCACAGGGCAGCTGATAGGTCATCGTGCCAAGGGGCCACCCAGAGACAGAAGGTGAACTAGCGACAAGCCCACTCAGCCAGAGGTTCGCGAATCTGACCGTGCAAATTTGAGAGGTGATTTCCAGTTCCAGTTCCAACATCGTGGCTATTGATAACTGAGTTCTAATTTGACAAAACAACTATGGTGGTTCTGCACTAATTTAACTTAGAAATCCACCTTAACCGTATAGACCCACTGGATGTTAGATCAGGAAGGACTTTTATGACCTTCTAATCCAGAGGCTTCAGATTCAAATGCCTTTAGAAGTCATCAAGGACAGGAAAAATGAGTTAAATGAGAAGGATCTAGAAATGCACTGTCCAATACTGTAACCACCAGCCACAGGTAACAACAATACTTAATTTGTGACTAGTTCAAAATGAGAAATGCTATTACATATAAAATACAAAGCTTTTCAAAGGTATGAATGGAGGAAAAATGTAAAATGCTCATTAGTAAGTTTTATATAAATTATATGTTGAAATGAAAATAATCTTATTACATTGGGTTAATTAGAATTATTTTCATCTGTTTCTCATATTTTTAATGTGGATGCTTGGTAATTTTTTATTATATATGTAACACGAATTTATGATTTGCATTACATTTCTGTGGGAGTGTGCCGCTCTAGAACAACGGGGAAGCATAGACACTATAGCTGACTGCAGAGTAGATGCCTTTTGGAAAGGAGTTTAATTCAAGCTTTAGAGAAAAAGAAAGGATGACAAACCAAATTCCATTTACAAGTCACTGGTCTGTGACTAATGACTTTTTTTAAAGAGGAGAAGTGGCCCAATCACACAGCTAGTTAACATGAGGTCTAAATGGAAAACCGAGGTCTCCTGATTCTTGCAGTCCAAAGGTCATTCTTACGGAGGCTTGTATTAAAGGGAAGAGCTTAAATGGCATCTTGAAGGGAACCCATGACCTTCACTTAGTCCCTTTACCTGTCTGGGATTTGTACCTATAAAATGAGGAGTGCTATGGTCTGAATGCTTGTTTCCCCCTAAAATTCTTGTGTTAGAAACCTAACCCGCAAGGTTAGGGTTTGGGAGATGTAGGTCGTGAGGGTGGGGCCCTCATGAACATGATTAGTGCTTATAAAAGAGAGGGCTGACTATACTTCCATGCTCCTTCTGCTGTGTGACAGTACAATGAAGGGTCTGTGACCTGGAAGAGGGCACCCTGACCTCAGACTTCCAGCCTCCAGAGCCAGGAGAAATAAATGTCTGTTGTTTATAAGCCACTCAGTCTGAGGTACTTCGCTTTAGCTGCCTGAACAGACTAAGACAACGGGGTTATATGAGAAGGCCCCTTGGTCCTCTTGGGGTCTAACATTCTAACATCCATGGGCTTCGCACAGAGAACTCAAGAATGACCTGTCATAGACATTAAGGGTGGTGGGGTTAGAGGGCCAAATTAACAACAATTAAGAGTTCTCTAAGAACTAAACCACTAGTGATCTAATGCTGTATGAGCCCAATTTGATTAAGTTATTATTTGCTGGTCTCCAATAAGTGTCAGGCAAATAGCTAGGCACAGCATGGAGGGAGTTGAGGAGTTGATAGAGAGACAAAGCCTCCCTATCTTTGAGAAGTTAGAGGGAGAGAGAGAGAGACTCATGCTCAAGGTACATTACCAAGGTCATGGGTGGAAATGTGCAAGTGTTTGCAAATGAGCAGGATGCCATGTGGTTGCAGAGGGAAGAGAAATGTCAAAGGGATTTAGGGTGGCATCACAAAGAGTTGAGGTTTTAATTAAATCTTGAATTTAAAAAAATGGAAAAGGAGTAAAGATATTCTAGGCAGAGGGAATTGTATGTAAAAAGGCATACAATGATGAAACCTAGGAGAACAGAGAGGAATGTAGCAGATGAGAGAAACGTTTCATTGCATCAGAAGTACATATTGTGCATGTTATTAAAACCATTTGAAATGGCTGCCTTGCACCTTATGACAGTAAAGGTGAATCTGCTGACAGTGTAAACGTTGATGCTATCAAAAGCAATTTCTAAATATAAACTTGAGCAATTTAAACATGAATGTATTCCATTTTATTTGTAATTGTTTTAATTTATGATTACCTTGTATAATTTGCATTATCTAATCATGTTTTAAAACTAATAGATGTATTGCATATGATTATTCAGATTTTGTAGGCATTCTCTTTATTCCATTTTCTTAGGCTGGCATTTTACACAGTGCTGTCATTCTCTTCATCAGATGCAAAAATCCAAGAACCAAAATACCAAGTTGGCAAGCTTTTTTCAGATAGCACAGCTATGGAGCAGCCATGCCTTTCTTTTCAACCATGCTGGTCTCTGAGACTCATTATGTATTCCTTTTCTTCAGCAAGCTTTCTCTCCCCTAATACCTCTCAGATCCCAGATACCTGCTGGTCCCAAATTCTGCCCCTTTCCAGTACAACACATGACTGCAAAGTGTTAATGAGTAAGGAAATCAATATTTTAGATGCCTCAGTAGTGTGAACTGAACTTCTACTAAAGAGAAGCCAATTATCTCTGGATATAAGTTGGGAAACAGGCATTTGGCCATGCTGCTGTTATAGACCTTGAAAAAAAGAAATCTCCTGGGGAGAGGGCCATAGCACTTACTCAAATACAAAGCAATTTACTAGCACTACAAAAGGAAGCACAAAGTAAATGCTGATAGTTCAGACACAGTTATTCTGATACTCTGTCTACATGATTCCGTGATTTACAAGCAAACCCAATTGCAGGTTTAAACTAATAAATCCCAAATCAATCTAAAGATGAGCCCATTTTATGTGAGCGTTATTCTAGATGCACAGACTACCTGCATCATTCACTCACTCAACAAATATTTATTTTGTGTTTACTCCATATATAAGGCAAATACCAGGTAGGGTGGATGTTTCAATGAGCTTAGTCCAGTAAGAGAGAGAAGATATCTTCTTTGATAAGTATGATATAGGAAGTATATATAAGTGCTATCTGAATGATACAAGGGAATGTTTGGTCATTCATTTACATTGGAGTGATGGTAAGGCAGCATAGAGGGAGGGAAGAAAAGCCATGTCCTAGAAATAATAACTAGGATCATTTGACTAAAGGTCAAGTATGCGTCAAGGAGTAGTGAGCCCTATGGTGGATATAATCATTTAAGATCATATTGTACAGACCTATAAAAGCCAGGCTATGAATCATGAGGCCAAAGAGGGGTTTTCCACAAGAGAGAAGCACATCCAAAATGGAGCTTTGGAACAATGTGGAGGATGGATTAGAGAGGGTGAGACTGGAACCCAGTGACTACATAGGAGGTTAAGATAACAGTCCAAGCCAGAACAAGAGTTGAGGAGGGAATGAAAAAGACATGGCCAAAAATGGAAGAGATAAAGATGAAGGAAATCAGTGGTGATTAAGTAACTATAAGGGACAAAGAAGTATGTTCTGGGAGACTGGTCACACTTTAAAAAATGGAGATATCCCAAAGAGGTTTGGGAGAAAGGCCTAAAGTTTGGTTGTAGACATGTTAATTTTGAGAAGCAAATGGGGTATCCAATTGAAAATATTCATCAGCAGTGAGAAAATTGGACCAGAAGGTAGAAAGTAGGGGATAAATTAGGCTATATTAGTCATCCATCATTTGCTTTTTTAAACTTTTAATGTTTATTTTTGAGAGAGAGAGAGAGAGAGAGACTGAGATAGAGTGAGAGCATGGGGAGGCGTAGAGAGAGGAGACACAGAATCCAAAGCAGGTTCCAGGCTTGAGTTGTCAGCACTGAGCCCAATGTGGGGCTCAAACTCACAGATCACAAGATCATGACCTGAGCTGAAGTCAGATACTTAACTGACTGAACCACCCAGGCACCCATTCCATCATTTGTTTAATTAACATTTATATTTACTATAAGATGACTGGGTACCAGACACTGTACTAGGGACTAGAGATACAATGAAGAACAAGACAAAATCCCTGCCTTAAAAGAGGTTTTGAACTGAAGGAGGAAATAAATCAGTATCAATTAGAAAAAGGGATAAGTGTCAGGATAAAAATGCAAGTACTATGAAAACATATTGGAGGAAGACTTAAGGCAGAATTACAGGGTCAAGAAAGGGAGTGTGTAAGGAAGGACAACAAGAAACAGCAGACCAGCACTTTTAGTTAGGAGAATGGTGAGCAACTGAATACACAGACGGACAATGGTCAGAATATCTATAAAAAGAGAATTCTGGGGGGCTCAGTTGGTTAAGAGTCTGATTCTTGATTTTGGCTCAGGTCATGATCTCATGGTGTGTGAGTTCAAGACCCATGTTAGGCTTTGTGGTGACAGGGCATAGATTCCTTGGGATTCTCCTTTTCTCCCTCTCTTTCTGCCCCTTCCTTGTGCTCACCTCTTTCTCTCTCTCTCTGTGTCTGTCTCTTTCTCTCAAAGTAAATAAACAAACATTAAAAGAAAGAGAGAACTCTGGTCCACAACCTGCAGCAAGCAGTCCAGGAAGCCAACCTACTATCTGTAGTAATCAGCCCAGGAAGCCAAACAATAACCCGTATAGCAATTGTCCCTTAACAGCTAGGACTTGGCTAGTAAATGACGCCTCTCCTATATTGTGACCCCTTTCCCAACTTAGGACCAACCAGAGAAAGCCAAATATATATCCCTAACTAATGAGAGGATATCCCACTTCTAGTTAGCCTCCAATCAGAACACACCTGAAGCTTTCCCTTTCTTCCACTAGAAAGCTTTCCTACTCCTGCTTGCTTTTGAGTCTCTGCTAAATGTAAGTGATAATGGCTGACTTCTTTGTTACTGTAAGCTCTGAATGGATAGCTATAGCTCGAATACATTTGGTGCTCTTTGTTTATTTCCACTACAGTAAGTGATTGTGTAGGGCTGGAGTGTAGTGGATGTATGTAGGGGTAGAGGGTCAGCGCAACAAAGAAGGGAGTTTGAGCTCTCTCTCTTAAGGAGTATGGGGAATCAGCAGCCATATTGGGAATTATTTTTAAGCCAGGGGAAGGAGTACAACGTTTATGCTAAGTGTATAACTATCTATGCAGAGGTGAGAGTGGATTATGAATCTCTAGTGTTATGTTCTCAGGAATTAGTTTTCAGAGAATGAAAAAAGGAATGGGTGGGCACAAGGCTACTTTTACTAAGGCAATCACTCAAACTCACTCAGTCTTTGCCCACCATATAAGAAGTGAGGGCTGTGGATGCCCTACTACCCTTAGGGTACTGTCAAAAATTGGAACACTAAGCAAGCAATGACACATGAGCTGCCTAACACACACATGTAACCCAAACACAACACAGTAAACCAAGCAAATAAACAAAACACAAGACAGGACAGAATGGCTGAGATGTGAGTCCGTAATAGAGTAAGATGTCAAATGGTTAGAGTAATAAAAACTTGAATTAGCTAAAACACCTCCATTTTGAACAAAGGCTATAACCAAATGATATATTGGACCTTTTAGTCCCCTCCTCTGATGTTTAACATTAAACAAACTCACCCTTATTTACCAAACTTCTTTGGAATGAACTTAAAATACAAGAAAAGAAATGGAACCTTGAGTAAGGTGCCTATTTTAATTATACTATATTTTAATAGATATAATTTTAATCTCATTATAAGATTTTTCCATATTAAGATTTTTTAAAAATATATTTATCAGAATTATTTATAAATATTATTTATAATAATAAATTTCATTTGTATAGCCCTTTACCACTTTCAAGATACATTTGACCAAGAACATTTGATTCACATTGAATGGGAGATGGAAAAGGGTGTGGGTGTGCGTGTGCGTGTGCATGTGTGTGTGTGTCTGTTGTTTATGTATGTGTGTTGATAGATGGGCTCCTGGATCAGTTGGTTCAAGACTTTCCCTTTACTCCTGAGGAAAATGGAGCCTGTGATCACTCACATACTTAGAGACTGGACATTAAAAAATACATCTCTTGACTTTTAGACTGTCCCTCTATGCATTCTTAGTAACCTGATTCCAATCTTACTGACCAGAAGACTGAGGCTAAGGTGTGGAGAGAGCATACTATTATACAAAATAGCTTCAATGAATCATGCCTGCTGATACCTACACTCCTATGCAGTCTTCTCCCACATCCACTTTAGGCTTCAACATGTGACTTGCTTTAGCCAATATAACATCAGCAAAGTCAGAAGAGGCTCCATAAGCATCAGCAACTGGGCTCAGCAAGCACCACCTTGTGAGACAGCCCAACCAGGCTAACCTCCCTGAAGAGGAAAGACTATGAAGAGAAACAAGTTCAGACTCCCCAGCTCCCATAACTGAGCCCAGTTTTCAGGTGACCCATCAACTAAATGTAATCACATGAATGAGCCCAGGCAAAATCAACAGAATCATGAGAAATAGAAAATCATTTTTGTTTTAAATTATTATGTTTTGGGGCAGGTTGTTATGCAGCAATAGATAACCAATACCCTAGGGGAAAAAAAAGAAACTGGCCCATGGCAGTCATTCTTGGGCCCAAAGTGGTATTCAGAGTCAACCACCTCACACAGAATTGGAGAATGTCTTGGTAAACAAAGCTATCCTTGACTTGGAAATTTCAGACAAGTACAAGATTCACTCAAAATCTCTGTGATTAGTTGATCTAACTGCTTAACAATTTTTGATTCTCATCTTATGTAATACACTCCTCCCCTCAAAGCCCCTGCTAATGCCTGAGGGTGGAGGGACTGCCACTACCCTCTAGACCAACAATAGTGGTGACAGCTGCTGAGACATCTTTGTACAGATGGAGTAAAGGACAACCAGAGAGATGAAGGCACTTGCCTGGATCACAAGCTGTTGGTACAAGGGACAGGATGTGAGCCCAGGTCTCACTCCACAGCCAATTATATTTTGGGTGATGCATGCTATGTCTAAACTCCAATCTCAAGGCTTAGTATAGTGATCACCTGCCTCCAAAGACCTTTAGGTGAACAACAGAGCCACAATAGGTGTCTCGCAGGGACAAGTATGACAGTATGAATTAATTTATTTCTTCATTACTAATACCCACATATGTCTGAACAGTGTCTGAGACAGCAGGGCCATGGATTATAGATTATCTCAGTTGTCTGGACACACAGAACTAGTTATTTATCAGGCATTATTTTAAAATCTCTGGGTTTCTTATTGTTTGTTTACTAGTGAAGTCTTCAAATCCACATATACTGTTTAAAACAACACTAAAATTTTTACAGCAGAAATTGGTTGGCTTGTATGTGAGGGCCACCAGGGACCTCCCCCCACCACCAACAACGACCACCACCATCAAGGAACAAAGCATTATATTTACATTTGTCAAAAAGGAGAACTGGGTCACTTACCATCACTAAGCTCTCTCCTGAACTGATTAGTAGACAGTTAAAAGTGGTTTGGGAATGCAATTTGCAAATGGATGGTGCTACAGAAACACATATTCCACTTTGGGGGGGGGTGGAGAAAAAGAAAAACAAAGGCTACAAACAAATTTTAATCATAAATCATGCTTCAGTTTATTCAACTGTAATAATACTATTCACTGGCTCATTATGAGGTTTCATACAACCTTGAAAACACTGATCACGCCTGCATGACGTACAGCATGGATTGTTGGGTCTGACATGTAAACTAATTACATCTGATTTCAGCTCTGCCTTCAGACTGTCAGGAAGGCAGATAGATATGGCATTCACTGTGAAGCCTGGAATCCCCTTGTTTTGCTCAGTTGCTCAACAAGCCTGAATGTTATCAGAAAGAGGAACAACTGGAACCAGGAGATGGGGAAAAGCTGGTAGCACTTCCTAGGAGTGGTAACTGCTATAATATTACAAATGTATACCTTCAAGAGTTAGTTGTTGTGGCACCTGGGTGGCTCAGTTGGTTAAGTGGCCAACATCAGCTCAGGTCATGATCTCATGGTGTGTGGGTTCAGGTCCCGCATCAGGCTCTGTGCTGACAGCCCAGAGCCTGGAGACTGTTTCTGATTCTGTGTCTCCCTCTCTCTCTGACCCTCCCCCACTCACCCTCTGTGTCTCTCTGTCTCAAAAATAAATAAATATTTAAAAAAAAAGTTATTTGTTTTGAAGCTAAAGGAAGAAGACAAAAGTGATTAACAAGTCAGAGAATTCTATCAGAGTATAATTCTGCTGATATTTATTGGATGCTTATTAGACGAGATCAGGCGTGTTCAGGGTGGTATGGCTGTAGATAATTGGATGCTTATTAAAGAGGCCAGTCCCTTTCCAGACATTATCTCATTTCATTTTCCCAGCAAGCCTATGATATATTTGTATTATCCACATTTTATATGAGAAAATTTTGAGGCCAGATAAGTTCAGAAACTTGCCTAAAGTCACACAGCACAGCTGGGATTAGAACCCATTTGTTTTTTACTTAAGCCTGTGCCCTAAGCCACTCAACTGAACTAAGACCCAGGTCAAGCCAAGTGTCCAGAAGCTCTTAATTATAAACTCAGTTTGGCAACAAAAGGGCTTGGAGGCCTTCTCTGATATGCCTTTCCAGCTGTATGGGCAAGTGATTCAATGATCTCTGCTTTGACTTCTGTGCTTCTCTGTGAGATAGATCAACATGGAAAGATATAACCTCAAGATAAACAGTTCAGTGTGGCTTGGGCACCCCTGAGGGTCCCCAAGATATGTTCCAGTGTCTACAAGGTCAAAACATTTCATAAAATTAAAATATGTTTCTTTCTTTTACTCTCACTTTCTCATGAATATAGATAGAATTTTCCAGAAGCTACATGAAGTGTGATGGCACCATCACTCTGATGGGTAATGGAATGAGTCCTTGTGCTTCAAAAATATCAGTTTTATTTCTAATAGGGTCAATATCAATAAATATAATCCTCAAAAACAAAAGTTTGTTGGGGTCCTCAATAATTTTTAAGAGTTTTAAAAAGTCCTGAGGCCAAAAAATCTGAGAACTACTGCTCAAGATCATGCCTGTTAAGATCAAAACAGAATAGTCTGAAAGCTTAAACACTGGTAAACAGAACTTAAAACCAAAAAGTCCTATTTTGCTTCTGAACAGCTGATTACTAAAGTGATTTTTAATTCTATGAATGAGCAAAGTCAGCTGACTCACACAACACAGGAAGAGAGCGAGAGTGGGCAAGAAGGCTGTTTGGTCATGGTTGACTCTTCCCCCAAATCCTTAACCATGGGTGAAGAGCCCATCTCTCAGGGGGCACAGCTTACGTCAGGGGAGAAAACGTACTGATGCAAAACTGCACTGTAATCATATCTCAATTGGCAACCTGTCCTGATCACACCTTCCTCACCAACAGCTGAGTGTCAATACCAAGTCTTTGAGCCAGTCATTTGTCTCTGTACATCAATTGTCATTGCAACTGAAGACTTTATTTTTTTAATGTTTATTCAGTTCTGAGAGACAGAGCAAGAGTGGAGGAGGGGGTAGAGAGAGAAGAAGGCACAGAATCCGAAGCAGGCATGAGATTATGACCTGCGCTGAAGTCAGACTTTACCAACTGAGCCACCCAGGCACTCCCTGAAGACTTTAATATAAACTAAATATGATGTCCTGGACAGAAAGGGCATGAAGAGGAGGGGAAACAACCAATATTGATCATGCCCTCATACAAACCAGGGGCTTGGTACATATTACCTTATTTATTTTACACAATAGTCTACTGAGGTACATATGATTAGATCCATTCTGGAGATTAGGAAACGGAAGCTGAGTAAATTAGTTATCTAGGTTCACTCAAGACTAAGTTCCAAGACTAAGGACTAAGGATACCCAAGACTCATCTGCCATGCTGACATTCCCAAACCTAGCTGTACAACAATTATTTGGAGAGTTTCCAATTTTTCACATATCCTGGCCTCACCCTGAAGATCCTTTGAATAGGTCTGGGTGTGACTTCGTAATTCACAGAACCCTACCAACTGTCAACTGCTAGCTTGGTTTTTAAATAGCTGTATGATTCGTTGGCTGAGTGATTTCACATTTGAAAGACTTTTCCACACAAGCACTACTGGTTGGCTTTCTTTTCAGGACCCTTTGTTCTTTTCTCAAAGAAATAGTATTTTTATTATATGATGAGCATTGTTCTTTACCCATGGCTTACTGGAGATGAAGCCCACAGAGAAGCTGATACAGAATGCTCTTCCAAGCTCTAAGCAACTCCCAGCAATTTGTAGGTCCTTGGTAAACACCTTTGAATTAAATTGAAATGTGATTGCAGATAATCTTCACAACTCTGTTAAGTAGGTTTAATAATTCCAAACATGATATCTCATGGGTTTTCCACAGTAAATAGAATTGGGATACAAATGCTTATCAGTTGCCAAAATCTAATTCAACAACCCAGTGGTACTGACCTGGAAAAGGCTGGGTACTTTGGATTCTGTTTGGAAGACCTAAGGATTACACAGAGCCTCACTGGGAATGAGCAACTGTGGCCACATGGTCTCTGGTACCCACATACTCCCTTCGTGGTCTCTTTTGTGGTCTATGACAGCACTAATGGCCACTCATATTCTCATCCCAAAAAGGACAGGTAATGGGACCATGTTGACAGCTGCTATCACCCTAAGAGTAGTCAAGCCAGCCAGTGCTCCTGCCTGAGATCCAGCTGCATCTGGAGAAAGGGAAGGCAGAGGTCTGGGTGGGACAGGGCCTACAGAGACAAGAGGGGAGGCCACCAGAGTATCTGTGTTTCCTCTCTTAAATTGCCTGACAATCTGCAGTGAAAACACCATCGCTTTATAGGGGAAAACAAAACAAAACAAAGACAGCCAGGAACAGGGTAGGTGTTGAATTTAGTTTACTTGTGGACTTCCTATCTCGATTTCTGAACAAAGTCCATTTAAAAGTGGCCAATATAGGACCCGAATCCTAAATTATGGCGATTCATGATACAAAGTCAACTCTGATTATAAGAGCAAGTTGCCTTCTCAAGAAATGGTATTTAGCCAGGAAAGTTACAGAAAAGGATCCATCTCCACACTCAAAGAAAGGGATAGTAATGGGAGAATTTTACAGAATCCAGCAGAAATGTGGCCCTCAGTTAGGGGCCACGTTTTATGCTAAAGCTGAAGGGCCACTCTGACAAGAAGCAGATAAAGTACATTTTCATGTACAAGCCACCCTCAACTTTACCCCTGCAATTGGGCCCACTCACTTCCCAACAACCAAGGTTATAATCCAAATTCTATGAGACAATAGAAAAGGATAAAATGTCAGATCTTTCACCAGTTAGAAATTGCAGTCTGGTAAGGACTGAACAACTGGCTATGTTTTGCTCCCCACAGCCCCAATCCTGCTTACATTTGGGCAGCATTTTCTAGATTACAACCCTCTTCACACTTAAATCTCTTTTGATCTTCTCCCTGCCCACACACATTGTGAGGATCCAAGGCTGTTGGAAACTTTCAGGACAAAAGCGTCACTTCTCAGTTATTTTTTTGTCTGTGTGACTTCTTTTCCAGTGTTTAGTCAGCCCTAAAATATTTAGGTTTTCATTCTACCGGAACACAATTCCTGGTCACCTTTCACTCGCTGCTAGGATTTCTTACCCAGCCTATCCTTCTAGGCTCATTTTCCACATGCAATGCACATGTAGTGGCCTGCATTTTCTTAGTCGCCTGATCCCTTACACATCCTATTTGCCTTTACCTTCTGCCTAAGGACACATTTTTCTTCTGCTGCTCTTTGTGTATCCCTTCAGCTCGTTTCTCTTATCTGTCATCAACTCCTCCATGTGCTGACTTGCTAGGCAACCTATGTACCTCTCTACCCTCAAATCTTAGTCTTGCATCAGAAACAGAAAACCCTGTAGTCATAACAAAGGATGTGTATTTTTTAGGACCACATTACAAACTGATTTAGCAGAAAGAAGGGCACTTTGCTGCATACTAATAATGCTTTAAGAACATTTTCTTATCACAAGTGCTTGGGTGTTAAGCTCGGTGGATTCCTGAAACCACACAACACCCTTTGTGCAAATATGTATAAAAATAATGTATTAATATTTCATTCAGTTAAGGCCTTATTCCTATGTGTCTCTAGGAAGCCATGATCATAGACCATGGAGATTTCTTAACCAATCAAAGTAGTTCATACTGATTTCATTTCCAGGTAGACATCAGGAACTTCTCTGGTCTTTGCCTGTTCAATTTTTCTATCTGGAAAAGTCACTGTTAAAATCTGTTTCTCACTATAATTTTCTTATGGCCTCATAAATACTGATCAAGGACAATAATAGGAGGATTAGCAATGAACACGGGCGGGGAGGATGGGGAGGCAAATGGAAAGTATAATTGGAAGAACAGTTGTGTGTAGGTTTCTTAAGTTAAGATATACTCCCTATACCTTCGCTCTACAGACTTCACCCTATCTTTTGGGGCATAATATTGCTTATGGTAGCTTCACCACTCAGGCTTTAATAAAACCATCATTCGAGTTATGATGGGACATATTTTAGCATTCTTGTTGCCACTAAGGTACATTCTTTTGAATGCTAGCTAAGGTCCTATTCTAGGTAAGAAAAGGCTCTTACTTTTGCTTAAATTCCCCAAAATGGATGCTATACACGGTATACAAGGGACAAAAGGAAGGAATTCAGTTTGCCAGCAGGTTTGCTACATTAGGATACTAGATTTGAGAGTAAGCTTTCAGAGACTCCTGCCTCAGCTTCACACTGACCCAATGTCTGTTAACTTTTCTGGCTCTGATCAGCATATGGATAGGAAAGACTAGTATGTGAATCACTGACAGTTGTGTCAGTCCTGGTTTTACAAAGAAGCAGAAGCAAGCACTTCCACATAATCATACAAAAAGACATAACGCTTTTTTCTATTCTTCAGTCCTTTCAAAGATTTAGGACTAAATCCTCAAACTTCTAGATTCAGGACAAAAGGAATGTGCAAAGGTGGCTGAGAGGTAGACATCAATACTACAGACCTCCTTTGTCATGATTTTGTGGTACACTTCTATTTTGATAGTGCCTAAACCATCCCCAAATAAATAAGTGACCAAAATAAGTCTGAGAGAGGGAAGTAGAGGGAACAATAATTTTTAAATTGGTCTTATGGGCTCTGGCACAAATCGCCTGCTTGTCCTCAGCCTAGAGCCTTTTTGCTTAGTGACGGGTGCACTGTGTACAGTGCTGTCAGTCAGACCATGATCACAAGCAGTCACCGGAAGGAACAATAAAAACTCCTCAAGACCTTAGCCTTTAATCTTGACAAATTAAACACTAATGACACATTCTTATTAAATGTAAAATAATTTCAATAAAGCATGACTAGGAATGACCTGATCGTAGCCCAACTTCCCCATGTATGAATCGGTGGGGGCATTTGATGTCCAGGAATCTACTGTGGCTGTGTGACATGGAAAAAGAACAGAAAAATGGAAATGGAAAAAGCATGCATAGTTTGCAAGCAAAGAACCACAGTATGAATCTTGACCTCACTCATTTATAGGTTGTGTGATCTTGGAACCTTTCGAACTTGGCCTCCTATAAAACAGGGATTTGGAGTCACTACCTCACACGCTTCCTAGGAGATGCAGATGAGAGAATGTTCACTAAAGTTCCTTCTCCACCCTTCACTATGCTGACTGGTGCTACTGGTATTAGTGCTGGCGGGCAAGGTCACCAGCCACAGCCAAATCCCACCTAGTACACAGCTCTGGAGGCTGAAGACCCTGGGTATGGCTGGTGCACAGGCACCCCCATCACTCATCAGTGGGGACCTCAAGCCCCAAGGGAGGCAGCTGGGATTCAGCCAAGGAGGCTTTCACAGCTGCTACTTCTCTATACCTGTCTGACCAGCCAGGTGCAAGGTCAGGCACTGGGAGCACTGACTCACTTGGCCTTCACTTACGTATGTAGAACATGGTCTCTGAGGCCACAACAGTGATTCCAGTTGCACTGTTAAATTCAGAAGTGAATCCAACAAGAGGAAAATGATTTTTAGAAACAATCAGTTTCAGGTGTGCATTTCGAAATGGAATGCTGTCCTCTTTTCATTTTAGAGTGACAGGGTAATGGTCAAGGAAATGGAATCTAACAGAGGTTTTATGCTGACAGTTCCACTGGGGCTCAGGCCCTCTCGCTATGAAGATGGCTGGGAGCAGAAAGGCTCATTCTACCAAATTCCAAATCCAAGCAGAAGAGCCCGGAGGAGTTCAAGGTGAAAGAAGCAGCAGCCCACTTTTCCTTACATGCTCTGCTTTTGTCCTTCACACACTTCACACTTGAGGGAGAAACTAATGACATTGACCTCGGGGCCCCCATTCTGCCTGGCAGTGTACGCAGCTGTGGCAGGCGGTCCCGGCGGGCCCCTGCCCGCTGCAGTACACACCGTTACTGTGGCCAAGCCAGCAGCTGACTGAAAACAGTGGCAAGCAGGCACTAGGCACACGACCCTTGACATTGCGGGCCGTTTTTTCTTCCTCTCAGCTAGCAGCCAATGGGCGGGCTCTCTCCACCGGCTGCCATGGCAACGAGAAGACTGCTCTGCAGTGCCCAGAACAGATGTCACATGAGCCAAGATGAATGTGGTGGGGGTGGGGAGCATGTGGTGGGGGTGGAGGGGGATGGGGGAGGCATTTGGAGTTAAATGGTCCCACCAGAGGGAGTGAGGCATATTTTGAAGTAAGTGCAAAGCTGTAACATCTATTTTCTTTCTTTTCCCTGTCCTTTAAGTTCTAAACACACATGCACAAACACGAATGTCCTTTTATCTCCACTACTGAGGTGCTTGCGGCTCTCTGGCTTTCATGGCAAACATGAAAGCTCTGATTTCTTGAAGCCTAAATGAACATCGCCTTCACTGCAGAAACGCAAGCGGTCTTTCTGCAGCCATTTAGGAACAGGCTGGGAAGCTCTGTGGAGGAGAATTGGGGAAACTTAGAACCATGCGGAGGCGAAACAAAATCCACTGGAATTTAAAGGCAAACGCACCACCTCTGTAGGCAGACAACAAACCCTGTTTCACTCTTGTTACCATTAACATGTGAAGGCCCCTACTATCCCCCCCACCCCAGGGGTCGTTTCTCTGATCTTACCATTCCTAAGGCCATTTTATATAGACTAAACCAGGGCAAGCCTTACAAATCTACCTGCTTGAGCAACAAAGGCTCTTTTGTTGTCTCTAAAATAGATCCTATCCTAGATAAAATACTGTATTTAAAATGTTTCTACCGCCTTCTGCTTATCTACCACTGAAATTAACCAGCAGAGTGTGAGCATGTGGGTCCACAGAATAAACCTATATATTAGGCGGTAAGATAAGAAGGGATATTAGTGGCAGGCAAACACAAGACACTGCAGGCCTTTTTTCCTCCCTGCTTGGGCAGGAACCTAATCTCATTCCTATTATCAGACCACATGAATCAGTGAGGCATAAGGGACAAGGTATAGGTCTAGTCTTAATCTGACAGATGAAATGCACCAAATGCGTCAGAGGAAAATGTTGCTTAGAATTATTTTGCACTTGTGCTTAAGTCCCCTGACAGACACTCACAGGGTGCCTGTTTTGTGCAAGCCACAGGGAGCATTGCAAAGGATGCCCCACTTATAATCAAGAGTGAAAAGAAATGTGGAAACTCTTGTAATGGGGAAGATATGTGTGGCAGGCAAAGCATGATACAAACCTGGAGGGAGGCAGGCTCTGAGAAGTGTCCTGGGGTGTGGGGAAACAAGACGGCCTCTTCCGTGATACATACTCAACACATACACCAGATCGCAGGATGCCTTAACACCCTAAGAAGTAGCCGTTATTATCCTAACACATCAGGAAACCCAGGCTTAGAGAGGTTGGCAGTCAAAGGTCATACCGCAGGCAAGTAGCAGAGCCACTGGTGATCCATGCCATCCACCCACTTCCATGGGCTTTTGCTCCGTCAGCCAAGTGACACCCTGATGCAAAGAATGCAGCTGTGGGTGTAGGCACCATGGCCTGGTCTACACAATAGCGTCCATGAAGTCATGGGCTTCAAACACTCACCCCAATTTTCCTAGTACATGTTAAAATAAATATGCAAGTATTACATTTAAGAGGTTCATTTAGATATACCCTGAAGTCATCCTGTATAAGACAAGGGGTACAGATGTCATACTTTGGGAGCCCCTGCATTTTCCCATGCCGGCCTTGAAAGATTAGGAGTATAGCCCATGGAGAATTTGAGTTCACTCAACTCTCGCCCTATGTTGGTCACAGTTATTTGCACAAATACCTCCACTGAAATGAAAATGTCTTCTTGGTCCTCACCGAATGCTTTCTTCTCTCATTATTCTGGCCAGTAGGTGGAATTGTAGGGGTATCACAAGGCACTTGAATGAAAACCAGCAAACATGAATGAAAGACTGATGGCCCAGCAATGCCCAACCATCAGCATTGCTCCTGGAAGCGGCCACCGCAAGCTCAGCTCCACCTGGGGGGCCAGAACTTCCTGCCACTGCAGCAATGGGCCCAAACCACCAGAGGGCAGTAACACAACCAGATTTGTCATTTGGATCCAAATGCGGATGCACACAGTTTAATAATATGTAAAGCCCATTATTACAGGCTTTTCCTCTCCCCACCCCCTATTAATGAACAAATGCCCAGGGGTAATGCAGATATTTCTAAATACAGTGCAAGAAAGGGCAATCTGTACTCATACACAGGGAGTCTAACACACAGTGATAAGTGGAAATGAAAATAATCACCCAGATGCAACTAAACCATTAAGGCTAAAGATTTAGCTGTCTCTATGGCTGCATACATGGAAATATAGATGCCTGCCTTCTAGAAATGGGCATTTTAAAAACATTTATTTCATAAGTCTTATTAAGAGTTCTTAACAATACCTATAACAATAACTGCGAAGACACAAGAAGGGTGTAAGAGGAATTTCATCTTTACTGCTGGGCATACGAAGGAAGATTCTTCTCTTTGATTTAAGTAAGGTAAGTGAATGGATTATTCAGGGTCTTTCCATGGGCATTTAAAACCCATAACTCCACACTTTAAACAACACCACAAATTTAAAAAGAAGAAGAAAAACAACTGGCTAATCCCCAAACCATATAATACCCGCATCTATTCAGTGTCTTTTGATGCAGATGATTTTTGATGTTTGTAAAGGCAGAATCTTTTAGTGTGGCTACTGGTTTTAACATCACAGCATATAGCATACAACAGAATGAGCAGGAATACTCCTACCCTTGGATAACCTACTCATTTCTCTATAAACAAAGATACAGAAATAACCCTGACACTTTCTCAGTTCATGACAGAAAGGAAGATTCGCTGATCCTATGTTTTCACAATGGTTTGAAATTGGAGGGCCTTTGGAAAAGCAGGATGAAGTCACTGCAAACAGCCTCATCTCTGGAGTCACCCCATAAAACCCTGATATTTGTAAACTGCTTGACAGATTATTAAGTACCCCCACACAAAATCTGAGCAAGACATATAGAATTCATAGTCAAATGACTCTAACTCTGGGGGCATCTGGGTGGCTCAATTGGTTAAGCATCTAACTCTTGATTTCAGCTCAGGTCATGATCTAATGGTTCGTGGGTTCAAGCCCTGCATTGGGCTGCACGCTGAGAGTGTGGAGCCTGCTTGGGATTCTTTCTCAATGTCTCTCTCTATGCCCCTCCTTGCTCTCTCTCAAAATAAATAAACATTGAATAAATAAATAGAAGTACCAACTAGGTTCAGCTCCAGTTTCTTCCTAAGGCAGGTAGAACAGATCCTGAACTACTTTCCATTGTAAGGACAATGGTCACTTGTGTAATATGACACAAAGCACTGAAAACTCAAGATTTATACGGAGCTCTGTTCTTATTTTCCCCATTTTATATACAAGGAACTAGAGCTATAATGAAAGACCTGTCCAAGTTCACAGTCGGTGAACATAGAGCAAGGCCACTGCCAGGTGTTCTCATCCAAAGCGTGGTTCTTCCGTCCCCTCCATGGTAACTTTGTCAGCTTAGGCTGCCGTAACAAAGAACCACAGGCTGGCGGGGGGTGGGGGTGGGCGGTGGTGGCTAGAACAACAGACCCTTATTTCTCACAGTTCTAGAGGCTGGGAAGTCCCAGATGGAGGCAGCAGCAGAGGAGATTTCATTGTGAGGACTCTCCTCATGACTTAAAGACAGCTACCGTCTCATTGTGGGTGCACAGGACCTCTCTCTTGTGTGCATGTGGAGGGAGAGAGAGCTCCTTGGTGTCTCTTCTTTGCAGGACACTAATCTCATGGTGAGGCTCCATCCTCATGACTCTAATTACTCTAACCCTAATTACTTCCCGAAGCCCCATCTCCATATCATGTCACACTGGGAGGTTAGTGTGTCAACGTATAAAGTCGAGGAACACAAATATACAGTCTATAACAAGCAGTAACAATGGGCTTCTTTATCCTGCTCCACATCTTCAGTTCAGGACAACAAATATTTGCTACTAGGTGCAAAGCACAGGACCAGGCTTTAGGGAAAACAAGGGTGACTAGGGAACCCCAAAGAATTTAATGTTAGGACAGTTCTAGGGAATGTTCTACAAGGGAAAGCATTTGACATGTGGGCTTTTGTGACTGTGTATAGCATAGTTTATTACAACAAAATTTGTGAGATCCTTCTTCAGATAGCTGTGCTTCAAACAGCTATAATGCAAGTATGGCAACTAATCAGTACATAATTAATATTTGATAAGGTAATTAATGTATTAATTTCCTGAGGAAGATGAGGTCAAAAAAGGAAGGAAGGATATTTTCAAATTTTCAGCCTTCTAAATGCTTACAAGGAAACAAAGGATCCATACCTCCTGGTAGGGACTTATCAGATCCGGTTATAGGATGATGATGATAGCATAACTGGATATTTATTAAATACAGTTAATTTCTCTCAGGTGAGTTGGCATAATTAAAACTGCTTTCTGGGGGCACCTGGGTGGCTCAGTTAGTTAAGCGTCTGGCTTCGGCTCAGGTCATGTTTTTGGGGATTGTAAGTTCGAGCCCTGTATCGGGCTCTGTGCTGACAGCTTAGAGCCTCGAGCCTGCTTCAGATTCTGTGTCTCCCTCTCTCTCTCTGCCCTTCCCCACTTGCTCTCTCTCTCTCTCAAAAATAAATAAAAATTTTTAAAAACCCCTGTTTTCTGGAATGGAAAACTAAAGGGTCTCAGCTTCAGTTAATATATAGTGGCTGACTACTACATGCTAGCAGTATATGTGTATGCTCGTAGGCATGAGTGGATGTATTAATTTATTTATATAAATATTCATTCCATGATAAGGGGTATTTTACACATATATAAAGTCTCATTTAATTCCTACAAAAACCTTTGAGGAAATTTTGTTAGATAATTTAAAATGAAGACCAGAGAAGTCAAGGACTCACTGATGTTAAGTGATTAAGAGATTACTAGTACATTCTTGTCAACCACTCAAATATTATTTTGATTACTTACACACACACACACACACACACACACACACACACACACACACACTTTTCTTCTCCAATTATCCCCAAAATCTAGCTACTAGGAGTTTTTTCTGGTGTTACTTTTGGTATGTTACTTTATTTTGATAAGTAGTATAGGGGTGAAGTTGGGTCTTTTTTGAAGGTGGATAGGTTTGAAAGGGAAAAAGCTTATGTGAATGTCTACTTCCCTTCAAAACTAGACAAGGACCTCAAGAAAGAGAAGAAAAGGCTCCATCCTCTCAGGAGAACTGAGTGGATTCTGTGTTTAGCCCCAGGATCCAGAAGAACCCAGATGGGTGTCCACTCAATGAACCTGGCTTGCCTCTCCTGAGAAGCTCCGAAGAGAAGAGCTCCCCATTTCAATCCCCCATTTGAGGCTGGACACGTGACAGTGGTAGTCTGGAAACCCAATCTGGAGACTGTGGAAGGCTGAATAATAGTGCTCCTAGAATGTCAATGTCCTGATCCCTGGAACATGTGAATGCTATTTTATATGGCAAAGACTTCAGAGATGTGACTAAATTAAGGATCTTGAGACAAGGAGGTTACATGCATTATCAGGTGGGCCCTAAATGCAATCATTTCCTTATAAGAAAGAGGCATAGGAAGATCGGACACACAGGATAGGAGGAGGCAGTGTGACCATCGAGGCAGAGAATGAAGTGATGTGGCCACATGTCAAGCATCAGCAGTCAGTTGCTAGAAGAGTAGAGTCAGAAAAGGGATTGTCCATGAGAGTTTCTGGAGGGAACACAGCCCAGTTGAAACCTTGATTGTGGTCCAGTGAAACTGATTTCAGACTTCTGGCCTCTGGAACTATGAGAAGATGAATTTTTATAGTTTTAAGCCACCAAGCTCGTGGTAATTAGCTGCAATGGCCATTTATAACTAAGACAAGGACAAAAAGTCAGAGATATGGCAAATTAGAGAAAGGAAGACGGTTTTATGTACCAACCACTGACTTATTCTTACCAAGTATTGTTTTATGATTGTGAAATTTAATAATTTCTTCTGTCAAGTGAATTTTCAAGCTAGGCTTTGGGGTCAAGAACACTATGGTTAACTCAATAATTATTTTCTCCTGGTATATACTAGGAGGACTAGCATACTAGACAAAACACCAAACTTCTGAATTTGGTCTATTTGTGGCAAAAGTGACTTTGCATAAGAACTAACTTTGAAATACAAAGAAACATAAAATCATTCATTATGATGTTCACTGCACAGCTATAAAATTTTCTATGAATGACTATGGTTCTCATCCTAAGTTCCCAGAATTCTAAAAGTTCTTGAGCTTTATTAGAAGGTTTGGAGCTCTGAGCAAGAATTGTATGTTAATTCTTAGATATGCCGTGGTAATTAGGCACTCTGGCTAGAAGATGTCTCATGGGAAGATGGCAGAATGATTGTTTGAAACCTTGGAAACCATGCTAAGCAGTCTGGGTTTCATTCTCAATGTAGTAGGGAAGCCATAGACGAGTTTGATGCAAGGCAAGGAAATGACTGAAATTAGATTCAGGAAGTTGCTCTGGTTGTCCTGTGTGAGTGGGTGGGAGTAGAGAGATATGCAGCCCAGTAGTCTAGGAACAGATAACAGTAGCCCGGACTATGACGGTGAACATGAAAATTAGTGAGAAGTAGGCATAACAGAGACATATCTGAGAAGCAGACTCTAGGTTAATCTGATTAACTGGAGGTGAGGAGTAAGGGAAAGGGTGAATCTGGGATGACTCCTAAAGATCTTGCTTAAGCAAGTTAGAAGCTGATGGCTGAGAAGGCTGTCAGTGGGGTTGGGGGGTGTCCGAAAAAGCTGTGAGGCTTGTTTATGGTATGGGGGGAGGGGTGGGAATCAAGCTTCCCAGTTTAGGAAAGATTATGCGGACAAGTAAGGACAATTAACAAGTAGGCAGTGGAATATGGGGATCTGTAGCCCAGGGAGTAGTTCTGGCCCAGAAATTTTGAGTGTCAGCAGTCTAAAGATGATGGCATTTAAACTATGCTAGAAAAAAAGAAGCAAAAACTTAATTGGTAGCACAGGTAGGTAGGGTTTTGGAAATGAAATCTGCTCTCTCTTTCTCTCTCTCACACACAGATGCACACACACTGAGCAGCCAAACCACAACTTGTCAGGGCTTAATTGGAGAACATGGGGAGTCACTGACTATCTTGCTATAGCCCAAGTGGTTGGGGAAGAAAATTAAATAATCAAACCTGAACAAAATTCTACTATGATTTCAAAATTTGGGAAAGAAAATTAAATAATCAAAGCTGCAGCAAACCTAAAAAATGCTGCTGTAATCCAATCATTGTATACTCTTTTTTATCTTTCACTTTGAGTAATTTCCTTTAAAATGACACTATATAGACTATAGGTAACAGATGACAGACTGTTGGATAACTGAAATTTAAGATAAAATATGGCAAATACTTGGAGATGATAGCTATGTTGAAGATACAGATGAATGGATGGGTAGCTTGATGAGTGGATGGGTAGATGAACAAACAGACTGACAGAGTCATAGAGACAGATTTTAAAACACTATTTTATATTTGGCACAAGGTGGACAATTTAGCATTCACCCAAAAGGGTTATCCAAAGGAAAGGCTGTACTTATTCATGAAGTTTTGAGGAGCTGGGAAGAAGACAGATCATGTGACCAGGAGAACTGTCTTCAGACTTTTCAATTCTCTATCAAATTTCGAGAAACAAAACCTATCAGTGATGAAAAGATTTGATTCCAAGATGGGGAAGAGTTGTATTTTCAGGATGTAAGAATTGCATCTGTACACCCATCTCCTCTGCAAGAGACCACATTCAGTTTGGAATATTAGCAAACGTCATGACAGGTTCACTTGGGAGATAAGCTGTCTATATTTGATAATCCGAAGGCAGTTAATAATACATTAGATTATCTCCACTTAATACCATAAGCAAATAATTCCATCATGAAACTCAGGGAAAAAATATGAAAATGCAGTTAAGAAAAGTTAATGAACTCTTCATCCAAAGTCAAGAATATCCCCATATTTTGTGCCAAGTCCAGCTCATGAAGGACATGAAGCAGCTGTCCTATTCTCTGAAGAGAATCCAGCACTTCCAAGGTCAATGAACCCGGTGTGATGTTCAATTTTCACTCTGATTCCCTTCTGTAACGTTCTCCAGACTTCTTTAAGAATGAAAATTTGCAAACTTCTTCAGCCATTTTTCCTTTCCTAGGGTTCTTGGTGAGTCTGGTATCTACAACCCAGCCAACTTTGCAGAAAACCACACTTTAGATGGAAAATCACTTTGGGTTTCTGGCTCATCAGCAGTACTGCACATCTAATTAGCTCAACAATTGGTCCCTGTGATAAAATCAGCTAATTTTATGTTCAAATGGCTGCTTCGTGGTAAGCAATACTGTCACTCTAAACTCCAAGTATAAAGAAGTTGCTGAAGAAGCTGGTTACTAGGGGGTCACTGGGGGCAAACTAGTGAAGACTATTAAATTAGTAACCTAAGTCAATGTTATAGTTAGTGCATAGGGGTCCCACCAGGGCTCAAATAAGATGAATTCCCAGAATGTAATGACAGGGCTGGAAATGCCAACTCTTAAAGGGGAAATGAGTATATATAAAATGCATGGAATAAGTCATCTGCAGAATCTTCCTGTGTCAGAAATAAACCTATATGATTGTGATGAGATTACAAATCCTAGACCTCAATCTAGTATGGTTAAGAAATGGCTCTCCCTAGATTAAACACCTCTGTTGTTTCAGGAATTTGTGCAAGGTCACCCTGGGTAGAAAACCCAGGAAAGCCAATTCCAGGAATCACCCCTTCAGCTGTCTCTTCTTTACTCATCTGTTAAGGCAACTGGTGATATCTGAGACTCTCTCCCTGCTTTGTAGGATCTATTAGAAACCACATTACTCTGTAAGGTAAACGCAAAAGCACAGATCAACCTCTTTACAGTACAAAAGCTGATTCTATCACCTCTCATAGGCACTGAAAATTAGTGATTTTTCTTGGTGTGTATATTATCAATTATACCAATTGAACAGACAGAAATTTATACAACTTTCAAAACTAGGAACAAGAAACACATGGATGTATACAATTCTACATAAAGGTACTGAGAGATACATGCATATATACATCTAAACATATCCATTATATCTATGTATGTATATAGATAAGTATATTAAAAAATATATAAATGACTTCATTTAATATAGTTTAAAATAGTAATGAGCATGTAATAAGCACTCAGTTGGTTCTAGTGCTGCTGTCTATCATATTCATCATCATCGTTGTCATTATATAGCTACATATATATACTATATATAAATATATACACTACACATGTAATGGCATATTATATAACTGTCTGATTGTAACAGGATGACTACTGAAAAATAAACTTGTCTTTTTCTTTCTCTGCTCTAACAGAGGTGCCAGAAATTCCAAAATCAAGGTAGATCATCCTTGTGACTCTGTAGTCAGTCAGCTGCTGGCCCGGATGGGGTGGAGCGGGTAAAAGACCCGTTGTAGACAATCACATCAGCCACCTATCATACACCAGCTCCGACCCTCTCAGCCTCGCGTGTCTCTCCTCCAGTGCAGTGCTCAGGTCTGAATAGACTCTGATTAGTTTTATGCAGGTGCAGCCCTCCAGCGATTTGTCTCACACCCATGCCATGTGCCTCCTGCCTCCTGCTGCAGAGATATAGTCTCCTAAGGCCACACATGTGCAACCCAGAAGCACAGAGTGAACCCATGGGGAATAGCATCCGACAGACATATGCTTCCCCTCTTCTCCCGGAAGGGCTGGTCATTTCCTAAGACCCAAACAACCCATCACTGATAGCACAGACTGAGTTATATTGGTTCTCCCTCTTTCTCTTTTCCAGGCCCCCTGCCCCTTACTCCTTCTCCATGGCATTCCACTCCCAAGTAAGTCCTCACACACAAGCCTGTGCCACAGGCTCTGTTTTCCATGGGATCTGGACTAAGATAAAAATTATAGTGGTCATCCAGTGCAGGTATATGCCATTAGCCCTACTGCTCACTAGGGAAGGTAACACAATGAGGCTCTTCATTCTTTGGTTCCCCAAATGGAAAATGACTTGACCCCTCATGATATATAGATCTGAAAAGGGGGAAAGGAGACTGGCATGCACCGTGCTACCTGCAAAATAGATATACAGCCTCCTCATAGACTGCTGTGCTGTCTAATCAAGCATGTGGCTATTTAAATATACAATTAAATTAATTAAACTAAAATAAAATCAAAGAAAGCACTTAGCTCTCAGTTGCATTAACCACATTTTAATGTTGAATAGCCGCCGGTGGCTAGTGGCTACTATATTGGAGAGTGCAGAAGAGATCCCTGGCCATCATGGCAGAAAGTTGTAGTAGAGGTACCAGTCTACAGTCAAGACTCTCTGGGTTTTAGCCAGTTATCCAGGAGACAGTACTAGACTTGCCTCTCACTTATCAGGGAATGCAGGGCCACTTTTATTTATGTGGTATAATGAGAAACATGAGAGTATTTGTTCTCTGAGTTGGTAATAAAGCAATTATATGTGGTTATGTTAACAGCAATGGATATTTGGATACTGGGAAGACAGAACAGCCCAATCTTTATGTAAAAAAAGACCCTACTTTTAAAAACCAAGCAAACATGTATACATGTACGTGTGTCCCATATGCTTAGGTACAAAACACCCAAAAAGCATTTGGTTTGAACAACTATCTAGAATATAACATTAACATTCCCCAAATCTACACAAATAATGGAGAAATTATTAAAATAGCTTATTAATATGTAATATCTAAATCAATGTGGGCTCCACTCACAGCTAAGGGTAAGAAACTAATGTTGGGGCAGAAACCCAAAAATCACGTTAGGTTCTTCATCACCACCTGAAAGGCACTGACGTTTTGAACTTAAAATCCTCACTGTGAACACCAGAATATCATCTCATTTGCCTGCTATAGGCATTTCCCTACCCACCTCTCAAGTGTTGGTTTTCCACCAGTCCTGAGCCTTCTTCTCTCATCTCTTATCATTTTCCCTAAATGACTGTACCAGCAACAGGGGCTTCACTAGCCAAATATAAGTTGATAACTCCCAATAATAAGTGCTACCATTTTTTGAGCACTTATTATGTATGAGGCCATGTACCTGACAAGCATTAGCCCGGTTAACAGTCACAACAATCCTCCCTGCAAGGAAGGAACAGCCCACGTTTCCTCCCCAAAACCACCTGGATGCCCAGATCACAGGTACCTTAAACTCCACATGTCCATACTTAACTTACCTTCCCCACAAATCCACCCCTGCACCTCTGTACCTTCATACAAAACATCACAACCAGAAACCTATACATTACCCTGGACTCCTCCCACTCACTTTTTCTCCTAATCAAGTTCCAAGCTCTAAGATTTTACTTTCTAAATATCCCTTGTACCATGCAGACTGGCAGCACCCTAGATAAGGCTCCTATTGTTTCTGTCCTAGAGCCCTGCATCAGCTGTCTGACTCATCTCCCTGCATTTGGTCTTGATTTCTGTAATTCCAGTTACTCTACTAACCTAACATTATGACTTTGGACATCTGAAATATAAGGATAATAATGAGGTCTCTCATCCTTATAGGTTTGCTTGAGTTAAATAAGATATACAGTTTTCTCAGTGACTTGATAACAAGTTCCACAGCGTTCATATGAATTGAGACTATTTGGTGCTAGAGGCTACATGCTTAAAATACCAGCCCATATGCCCAGGTAACCCATGATTATCAGAAAATAATAATGATGATGAAAATAATGATGAAAAGAGACATAAGAAGGAATGATTTATGATGAAAAGCTTTTGAGAATGGCAATATAAATATACTCAAATTACTCCTAAACTTATTAGCAACTTAAAACAATAAAAATTTACTATCTTGTAGTTTCTGTAGGACTGCTTAGCTAGGCGCCACTGGCTTAAGGCCTTTCATGAGGTTGCAGTCAAATTGTCAACTGGGGTTGCAATCACATCTGAAAGCTTGACTGGGGCTGAGGACCTTATAAGCTTACGTATGCGGTTCTTGAAAACTTGCACTCACCCCTTGCCACAGGGGCCCTTACACAGGGCTATCTCATACCACAGCAGTTGATTTCCCTTAGGGAAAGTGATCCAAGAGACAATGAGAGAGGGCCTCCGAGATTGAGGCCCTGATCTTTTAATAAACTCATCTCATAAGCAGCATCTCACCACTTCTGTCATTCATTGGGAGGGAGTCATTAAATTCAGTCCATACTCAAGGAGGGGGGTTTACACAAGGGCAGAGACCACTGAGTGCCATCCCAGACGCTGCTTACTATTATTTATCACCTGAGCAGATATCATAGCCCTGGAGGGGGGTGGTGTATGAAAATAAATGAGGCCCTATCAGCATCTCCTTTAGCCTTCTCTGCTTTTCAGAGTTGAACTGACCATGAACTTCATGTCCTGCCACTTTTTTTTTTTTTTTTTTATCAGTAGATACACTCTTGTCTCTCTCCTCCTCTTCCCTGCCACTTCTGCCACTTTTGGGGTTAGATGGAGATCCCACAGATTGCTGGGAACTGTTACATATCAGACTTTTTACATAACTCTAAAATAGCATTACAGTAGCTACTGGCCCTATTGTTAAGAATAAATCTAAATCAGAAAATATATCAACAATTAAAATGTAAATAATATCAAAAAGTTCTAAAAATTAAAGTGAGCAAACTAACTCAAGTTAGTTTTAAAAGAACCAAAGTTCTATTGGAGATTTTTAAATATTATACAAATTAGTAGTAAAAATAATTATTTCATGATGTAGTATCTATATTTCTGAGAAATGTTTTTATTATAACTTAATCTACTATTAACTAACAAGAAAGAATAAGTATTCTGAATTTAACCATGTTCCTCAAAAAAGATAAGTTGAAATTCCAACCCCCCAGTATCTCAGAATGTGATACTTACTTAGAAATTTAGGCTTATTTAGAAATAGTGTCTTTACAGAGGTCATCAAGTTAAAATGTGGACATTAGGGTGGACCATAATTAACTTTTGACTGGAATTGTCAAAACAAGGGGCAATTTGGACATACAAACAGATATGATAGAGGACAGACCATGTAAAATAGATACAGGGAGAAGACAGCTATGTGTAAGCCAAGGAAAGGGTCCTGGGGCAGAGCCGTCTGTGGCAAGCCTCAGCAGGAACCCTGAATCAGCAGAGTCAGCACCTTGATTTTGTACTTCCAGCCTCCAGAACCATGAGACAATGCATTTAAGTTGTTTAAAATACCTAGTCTGTGGTACTTTGTTACAGCAGCCTAAACAAATAATTATAGAGAAAGGAAAGAAAAAATGAGATCCAGCAAGAGATAAAGGCAGAGAGAGATAGAAAAGAAGATACGTATGCATCTGGAGGAGTTGATTTTATGAGAAATGCACAAGGGCCTACTCCTAGAATATGATTTTGCACATTTATAGAGCAGAAGCTGACAGACATTTCCAAAAACTGTGTAAAGGAACAGTGCCAGGTGAAAACAACCAGACTCTTCCTCTACAGGTGGGGTCTGACCTGGTGGTCAGTGAGCATCTAGGAGCAAGAGGAGTCCCTACCTTCTGGTAGTCTTCTTTGGACTTCAGGGCCACCTCCAGGTGCTTGGTAGAGGTTGGATAGATGGCTGAGCGGTATTGAGAACCATGGTCATTGCCTTGGCGCATGCCTGGGAAAGTGGAGAGCAGAAAGGACTATTGGAGTAGACTGGGCAACAGGGCCAGTATCACTGAGTTTTCTATGATTCATGTACTAAGTGCTTTTTTTTTTATTGATGTATGATTGACACACAATGTTACATTAATTTCAGGAATACAACTTAGTGATTTGACAAAGTCTTAACTTTATGCTCACCACCAGTGGACCTATCATCTGTCACCATACAACGCTATTGTAACACCTCTGACTATATTCCTTATGCTGTACCTTTCATGCCTGTGACTTATTCATTCCATTACTGGCAGCGTGTACCTCTTCACCACTTTTCACCATCTCCAAAAACCCCTCCTCTCTGGCAACCATCAGTTTGTTCTCCGTATTTATAGGCCTGTTTCTGCATTTTGTTTGTTTGTTCCTTTGTGTTGCTTTTTAGATTCCACAAATATGTAAATAATATGATATTTGCCTTTCTGTTTTACTTATTTCACTTAGCATAATATCCTTTAAGCCCATTTCTGTTGTCATAGATGGCAAGATCTCATTCTTTTTTATGGCTGAGTAATATTCCATTATAGACACACACACACACACACACACACACACATATACACAAACATATATATATATATATATATATATATATATATATATATATATATATATAAAACATATTATTTATCCATTTATCCATCAATTAACACTTAACACTGCTTCCATATTTTGGCTATTATAAATAACACTGCAATAACACAGGGGTGCACATATTACTAAGTGCTTGCTTTAATTTCCTCTTGACACCACTCTCCTTAAACAAGCAAGAAATACATCTGTTTTGCTTTGCTTATTTTAATGACAACAAATATGTTTGAACTTAGGTAAATTTATGTAGGTCTTAGATCACAGATCATTTAGAATGCCACACATTATTTCTTGGATCCTACTGAGTCACCTGTGTGGCAGGTACCATGGTCCCTCACTTGGCAAATAAGGAGATGCCTATAAATGATGAAATAATTGAGGCTCCATGAATTTTAAGAGCTTGCCTAAGGTCATCCACTCAATCAAAGGAAAACCTGAGTCTTAAAGTTAGCTTAGCCCATTTTCCACCCCTTGGCAGCAGCTAAAATGTAGATAGTGACCAACTTCTAATTGAATAATTTAGTCCCCAAAGTTAAACAGCCACAGGCTTACTATAGATCTCCTATAGATTGCCATGCTGTTGTCAAAATGAACTTCACACATTTATTGCATCATTCAAGAATCAGTTTCATGTTTTTAAAAAAAAATTTTATGTCTTTATTTTTAATTTTGAGAGACAGACAGTGAGCAGGGGAGGGGCAGAGAAAGAGGGAGACAGAGAATCTGAGGCAGACTCCAGGCTCCAAGCTGTCAGCACAGAGCCCGACACAGGGCTCGAACCCACAGACCATGAGATCATGACCTGAACCAAAGTTGGATGCTCAACTGACTGAGCTACCCAGGCACCCCATGAACCAGTTTCAGTTTTAAAAGTGCCTCAAAACTCCTCTGACAGAAGATTCAGTTTTCCAAAAAGGACAGCTTTGGCTTTGTACTTTCAGATGTTCATGTATATGCGAATTACCTGGGGGTATTGTTAAAATGCAGATTCTGGTTCAGTAGGTCTAGGGCGAGCCTGAGTGAGATTCTGTATTTCTGATCTGCTCATGGGTAGTGCTGACTACCACATATTTTTAGTAACAAGTCTAGAATTTGCTCAAATATTTTCATGGTTTTGTGTAACTCATCAGCAACATTTTTAATTCCAATAATGTGGTGAGGAAAACCTGACTCTGCCGTTTCTGACGTACGCAATGTACAATGCTTCCTCCATCCACCCACCCCCCAATTCTCCCAGGAGGCACACACTTTCCAATCAACTCATATCCAACCTTCAAGATTTAATCCAAGTGTCTTCAGTCCACAGAAGTTTCCCGAGTGCTCCTTACCACTGTGACAATCACTGAGTCCTTTGGGCAGGTCTCTCTCTTAGAGGTTTTATAACGTTACATTGTTATTATGCAGTTGTCCCTCTTCCTCGTCTGTGAGCCTTCCAGAGGACAGAGCCTTACAGATATAGCACCTGGAAGAGCATCAGATTGATGGATATACTTCCATCAATATTTGTTGCATGAAGAATATATGAGTTTATATCTTGTGATCCAAGGCCCTGCAATGGATACTGGAGTCCAAATCAATTAATCAAAGTGCTTTTTACTTTTTAAATGAAAATGTAAATTCAAACGTAAATAATTTTCCTTAAGAGTTCTAGGAGAAAGCTGCCAATGAGCTAACTTGTTTGACTAGTAGAAGGCAGTGCAGTAGTTGAAGACACCAAAGATTCACTATGGCAATAAATGAATTGACAAGCTAGACTTCATGACCAAAACTACACACTAAAAATAGAGGTCTATATAATAACAAACTAGCAGGGTTTAGGGCCAAGCCTATGGCTATCTGTGGTGTGTAACGTGTGTACTTGTGCATGAGGTGGAGGGTATCTCTGGCACCTATTTGTTCACACCCCAGCTTGGCTGACTCCCTAGAAATTCCATTCTCCCACCTTCAGCGTCCCATCCTCACCTAGAGAAACAAAGGCCACATGAGGACCAGGAATTAGTGGCTTAAAGAGCCAATACCAATGACACTAAAATATTAATTTAATAATATAAAATAAACCAGCCCATGACTCCAATAAGCACTGTGTAATACCAAATTAGAATAACTACTTCGTTTCTGTGTAAGTTATATGTTCACTTAAGTATCATGGCATGATTATTATAGTATATAATATATAAGTATTATTATGGTATAAATATTATTTGTAGCATATACTATTTAGATACTGTTACAGTATTATTTATTCAGCACCTAATATGTACCAAATACTTTTCCAGGTGCTGAGGATACAGCAATGAATAAAAGCAAACCCCACCTCCACAGGGCTCACATTCTAGTATATTTTAAGAGACTGGACAAATATACATTCCAGAATGGCACTGTGGCAATATTTTTTTTCTTTGCCTTCTTCAATGCTCCCTCCTTCACTTATAAGTAAGGCTTTTCTTGCATGACTACTTCGCATCCTTTTGTGCATGGTGACGTGATGGCAGCATTACTGTTCCCTCTGAAATGTTCTCCATGAAGAAAAAAGATTGCTGGATGGCTGATTTTTAGTAAAATATGACCCATCTCCATTCAGCACAAGACACATAACCGCAGGATCTCCATGTGGACTTGTTTAAATCGATTCAAGTTCTCTTTCTTTTGGAAGATAAACTAGCATGTGACTTAAAGAGACATGCAGGTGTGATTTATGTATATTTTTCAACAAATTTTGCTAAGATTCCATATGCCTCGTACACTGAAGATAATCAATATCTCTGTATTTGGATGAAGATCCTTGAATTATCATAGGATTATGAGAAATTGTTGCTTTTTAACAAACAAGATGGGAATAATTAAGAATTATTCCAACAAAACTGTGTAACAGCGGGCTTCTTATGAGAGATTTCACAGATAGTCTGATAGAAGAGTGCACAATGAAACCTTTAGATTTACATCCACATTTAGAGCTTCTCTTGTAGTGACATGACAACTCACGGGGTAGAGACATCTGGAAGATTCCACAAAATTGTGCGATTGAGCAGAAAAGATGTGTATGACTATCATTTCTAGGCAAGTATGTAAGGTATTGAATTTCTTTAAAAAGCAATCCATGGATTCTGTATGTAATTGTTGGTTATACTACTACTATAATCCAGGATGGGGATTTATAAACCCTTCCCTGGAGCCATGATCCCTTGAATTAAATTCTAACTTGATCATCTGCTAATTATAATACTATAATACCAACAGGGCTCCTGTCAGTGTCATCCTTGTCTTCTTTGTGCATATTTGGGCTATCTGCAACTCACTCCAGACAGTGATAGAGAGGAGTCACATAGTGGGCATTATCCACAGCTCTGCTCCAGACTCCTCACACCCTTCCCTTCTGCACTAACACAAACTGACTATTCATCCACTGGAAAGATGGGAATTATTCACACTGTTACAGCTGCCATCTTCAAGTCTTACAGATTGAATTTACAGCCCTGACCTTCTGATCCCAACTCTTCTTGGATGTTCTAACAAAACTGACAGCTCTGCATGTCAGAACCAATACACACTCTCCTCCCAGTCACTCTGGCTAAACCCCACCCTGGCCGGGAAGGAAGACAAGAAAGTGCTAAAGCAATACAGTAGGGGATAGCAAGAAACATCAAAGCTTTTATTCAGATACCCTTGAATTTTTAGTGATACTGGATAAGGTATTAACCCTCTGGTATACTCATGAACAACAGCGTTAATTTGATTGAATTTTTCCCATCAAAATTCATCCTGAGGAGGAGATATTAATGTTTTAAAACCATGCACACATATCCACATCCTTGTATGTGTGTTTGGTTAACTCTAATGCATGGACCTTTCAGTTCACTGATGAAGAGGCTTATTGAAAGGATAGGAGCTTAAAATTTGGAAACAGTTCGCTGAGAAATATGATTTGATGCTCAACAACTAGAAAAACCTGTAGAACTATGGATTTTCTGTTCTCATTATTTTTAATACATTGCATTTACAGATGTTTAGCATCATTAAACTTTTCATCATTTCTTTCAACCTCCATTGGTTTATGTTAGGAACACAAAACAGTAATTCACATGTGAGGAAAACCTGTTCACTAAATCTCTCATAAGAAGGCTAGGACTCAGCTACAGGACCTTGCTTTTTTTAAGTCTGACTCTGCCACTGACATGCTTTATGTAAATTACCTAATCTTTCTGAGCTCCAAACTTCATGTGTAAAATAAGGATTATAAGGACCTAAACTATAGGTTTGTTGTGAGAAGTAAATGGGATGGAACCTATAAAACACTTAGTTGACTATAAAAAACATGTTGGTGATAAGCACCTTTATTTTTACAACTTCTAAGAACCTTGGAATGTTTCAGAATTACTAGTTTGAAATAAAATAACAAATGATGTCATACAAGATACCCTAGGCACACCCTTTTCATGTCCTGAAAAGCATTAAGTAATATTCTTCCCTCAGATACCCATGCAGTAAAAGTTACACAGAACAATCCAAAGAGAGAATCAAAGCCATTTCTACATGCGGAGAAATGTGCTTGCTTTTAACTCTTTATCACATTTTTCAGCAAAAGTATCTTTCTAATGAAAATTTTAACTCTGCTAATTTCAATGTAAAACAAACCCAAGAAACGGAAAAACTCTTTGAGTGAATTCTCCTACACCTGCCCCTACCCATGAAGAGCTTTCCAAAGCAAGTCTCACTCTTGAGCTCTGAAAAATTTTGGAAATTCAATTTGGAAAAATCAGGCCTTCTGGCATTATCTTGTATCTCCTGAGCTCACAGGCACAGGGGTACTGGAAAGGAGGATGGATCTGCAGAGTGTTAGAAAGAAACAATGCATATCACTGGAAAGAAAGTTAACAGGCCCTTCTTTCTAACTGCCTGCTTTCCTGCTTTCTACCTACCCATCCATTTTGTCCTGTCTCAGGCAAGGTCCTAGGTACTGAGATTCAGAAATAAGACACATTCTTTTTTAAAAAATATTTTTAATGTTTATTTTAGAGAGAGAGAGAAGAAGAAGAAAAAGGAGGAGGAGGAGGAGGAGAGAGGGAGACACAGAATCCGAAGCAGGCTCCAGGCTCTGTCTGAGCTGTCAGCACAGAGCCCGATATGGGGCTCAAACTCACGGACCATGAGATCATGGGAAACCACTAAGCACAATCAAGCATAGAGGCATGTCTTAGTTCAGGCTGCTAAAACACAATACTACACATTGGGTGACTTAGCAACAACAAAACATTATTTATTAAAGTTTTGGAGGCTGGAAGTCCTAGATCAAGGTACTGGCTGATTCAGTGCCTGGGGAGGGCCTTCTTTCTGATTGCAGACAGCTGTCTTCTTGCATTATCTTTACATGGTGAGAGAAAGAGAGAGAGTGAGAGCGAGAGCGAGAGAGAGAGAGAGAGAGAGAGAGAGAGAGAGAGAGAACCAGCTCTCTAGCCTCTTCTTAAAAGGCCACTAATCCTGTTCATGAGGATTCTACCCTCACATTGGAGAATACATTAAGGATTAGATTTCAACATATGGATTCAGTCCACAACAAGGTGGTATGGGAAAGTCTGTGTAGATTAGAAAAATACAGGGATTCAGAGAAGGGAGAGGCTAAGTTCACCTGATCAATATGGGAAAGGCCTAAGTCCTGAAAGTCTGTATAGAGGAAGATGGGCATGAGGGTGAAAGACACTCTCCAGAAAGTGGAAGGACAAAGGTAAGGATTATGGAACCTCATGGTGCCTTTAAAACTTGGAAGGAACCAGTACAATTTGCAAGAGCAGCAGCGGTATGGTAAGCATTTTTATCAAAGTCCCAGGGCATGTCATCTCAAGAAGGATGAATACTTTACCATTGAGCTAGAAGCCCACATGAGAAAACCAGCAATTAGGAGCTCCTGGAAAGCAGTGGTCCAACTAGTGAATCACAAAATAAATGACGTATTTGATTGTTACAACCTGACCTAAACAGCCTATATAATGCTGTTATCAAGAGGGCAAAAGTAACCAAAATTGCACTGTGGGAAAGGACAGAAAAATGTCCCTGACAGAGAATCCCTACTTGCCTTTCCTTCTTCTGCAGACAAATACATTTTCTCCAGCATCAAGTATTCACATAGTATCAACTGTGTACTGAGCACTATCGAGGTCACAGAAGAATTAATTCATTAGCCTTGATCCCAAGAAATAGCCTGGAAAAGGGAGAGGGGGAAACAAGAAAGGAACGGTTATGAGACTGACCCTATGCTTCACCAAACTGAGTTTTTTTTTTTGCCAACATTCCTCCTCATATTGTATACAGCTGTCCTTAATCCTCACATTAGCCCTATTTAGTTAGTATTCTTAACCTTCTCTGACACAAAGGAAGCTATGAATCAGAGACATTTAGTGACCTGCCTGATATCACAGAGCTGGTAAATGGCCATCCTAGGATTTAAAGCTAGATCCAACAAATACCAAAATTGCTATATAAGAAGTTACAGCAAAACAATCAAAGACAATGGAACAGAGTGCCATGCAGGTGGTGCACCAGGAGAGAAGCATCACCACTTAAGGTCCAGAAGTAAGAACAAGCTTGGTATCCAATGAGGACTGTAAAGAGACATGGCTGGGTTCTGCCAAGGGGTTTGGAAGGAAATGAAGCTGGTTAGTTGAGCATGAGGCTGCATAGATATCTTGACAGGACACACTGGGGACCAGATATGTATGGAAAGATCAGTCTCAGGGAAGCCACAGGGTTCTTTAGAATCCTGGGTAAGCATAATCTTCAAAAATCCAAACCTTTCTTTCATACAGATTCACAGAGTGTTGCAAAGTTCACTATGCTGGCTTTGGAAAAACTAAGAAGATAAATTACTGACACTATGTGGCTGTTTTCATGTCCCAGGAAAGCAAGCAACTACTTGCGGTAGTAGGTGAAATGAAAATAGCAGGCTGAGAAACTTCGTCTTGGGCTGAACATTCTCCCATAACACTCTCTAAACTAAGTAATGAGGACTGGGCTTTAGGGCATTCTTGAAGAAGACTGACCTCTTGGCACCTACCAACTATTTGAGATTTCTCCAACCACCTTCTTCAAATAAGATTTGAAAGGGACAAACCATCCTGATATTGTGTTAAGGTCGCTCTCTCTCTCGCTCTCGCTCTCTCTCTCAGCAGAGGCACAGAAAGCACTGGAAAACAGAGAAATACTTAATCTATAATGAAGCAAAAATGATGGAAGTTCTCATCTGCTCAGTGGGCCTTCTAAACTTTAGTTCATTTTTAGGTACCAGCGCTGTCTTACACCTTCCAGCCGGAGAGATGAGAAGTATGCTTGAACATGGGAATTTTAAAGGGAAATTCACTGTGACTTGTTGCAAGGTGATTACTTCAAGAAATTCCAGGACTCACCAGCTGATAGTGAACATCAAGGTGAAGAAGGACACATTTCAAAGGGCCTACAATTGCTAACTGTGCTAAGAAATTTCAAAGGAGCAATCTCATGAGAGGACTGTCATTGGTTGCACCGATAGGGTGACTTCCACTAGAATGAATCCATATTCTAGGATATGAATCTATATTCTGTTGCTAGGGGAAAAAATGGATCCTGACCTATAGTCTGCTTTATAAAGCACAGAAATCAGGTTTTGTCATGAGACAATTCTGAATTCTAATCCCAGCTCTGCTGCTTACGGTGTAGTAAAGTCATTAAACCCTTCCACACTTCAGCTTCCTCATTTGGAAAAATGGGGATGGTGATACATATGTCACAGTGTTGTTAGGCATCTTATAGAGGAGTTTAGTAAGCAGAACTCCTGCATCCCCTTGTGACTTCTAATGCAGAAACTCCAGGAGGAGATACTATCAACATACTACTTAAGAATTAAATTCCTAAGTTGGTGAAGAGCTGCTAAGAATGTACCTCAATCCAGGAATCTTGCTAGGACTGAGGTACAGACCAATGAGCCTGATCTCAGTTTTCAGAAAATTTTTAGAATGAATCATTAAACAAATAAGTATGCAGAGAATCAAGATGTGCCCATTAAGAACGAACAGAGATCCGTCTAGAATCCATGCCTCTTAACCACTCTGGCCTCGGTTCATCATCTGTACAATCAAAGACTTGAATTAGACCCTTTTAAAACCAGTTTTACTCAGGTAAAATTGACATACAATAAATGGTATACATTTAAAGTGTACAATTTGATCAGTTTTGACATATATATACACCATGGAACCATTACCACAATCAAGATCATGAATACCTCCATACCCTTTATTTTTTTATATGTTTATTTATTTTTGAGAGAGAGAGAGAGAGAGAGAGAGAGAGAGCGTGCGAGCGAGCAGGGGAGGAGCAGAGAGAGAGACAGAGAGACAGAGAGAGAGAGAGAGATACAGAGAATCCCAACCAGACTCTGCATTGTCAGCACAGAGCCCGATGCAGGGCTTGAACTCACAAACTGCACAAGATAATGACCTGAGCCAAAATAAAGAGTTGGACGCTTACTCAACTGAGCCACTCAGGCACCACATTATATCCCCTTTTAAGTCTTTCCTTCCTACCACTCCCAGTCCCTGCCCCAAAGCCTTAGGCAAACTCTGATCTACAGTCTATCATTATAGATTCATTTGCATTTTCTAGAATTTTATGTAACTGGAATAACAGCATGTTCTATTCTTAGGTAACTCAATCATGTTGTTCCAAGTTCAACAATTCCTTCCTTTAATTGTTGAGCAGTGTTCCATTAATGGGATATCCCACCATTTGTTTATTCACTGACCTATTGATGGACATTTTGGTTCTTTCCAGCCATGAGCTTTTAAAATAAAGCCAGTATAAATACTCATGAGCAAGGCTTTGTATGTACATATACACTTAAGTTTTTTCTGGATAAATACCTGGGAGTGGAATGGCTGATACATTTTTGTTTCATTTAAGACTGCCGAACTTTTCCCAAAGTGGTTGTAATATTTTACATTACTTGCCAACAAGTTATGAAAACTCCAGTTGTCTTATATTCACACAAGCACTTGGTACAGTCAGTCCTTTTAATCTTAGCCATTCTGATATATGTATAGTAGTATCTCATTGCAGTTTTTATTTGAATTTCTTAATGTCTAATGATGTTGAGTCTTTTTCATGTGATAATTTGCCGTTTGTACATATTCTCTGATAAAGTGTTCAAATATTTCACACATTTTTAAATTGTGTTGTTTGTTATCATATAGTTGAATTTTGAGAGGTTTTTAAAAATATACTCTGGTTACAAGGTTCTTCTCAGATACATAACTGGAAACTGCTTTCTCCCAGTCTGTGGTTTGCCTTTCATTCTCTTAGTGACTTTCCAAGAGCACAAGTTAATTCTGATGAAGTCTATTAAATTATCAATGTTTTCTTCTATGGTCATGTTTTTGGTATTATACTTAAAAATCTTTACTTAACCCAAGCCACAAAGATTTTTCTCCTATATTTCCCTTCAGAAGTGTTATCATTTTTGGCTTTAAATTTAGAGCTATGATTCATTTTGTGCTTTGTATGTGGCATGAGGTACAGGTCAGAGTTGTTTTAGTTTCCTTGCTGTTATTGCTGTTGTGTTCTTTTGTTGTTACTTTTTTGCAGGATATATAACTGTTCCAGCATCATTATGGAAAAGATTATCCTTTCTCCACTTTACAGTCTCTCCTCCCAGACTTTGTGCTGTGTTTGCAAAGCATTGAACTTCTACATATTTTAGCACCCTCAAAATTATTTAAGTATTACTATTTATTATTATTATTATTATTATTATTATTATTTAAATAATACTACTCTAAATGCTCTACTCCACTCTAAACAGTGGATTGTCTTTTAAAGAGATTCCAATCTTTTAAAGTCTTTATGTTTAGTTAAAATGTAGCTAACACTGCTAGTACTCTTCATTCTTTGTGTAGATAAATATTTCTAGCTGGTCTCACTTCCTTTCTGCTTAAAGGACTTCCATTCACATTTCCTTCTAGCTCTGGTCTGCTAGTGATGAATTCATTCAGCTTCTATACATATGAAACACACTTGAAAGATATTTTCACCAGGCAAAGAATTCTAGGATGGCAGTTCCTTTTTTCCTCACAGTATCTAAAGATATTGCTCCACTGCCTCCTAGCTGTCATTGTTCTTGATGAGAAATCTGCTGTCTTCTGTATCATTGTTGCCCTGCATGAAATTAATCTTTGTTTCGTGGCTACTTTAAGATTTTCTCTTTATCAGGGATTTTAATGATTTGGCTATCATGTGTCATAATGTCATCTTCTTCATGTTTTTTGTGTTTGGTGCTCATTTAATTTCTTATAGATCTGCAGTTTTATCAAATTTGGAATTTTTTTCTGACATTCAAATTCTTTTCTCAGGCCTTATAATTTTCATCTCTTGAAATTGGGTTAGGTCCTTTTTTATATCTTCCATCCTTCTATTTAACATGTACAATCTTTCCTCTAGTTTTTTAAACATAACAAATACAGTTTTAACTACTTTAATTTTTATTGCTAGTGCCATTATCTGTATCAAGTTAGGTCATTTTCCATTGATTAATTTTTCTTACTGTAGAGAGTATTTTCCTGCTTGTTTGAATGCCTGGTTATTATTAATGGATGCCAGAAAGTGTGAATTTTACCTTACTGGGTGCCGGATACTTTGTAATCCTACATATATATTCATATTCTTTGTTACAAAATGAGGTTGTTACTTGGCAAAAGTAATATATCCTTGAACTTGGGGGAAAATGGCTGAGTAGGAAGACCCTAAGCTCATCTCATCCCACAGAAACAACTAGAGAACACTTACATCAGTAGAAACAACCCAGAAAACCACCCAAAAACTAGCAGAACAAACCCCACAACTAAATGTAGAGAAGCTGCCACATTGAAGAGGTTTGGGAGCTAAAGGGACCAGGCCATCTTCAGGGCAGGGAGTGGGGGTGGGCAGCTGTGTGTGTAGAGAAGGGAGAGAAACATATCTTCCTACCAGGGAGCCCACACAGGGAAGCTATATCTCCATAACATTTGGCTTTGAAAACTAGAGAGGCCAATTCTGAATTTCTGAGTTCTTACAACCAACAGAACTTAAAGCCTGGAATTTAAAAAATCAGTTAGCTACGCTCTTGAAGAGCTATAGGAGGGTGAAAGGAAGCTGATTCTTTGCCCTTAGAGGGAAACCCCAACAAATAGCCCACAAAGATACAGAGTAGAAGCAGCAGATTGAAAAATGCCTGGGGCATATGAGATGGAGAATTATGAGCTAATCTCAGAGTATGTCCCAGAGGGACAGTGTTCATTGAGGGACTTCTCTAGGAACAAAGAAGCTGGCAGGTGCCATTTCCCTTCCCTACCCCCAGCATAAACACACAGCCACCTGTGGGAACTGGCGTGGAGCTGACTTTCATTACCTAACTTGCTTATACCAAGCTCCGCCTCCAAACCCCCAACCCCACAGATCCATACTTTCCAGTCATGCTTGCCTTAGTGCCAGTATTGTGGGTCCCCTCCCCCAGAAGACCACTGCACTTGTTAAAATTATGTGCCCTGCAGATCTGCCCTGGCCAGCTCCAGTTCTGGTGGGGTGGCAGCAGAGAGTCTGCTAAGCAGACCAGCATACACATTGTTCCAGGTGCATGCCTCATCCTAGCGGCCTGGTCCCAGTGGTGGCAGCAGTGGCACATCTGCTCTCACTGGCATACAAACCCAATGGGCACTGCTCAACTCACCCCCTTCCAACATGCTCTTGGTTGGAGCCCATTCAAACTGAGACTACAAGCCTGGAAGTCTGTAAGTAACCTGAAAGGGGCCAGGACCACTCCAAAGTGGCTCCAGCCCTGGAGTGAGGAGAAGATGTCCACATACACCAGTCAGCTGTGGAGATAGTTGGTGTGATTGCAGGCCCTACCTA